>NC_134702.1:104564469-104868081 GCF_043290135.1 Rhipicephalus microplus | reverse complement strand
CGAAAAGAATAATCAGGTGCATCTTTTAGCTTATTTTTCTGAGCCGTAAACTGAAGTGATCGGAGAAGGTGAGGGAGAGAAAGAAACTAGAACAGAAAAAGATAATAACGATATTAAGACTCTAGGATCGGGTACGTTACTGTCCAGTGGAGTTTGGAAATAGGAGGTTAAACTTTCCATCTATATTTCTACACTGAGGCCTTCGTTCAAATTGATCTCCAATGAATCTTATTAGAGCAATAATAATATCTTGGGCGAGATGGTTGCAGAGCATTTTGACATCGCTCGTAGAGTACATAAAGGAGGTCATGTGCAACACGTGACGATTTGGCGCTGTGAGTTCTGTAATGTATCATACATTAGTTTTGCGAAATATTCCGAGGTTTCTTTGAACTGAGATCATTGGTTGGTTGCGTCCTTGGGGCTCAATGGCCGCAGAAATGCTCTCTTCATATACTTCTTTGTTTTTATTACTGCTTCTGCTGCTGAATAAAGATACATGAGGTAGAAAAAGTATTTATCAACCCTTTTTACGCATGGCACTATATAGATGACACATGGAGGAAGTAAATCTCTACATATGTTTATTTACATAATGTCAACGTAAACTTCAAGAAAACGGTAAATGTGCACACTTATTACATGATCGCCTTGCTTGAAACAACAGGTAATGCGTGTATGTCATTATAAGAGATGCACACTTGTTAAACAATCTGTAATCCGCCTGTCTTCTTTCTGCCAAGTATAGGTGACGTTCTGTTTTTATTTCGCAGCTGCCATAATTTCACCCAAAATCACATGTAGTATTTTTCATCCATAAGAGGAGCTTGGCCCACGCACTTTATCCAAGCGATGACGAGCTCTTGATGGATGCCACACATCAACTGGGCACTTTCAATCGTGCTCTTTGCTTACACGGATAAGAGCATTGGGCACGTAAAAGAATACACATGAAAGGCTGCTTATTCCTTCTTACAACAATACCGTTAGCGTTAGGGTATTGACATGGAGTAAATGAGCAGAGAAGATACCTTTATAGAAACATCATCGAAACGCGTGACACAGCTGGTAACTTCGGGACCTCATTTCATGAAGTAGTACTTCTAAATCATTGTATGCCCCGGGGTGCAGAACATAATCACCGAAGCTGTCATCTTAACGAAGTCATAATAACATCACGAAATCTAAAAGGTTATGAAAGTAGCCACTGAAGGGGAATCGCGAAAGGTGATTAAAAGACAGGCAGGGCTGATGGTACACAAAGGAATGGTATACAGTTCTAATCTACTGCCGAGAAGTGGAGCGCTTGTAGAAGCCTTCGAAACCGGTCCTGTCTATTTCGTCAAAATTTCGCTTGTAAAAGCCCCCGAAGTCACTCCTGTCAATTTCGTCGAAGTTTCGCTTGTAAAATCCTGGCCAGCCGGCGTTGTCAATCTCGTCGAACTCGCCGTGTCCGTAGCCCCGCTTGTGCACGCCGCCCTGGTCGCCACCGAACGTCAGTCCGCTTAGCGAGTCGAACCTGCGGAAGATGAGTGCACCGACACAAAAATTGGTTAAGAGCGCCATTTTGAGAAACGTAAGCTCCATCGTAGGAATGTAAACAAGTGCACGGGGTGATCAAATCGAACAGACATCATCTCTAAAAAAAAAAAAGGAGACGACGGATTTACTGCATCGCAAATGTCAGCAACACGTTGCCGTACAGTTCCGGCGAAATCTGCCTCGGTGACACCGATTAACGCGGAATGCTCTGCCACAAATTGATTGGCTCTGATTTAGTCAATGGAAAGTGCGAACTTGCTTCGAATCAACCATTGTGTAGATATTCTCGGCCGCAGAGCAAGAAAAATTGCTTTAGTTTGATCAGTGGACTTCACCCTCAGAATGATAGTGTGCCCGTGATAACACAAATTCTCGAACCAAA
Source organism: Rhipicephalus microplus (assembly GCF_043290135.1). Taxonomy (NCBI): domain Eukaryota; kingdom Metazoa; phylum Arthropoda; class Arachnida; order Ixodida; family Ixodidae; genus Rhipicephalus; species Rhipicephalus microplus. The sequence continues at coordinate 104,866,157 of NC_134702.1, read as the reverse complement.
AAAAAATAAAATAACATTGGCGGATCCTCAAAAATATTTTATGAAAATTTGAAGTGACGGGAAAACAATGTTTTTTGTACAGAAGAAGGTTGCATATGCATTGCTTTGAAACTACAGCAACGGCTGATCCTGCACTCTCTTGAAGAGACGCTGAAGTAATTTATAAAAAAAACTGCTTTGGTGCGTTCAAGGACAGTTTGGTCGCACCTGAATTCTGAAAGTATTCTGAAACTCCTCAAAAGTGAACGCAAAATTGTGTTTTTTGGAGGGGGCCAAAAACAGAAGGTATGGCCGCAGGGATTCATGAAATTCTTAGCGAACGTCGTAACATTATCCTCGGTCTGCCGCGTTATGTACAATACCAACACCACTGAAGCGTGGCCTTCTCAATTACGTGTAACAATGGCGCATCACGAGTTTGTCACGGAGCTCACTGTTTAGTACGAAAAATTCTGCTCCCGTTTCACTCGACTATTTGTCGTTATTTCAGATATCATAATCCACCTAGCTGTATAACGTTTATCCTCGTTATATTTCAGCCTTAGGCTATAAATAGAGAGCCCTCTCACAGTTACTATCAGTAAGCTACGGAAGCTTAGTCGGAGTGCAGTGGGGCTAAACCAAAGGAACCAAAGGGTTGCATAGGTTTCTAAGCCAACATCTTCAGTGCGCTCGCATAGGCTGAGCAATACAAGTCCTTCTTTCCAGTGTTCTAAAGCTCCTGCTGGAACAACTGCCTAAAAAATTTACGGCATCATCCACAATAATGTCTGTCGTTGCTAACTACGAAGTTTTGTAGAATTCTCAAACCGATTCAGTTTCACTTTCAAAGGGCCAGAAGTGATTCTGTCTCTGCAGAAATGATTGGCATTTGATGTTCAATGTATCTGTATCAATGTCACTCTTTGTATAATCAAGACCGGACTGGATAAGCGCCTGTGATAGACAGCCAGGGATGGATATATATGAAATGTGTTAGTGCATGTACTGACCGTAGAAAAGGAAGGTGTAAACAGTTTCTGACAGTGTGAAATGCTGTAAGCAAACTGTATATTGGCACGATATTTAAACTGGTTTCAGTGTGCTATTATGTTTTTTTTTTTTTGGATTGTTCAATTTTGGGTACTGTTTCGTATTATTCTTTTTTTTTTCGATGCAGAACTTCATGATATGGAGTAGCCCAGGCAATGTGCATCTCAACCTTTCCACAGCAAAACAGTAAGAACAGAACAGAACAAAATAAGAACAAACAAAAAACACAGCTACACGCAATACGTGTAGCTGTGTGCAATACGTGTAGCTGTAATTTGTTTTGCTACAATAACGCTTCCTGAAGCAACTACAAAGCAAAAAGAAGGATTGCATAATAAACACAGCACACCAAGAATCAAAAGACAGCACCAGTTTCCTGTGCTGTGTCTATTGCACATTTCTTTCTGAATCGATACACCAACCCCCAAAAAGCGAAAGCAGGGAATGAAAAGAACGAAGATACATTGTGTACCCACGGTGCTTGCCTTTTGACCGGCAAAGAGCCGGGCAGAAAAGCTCCCGCCGTGCGCATATGCTCGGCGCTTCCTGGCTTAGCTGAGCTTCGGCGGGACACGTAGTCGGGTGAATACTGCAGTCCGCGCAGCACGTACGGAAGCACCAGCGATCGCAACAGTTCTCCGCCACTAAGCCTGTCCAATTGGTGGCGGCCGCTCAACTTGTCGAGTCGGCCGGCGCCCTTTGATGCTGCGGAAGGGCCAAGACCACCGCCCGATTCGTCGCACCGGGCATCCTGCGAAAAAGAACAGTGACTAGGAATATGAAATCTCCAAAAGTGGACCAATCGTCACAAAAAAGTTCTTACGCTAGAATATTGTGGAACTGTGGATGTGAGACAATCATGCAGCTTGCACATTGAGGCGCTTTATTGTGCACAATTGTGTGCAAAATATTTTTTTGCTGGTTGTGTCAACTAGGAGCTAAAAAGGAGAAACATACATAGTGGCATAAAAGTCGAACATTTCGCGTGATAAATTTGTCTGCATTTAGCGTCATTTGGCAACGTGCTGTTGTATTAGATCTCTTTGCTTAAGTCATTGCACGTGTGTTTTCCGCGAACCTTGTCAAAAGTGAAGTTTCTTTCCATGGATTGAATATAGCCGAAAACAAAAGCTTTATTTTATCTAGCCTGCGATTTGATTTTATTTGCGCGAAATTCGAACACGAATGACTTAACCATGCACGAATAATCAATAAGAATTAAATTACTATAATATATATGAATCACATAAGTGAAGTTGTTCTGATATTACTTCCAGTTATATAGAATATCGAGTGCCGTGAAATCACATTGCGCAAACTGGACGCATTTAGAAGCAGTTCTTAATTCTTCGTGCCTGCAAAAATTATAAGCGATGTTCACTTCGGGATCCAAAAATTTTGTCAACGATAAACGCTTCTAGAAGGGATCCCTCAATAACCATTAACAGCCTGCTGTAAGTGAAAACAGGTTTTTCAAGGCTCAATGCTATCAGGCTACCTTTATAATATATATGAAGAGCACACATTATTAGCAGTGGCAAGTGAGGTGCGCTTGTTAAGCAAAAGTATCAGAAATATTTGTGCTTGTAAGAGGTAAATTTCGGCCGGCAGCGTCAGTTAATCATTCATGTGCCTTTACAACATGCTGGTTTCTTCTCTTGGGAGAAACTGTGTGTTAATGGTCTTTGTTGATGTGAGCCCAAAATCACATACTTAAAAAAAAGTCATTGCGCCCAACTTTTTATATGTCCTAGTAGTGTCATGACAGCGTGTACAATATTAGCAGTAATTGGCAGCTAATGGCCAACAGCACTTACACGTATGAAATTCTTGGTTTTGGCATCCATTTTCTCAAGTTTTTGCTCGTTTCTAACTCCAACGGCGAAAAGAGCCCGAACTCTACAGAAGCATACAGTTTTCTACTCGAATTTTGGCGTTATGAATGCAACGCGGATACATTATATTGGTGCATTATTTTCTTTTTTTTCTTCCGAAAGCAACTTTTTTTCTACTGTCCCATGGCCTGTAAGGTCACATTTTTACCGCTTACGTACAATAACTACAGAGGCTGGCAATTCTAAAAGGTCGTAGAAATTCCCGCATTCCAGAAAGAGAGAATTTAGGAAAAGTTGCGGTGTTAACTAGACTATGTTAATTTCGCTGCCCTGCACGTGGACAGAGGTATGACAGGGTAAAAGAGAGGGAGAAAGGCGCAATGCACTCACATCACTGCACGCATGTACAGTACAGCAAATATACAGGCGATTGCGTAATTCTGTAGCCTTTAAGAACACCAGCAGGGCTCGTGTAGCCTTCTGAGCCGACGAGCTGCGACGACAAGCTCCCACAATTTTTTCCTATCTGAAAGACAAATTTTTTATGCTGTCAATAAAAAAACATTCTTGAGATAAAATTGAGAGGCTGGCAGTTCAACGGTTTCCTCAGACATGCGTGAACACTGGCTAGCTGCTTTCGCTAATATCATTTCCGCATTCGTCACTGCTTTCAAACAGGTTTAACAAAGATTCGACTTTAGACGTCTCATAGTGCACTGTCGGAAGTTTTTTTTTTTTATTTGGGGCATCGTCATTCTCACGGGGACGTCCAAATTTGTTTAGCGACTGTAACGTATGGAGCGCAGGAATAACGAAATCTGTCAAGCACGATATTTTGAAAATCATATCCCCGGCAGCAGATTGATGTTTTCCTAATAAAAGAAGAGGCACAACGTAAGGAAAGCGTGCTACGTACTTAGTGCATGGTCGATGACGTATGTCATCATTCTGCACGCTACTTTCTAAACAACAGGTGGACAAGCAAGGAGTTCTTCCCGTGGAGTGGAAATGTTTCGCGTGCGACAACTCACCAATCGGAAATAAAAACAAGCCACTTTTTGCAGAGTATCAAAAATATAGTGACGAATAATGAAGAGACAATAGAAACCACTTCCACGCTAGTGGCATCTTCCATGTGAGCATCCGTGCGAAGGTCACAAAGACGAAAGACATGGGTCCACGTAGGGTAAACTGCCATCTAGAAGCAGAAACCTGCACGTTCAGCAGGAGCCACTGTGCTCGTATGCTTTTCTGTTGGAGACGTTAGTTGTATTTATTTGAAACGGTACGTGCAATACAACAAAGGGCAATTGTTCGCAAGAAGTCTTGTTGATATAGTTTTTATAGGAGATCAATTGGATAGACAACTTATATCCTAGAAGGTGTTGACACATGCTAATAACATATTGCTTTCAAAAATGACCAGCTCGCTGCCCCTGAAAACGTTTCTGGCACGTGCTTATTGTTCATTGTTCAAGTAACTTTACGTACGTTATCAGGAAATCATAGCTCGCACGTGGCAAAAAGCTCCATGCGTCTTCGCAAGTCTCGCAGAAGAGATAGTTCTTCCTCTCCATTGAATAGTGATTTAGAGCAGAGAGCAATTTATGGCAAAGCCTCCTGAGGAACCATCGGGGATAGTCTTCCCGTGTTCAAGACGGTTCGCAATTTGTATGTATGAAGTGTTTCCACGTGGTAACGCTGGACATGCAATTCCGGAAGTGTTCAGGCTAAGTATGTCAGAAAGAATTATTATTCTTACTACCAACCCACAAAAACGAATGCAGCAAGAATATGATGGCCAAATTGGACGACCATGAAAACCCATTTGCAACACAAAACGTCAATAACAGCTGTGCCCACCCTCATGAGAATGTATATTGATCGTGAAAGGAACACGGGGAAAAAACATGCAAGGCGCTTTGACTACTGAGTGGAGCGAGACATCTTTAGCGATATGTTCTCTTTTTCTTCTTTTGTACACTTCTGCACCAAGAAGTTGGTGGTTGGCGTCGGGAGCTTAGAACATGTTCTCCCCGCGTAGAAGGTAAAATAAGCGCAAGATATACAGTTAGGTGTAATGGAGCTACGGATCGCTAGGATCGCTATATGTTGATATTTACCGTATATTTAGCCTATACCCCGTGATGGCATCGACAGCCACGGTACATTCCACTCTTCATAGCACACTTTGCTGAATTTCTGGTGAACGGCTGAAGAACTGGAGCGCCTGTTTGGTGACTGTAAGGCAGCTCTTCATGGCTTGATATGCGTATAATATTTTATGGTATAGATCTGCTCTCTTTTATCATTTAGCAACGTTTTGGCATGAGAAAGAGACCGATAAATATTTTAAAGAAGAGCTGGAGATGTTCGCCTGGCTTTTCGCCTGACACGCTGCTCCAGGAGCTGGGTGATGATTATGATATCTACACCAATAAACGCGTAACAAATACAGCCACACACATGCATGCAACACTATATACAAGGTTTCATTCAGGCTTGTGGCCCGCAAGAAAGTTAGCAGCAACTTTGTGGCGTGTGGCTCACTGGAGCTGCTTTGCCATGGGCCGAAAATATGGACCAAGACCGTGTCCTGTTGTAGATTCAAGGCCACCTTCATAAACTGTCTCTCTGGTGTATATAGCGTAACTTCGAAGAGGCCATGATTCAGATTTTCTGGGACGTCACATCGGACACACATTGCGGATTCCCTCAGTCTAATCTTGTTCCTAAAGTAATTGTTGTATTTGACATTTATTCAGATGCGGTGGAAGCATCCTTTTGCCTGTTGAGGTCTCGCGGCATACCGTAGTGACACGATGGATTGATCTTGTACCGAGGCCCATAGCGCAATGGCTCTCAAGCCAGTGCGTTAAAATGAAAAATGAACATGCCAATCCAGCTACTCGATCTGCAAACACACAGGTTGTGCAAAAATGTATCCCTCTTTTAAGAATAGAGGCAGGATTGGGAATTCGTTATCCTGTGAGCCTTATTGAAGATATTATCGAGCAAAACGCCAAGCTTCAAGTGCACACGTCAGCACCAATAGGCCCACATTCTTTGACTTCGATCGCCATGTGGACTTCTCGAGTCGAGGGACTGCCACTTTATCAACTTTGGCCTCGTGTTGCTCTTATGATATCATTTTCCTTATGTATAGGTATGGAGGATAATGTCGTTTGCATTCACTGTTGCAGCCAGAATAAAAAAAAATTGCCCGCAGCTTCCCTCGGGGGAACACTGAGGAGGATGCGGAGCATGTAATTGGTTAACGGGGTGTTAAAGTGCGACTTACTTGGGTCGATGGCTAAATTGGTTAACGTGGTTGTGAAATGGGGTGTTAAATTGCGACTTACTTGGGTCGATGGCTAAATTGGTTAACGTGGTTGTAGGAGGGGGTGTTAAATGAGTGAACACGTACACACGTATGCGAAAGGGCGGCGCTGGTCGAAGGGACGTCGATCATTGTGTTTGTGGATTCGTTGGAATTCATTTCACCGCGACCTTGGACGTCGACGCGCCGTACAAACCAACCGATGAGCGGCAACTGAGCGAGCGAGCGCAGGACCTTGAGTATATATACAGCGCGACGGCGCATGCACTGTCAGCTGTCGAATGTTCGAGAAGGGGGAGAAGCGCAACGGCGCATGCGCGCGCGTCAGCTGCCGATGTTTTCGAAGCGCAACGGCGCATGCGCGCGCGTTAGCTGCCGATGTTCTCGAAGCGTGATGGCGCATGCGCGCTACATTATACAGCTAGCGAATGTTCGTGAAGAGGAGAAGCAGACGCGGTGTGTAGAGGAGGAAGGGTGCACAGATGGTGGAGGAGTGAAGCGCGCGCGGTGTGTAGAGGAGGAAGGGATGCACAGATGGTGGAAAAAGGAGGAGGAAGCTTGCGGACGGCGCCGCACTACAAGCCTCGAGTATTAGATGTTCCGCATCTAAAACGAACATATTCTTAGCCACTGTCCTTGGCACAGCGCACACAGGCTGCAGTATATGAAGAAGATGGGCCATGAAGGCCCGTCTTGAAGACAGACCACTCTAGTAACAGACAACCGTATACTGAGGACTACACTACCTTCACACTGAAAGTGGAGGCAGTCAAAGATTGGCGGTGGACTGTTGGTGTTAATCTACCACCCCTATTACTCAATCGCCTTGCTTTTCTATACTTGCTTCCTGCCACCGCTCGTCATACTTTCTCGCTCCCTCTTGCGTAGGCTGAACGTCTCAATTTCCGTTAACACGTTCTCTTTTCTCTCATTCGTAAGTTGTTATAAATATTCTCATACAGTTTCATCGACGAGCACTTCTGGGAAGTTCAACAGTACAGTGTATTTCTCCTATCAATAAAGAACTTTGATTATTCGATAGCGAGTCCAACTCAATTTCTTAGTGCTATGAGGGCCCATATACTCTTGAGAGACAACATATTGTATTGCCGCATTGCATTAAAAATTCACAAGGCTTTATTCTTCGTCACCCAAATAACAAATGTTCGCAAATTCTTGAAGTTAGATTGACTGGTTAACAAGGCAATATATTCAAACACTGAAGACTAGAAACACTGCTCTAGCGATGCAGTTGAGCAATAGTTTTAAAAATATAAAAAAATAATCTCTATGAAAAAACAACTACGTGCGTATGCACGGCTCGACTAAAAGACGGATGGTTAGTATTTAGCGTCTCCGCTCTTTTTTCACGCCAATTTTTATCATACAATTTGTGCTCTTATATGATACTTCAAAGTGTGAATAGGTAATTGAGACAATGTATTTTATGCATGTGGACGTTTAATGTCTTTATTGTTTTCAGCGTTTTATTATAAAGGTGCCCTTTCTGCTGATCTTTTTAATTAGTACTGTGCCCTGTTAAGCATAGTGCTTGTTTGAACCTTGTCTATGCGTAAGAAGGCTTAATTGGGGAAGTTGATGTGCATCTCCTTTGAACGAAATAAGAAACCCCACAAAATTTAATGCGAGCAAAAGAGCGACGAGAACACATGTTGGTCGTTTTTTTTCCTTGGTCCTCAACTTTTTATGCGCTGTCTGACAAACTGTATAACACTGAGTAACATTTTATCATCACTGCGTAATACTTCTGTGAAATTTGTGCTTCATGTGCCTTAACTAGACCAAAGATATCTTCTTCCCTCGTCATGTGTCTTCACCTACATTTCGCCCACATACTATACCAACCAACTTTTATGAACCTCGTGCTCCCTGGTAAATGTGTATCACATGGTTTCTTGCAGGAACTCAGCCTTATACAATTTCATATAGCTTACGAGGCTAGTGAGCTTACCTTTGCCGTAGCGCTTCATCATTCCACGTACTTTTCGTACAAAAATTTGGCCTCGCGAATTGAAGTTGTGTGACAGTGTTTGTCCAACACCATTATGAAGTGAAAGTCTCTAGCGCATGAAGATAAGGTATAATGAAACTGATCAGACGTTACATTTTTGATTATTAATGAATCGTATTACATTAATCTACCTCTCAGTCTTGTCTCTGTAGATATTTGTGAGTTTGTGACACTGCTTGTACGGGCTGAATGAGAGCAAAAGATGGCGTGGTGAATGACCATGAAGTCGAGCCTTTTCGAGGAGCTGCGCATTGAACTAAATGGCAGCGGTTGTGTTAGTTGTAGGAATTAGCGTCTACCTTTGCCATTTACATACTATAAAAACGTGAGTACAATATTCTATTGTTTTTGCAGAAGCTTTGATATCATCTTCATTGTATTAAAAAAAAAGACGGGACTAAATTATGCGATGTCGAACAGTAAGTACAGTGAAGATTGTTTTTAACGTGGAGAATAAACTCGTAAATGCTGCCTTCGCAGCGTCTCCGTCCAGCAAAAGCAATAGTCAACGTAAGCACAACTATACTTGAAGCGAAGAACATCGTTTGATCTAGCATTGACCGCTGCCGCAGTATCCATCGCCGTTGGCGCCCCTGTCTGCAGGCACGAATATTGCAACTCTCATCTCGTCAGAATGTTGCAGCTTAGGTGGCCATTTCATGATGGTGGGATTTGTGCTCTGTGCCTAATTAACTTCGGCGCTGTTAGCTTTATTCAGTCAATGCAGTAATGGTTACACAAATCTGAGAAGTGAGGAGGGCTATACATTCGATGCCACTGTGCATATTGCTTTTTTTTTTTTTTTTGCTGACTTACTTGCTTTCTTCAGCAGTTTCGACTTGTCAAGGAAAAACCAAAGCACACTTTACGCTTCCACATTAGTGCATGTTCGAACCCAAAAATACCAAAGACAATCGAACTGAAGCTAGCAATTACCCGTATTCATGTCACCACGCTAGTCATCAAGAAAGAGTTAGTGACTTCTACTTAGCCGTATCACGTGGCCGACTACTGTATACCGAACTAAGCTAGCAATGCAACTTATTAGTGCTAGCTAGCGTAATACTGCAAAAATAAAATAATGCACGCTTGGCATTTGTTCAGCACGTTTTTCAGCAATTCGCGGGTCTCTTTCTTTACATTTAACACCCAGGAATGCATAAAACACGCCTTGTGTAATTGTTCTCGTTGCGATGCAGAGCACCACATTTTCATGGCAGTACTTCATTTTGCAACTTCAGCTTGTAGCTGCGGCCCTTCCTCGGCTCGGGGAAAAGCGGTGCCTGCATGATGCGAAATACAAAAGCGCTGTCAGTTCTATCGAAGACGGCACACCTTAAAAATCTTATGAAGAAAAAAGAAGGAAAACAGGAGGAAAAGAATGACAGGGAGGTTAACCAGCCTATAGGCAGCCGGTTGGCTACCCTGCGCATGAATTATTCTTGAGTGTATAAGGGTGTGCATCAGTGCACGCGTTATTTTTTTTTTGTCTATACGTCATCGTTGCATACGCTGTAGTCAACATCGGACACTTGAAGTAGCAAGCCAAGTGAGGAAACAAGATAGTACCTTTAGGGTAATCTTTCAAATATGTTTTGTCTCTTCATAAGTGTTGCATCCGCCGGAAGAGAAAGACCAAGGCCTTACAGAACACCTTTATTTACGGCACGGCATGCTTGCAGCACAAAGCAATGATTCACACAGCAACAGAACAAGAGCCAGAATATATACGCCCACCAGCCACTCGCGCATGTACGATAACATGGTGACGTCCCTAACACTGTTCATCGGCGATGCCTTTCACGCGCCGTAATACCGATAACAACACAACAATAAGAAACGTCAACTGTTCCCTAGCAGTCTGCCTTTACCTCATAATAAAGATGCCTTTCGAAACAGGATAAATAGTAAATGCGCCCCTGTATCTTTTACCAGTGTACTTGCCGCAACAACTTTTGTCCTCTGAAAGCTGTTCAATAGCACCGGGTTTGCATATCCCTCGGCCGATGCTAACAATTTTGGCTATTGCCAACATTGGCGGAATTGCAAGGTGCTCTTTACGCCACTATCGGAAAATATTGGCCAAGTGTTCGCAACAAGTTCCTTATAAAATGACGTGATTTGTAGATGCTCCACCCTTCAAGCATGACGCATGCTCAAATCTACGCCAAATCCACTAAGGAACTGAGTACATTCGTACGAGTATTTCCCACGGGTTCCATTTCCAGGAAGAGAACATCTTCCGGCTCAGAGCTGAAGCACATGCTCGCCTTATTACTTTCGCTTCATAAATCCTACAAGGAAGAAGCAACATCCCTAAGGAATGCTCACTGCGCTGCTTGAGCACGTAATTCCGGAAGGCGTAGTTCCAACATGGGCAATGCATACCATCGGAGCAGGTGCTACATAAATTACGGCACACTCTAAGTCAGTAAAATTGAATAAGATCTGTGAGAAAGTAGGACCGTGTGATTACTGCGCCTGAATCTCTAAGCCAAATTACATTTGCAGTCAAAACAAGAGGCATTCTCGAATATATCTCGCAAAGAAGTTTAAAACGAACATTATTGTGCTCCCTGAGGCTTCGAGGTAAACCAATTACCCCGGACTAAAATATCTCGTGCTCACTGACGGCATGAAATAATTTTTATGCAGTTAACCTGCCCTATCTCGTGATATCTGGCAGTTGAAGAATACTCAGCGCAAAAGTGATTTTGCTCGATTAGAAACGATTATACGTTTTTCTGCCCGTACTCGTTGTTCCCTTCACACCGGACTTGTTGATGCGTCCTCATAGTAGAGCTTTGCGTACTCATAATCGTCGAACATTTGTACTGAGCACGTTGTGCCATATATATCAGGTCCTTTTAGTCGTTTTTTTCATCAATATAGAAGCGAGATTTCAATAAAATATAGGAGAATTATAATGCTTGGATTAAATAGGCGGTATTTTGTTGTATTCTATTCCTTTACGTTTTTGTACGTGTAAAAATTTGAGTTTTCATTTTAAGAGTCTTTTGTCCCACATGTGCCTCTTGGTGTAGAGGGAACGAAATTTAGATAGACACGTAACTATGTATATGTTGTACTATACTTTGTCTGGTGTTCTGTCGGGTGACCGAGGGCACTTGCTTGTGTCGTGTGTTGTCTGTTGTCGAACCGTTCTTGACAGGTTGCAGAACCCTCGACAAGTGCTGAGACCAAAAATTGTCAGAACAGACGAGCGAAGCTGGCCGGCAAGTTGTGGCGACAAGCCAGTGGAGCTGGGATCCGTCCTCAAGAATGGGATGTGTTCACGGAACGGAGTCTGGAGCTGCATTCTCCCCATGGCCCTGGAGGCAAACCTAATGGGACGTGGCGAACGAGTGCGCCCGACATCAGAGCCATGTGGAAGCAGCTCGTCCTTGCGGCGCATTGTCTGGCGGCGGGGGTGCTGTTACGCCTGCGAGTCCACACTGAACGCCAATGCCTCTGCAAAGGTAATTTGTGTCAAGGTCAGCGCTCGAGCCCGCCTTGCGTCTCGAGCCAGCGTTCGAGACGCAATCGAGTCAACGACGTCATGAAGCGGCGGCGTCGGTCTGTCACGCAACGCACAGCGAGCTCCCTCAGCCCACAAGCCCGTTGAAGCAAGCGGCGCGTTCCAGTCTGGCGAGTCTTTCGCAATGCGTGGCAACATTCCTCGTCCTAGTTTAAACCACGCGCAGCGGCGGGTCCCCTTTGGAGGATTCTGATATCGCGGCCAGCGGCGCTTCTAGTTGGACGTTCGGTGACTCGAAGGATCCACCCGGTGCCTTAAAAACAGCCCTGCGGCGCGTCACCAGCAGTAGACTTATGTGTCAGTGAAGCCGACGGATGCGTGCGAGAGAAGACATCTCGGCTCTTTGAGTCCCTAAGCTGTCGGCCCCAGTGCCGGATTTGTAACGCCTTTATTTCTTTGCTGTACATAAACTTTGCCTTAAATAACCGTCGTCTCATTCACTCGTCTATCAGCTCTACGCAGAAGCAGTCGTGAGCCGAGTAAAACACGCTACCAAACGGCTGGCGACCGTGTCGGCGAAGTTCGGAGCAGTGGCGCCCTCGGGACCGTTTGGCGTCACATCTTCGTAACAACCCTAAGGGAGTTCCCTGTCGCTAAAAACTGAGTGTTTGTGTTTTCAACGCTGAATCGTTTCATGGCAGGGTCCATGATGACTTCAGTGATGTCAATTTCACCACGGAAACGACGTCAGCGAAAGGCACAGGAACAAATGACAAAGAAAGACTACAAGAAAAGTCTACCTTATTCTTATAACCCTGGACTGAAACCCACGACCTCTAAATTCTAGACGTTATGTGTCGGGCGCTTCACTTTCTGCGCCAACGAAGCACATGTGCAAGTCTTCACAAACGCGCGTAATAGATTGCATACCTTCTACCTCTCCCAGTGTTCTCTATTGTAGGGCGTGGCATCGCCGTCTGGGAGCGGTGAAGTTCTGCATTATCAGACTAACGAGTACATACGAAGAATACTTGGTGTGTTTCATGCAACGGAGGCATTTATTGTAGTATTCCAGGTTACAGTGGGTTCAGTGATGACGTAGTTACGAGCTTTGCCTTTCACGTCGTGTTCGTGAGTGACGCCTCTTGATTAAAGTACTGCAACTTCCACGTGCACTAACGATGTTTCTTCACCGCCGACTTTTTCCATGGCTATAACACGCATCAATTAAACTGCTGCAATAAGCGCCACAAAAACGCAAGGACAGAGATTGGCGAATGCCGCACAAATTAGAACTTTGGTGCAGTCAGAAACACGCCATTCGTAATGGGAACACCTTGCACACGGCTCAAGCTAGAAACTCTGTCTCTCGTTTTCTGAAGCGCTGTTGTAGTAGAGGCATCTGTATCAGCGAAGGTTACCTTACTACTGAGAAACGCACACCTTGGCGTTTCTCTCCTCCAATGAGGACGCTCCAGCAAAGTACACATCAAGTACCAGTTGTTATTATGTGCTTGTTGATGCCATATTTACCAGAGATTCACCGTATCTTTCGTCCGCGTGTATGTTCACTACATCAGCTACAATAAAGTCTGAATCATCAATCGTAAGCTCTGTCGTTGGCCGTAAGAATGGAGATGTACTGCTAAAGCTACCCTATACCATTAGACGTTTTCGAAGCTCTATCACGTCAATGTACAATAAACATTTGATGTTTCCCTACTGTGTTGTGCCACCCTGGTAATGACGAAGGGGTCAACAATATTTCTTGTAAGTAGCGTAAGACATTGTAAGCCCACGGTATTGAGCATACAGTGAATGGGTACCGGTATGAAAAACAATAACAAATGCAGTGCACTCATTCAACGTACGTGTTCTGGCACTGCAAAGAACTGGTCCATTTGAAGTATATATATATATATATATATATATATATATATATATATATATATATATATATATATATATATATATATATATATACATATATCTTCTAAGGGAAAGAAATGTATAAATAAGGGCTCGTTTTTCCGTGTTTCGACACAATAATAATGAGATCTAACAGACAGTAATGCCGAGGAATGTACAGAGGAAGTTATTAGAACTAATGGAATGTTAATAAAAAAAACTGGTTATTTTTTTCATCCACTTTTTTTTCTTCTTATTTACATTCTATTGGTTCTAATAACTTCTTGTGTACATTCCTTGGCATTAGTGTCTGTTAGAGCTCAATAATATTATATATATATATATATATATATATATATATATATATATATATATATATATATATATATATATATATATATATATAGTGGGAGTAATAATTCAATGGGCCAGTTAGTCTTTGTGAAGGTATGGGATATGGCACAACGGGAGCGTTGTCAACAAGGATAAATATATTTATTTCCCAACAGTTTCGGGAGGGGTCCTCCCTTCATCAGGGGATGAGTTATACACTCATCCCCTGATGAAGGGAGGGCCCCTCCCTAAACTGTTGGGAAATAAATATATTTATTCTTGTTGACAACGCTCCCGTTGTGCCATATCCCATATATATATATATATATATATATATATATATATATATATATATATATATATATATATATATAATGCGGGCAATCATGGGATCGCTGTGATCGTTTTTACAGCGAAAGCTGTTATAAACTCACAACACGGATCAGGTGTGGCACCGTATTGTGAAAGAAGAAAAAAAAATGAAAAAAACCAAAGACTCATCCCCTGATGAAGGGAGGGCCCCTCCCGAAACTGTTGGGAAATAAATATATTTATTCTTGTGGACAACGCTCCCGTTGTGCCATATGCCATATATATATATATATATATATATATATATATATAATGCGGGCAATCATGGGATCGCTGTGATCGTTTTTACAGCGAAAGCTGTTATAAACTCACAACACGGATCAGGTGTGGCACCGTATTGTGAAAGAAGAAAAAAAAAATGAAAAAAAACCAAAGGCATAGTGGGGCTCGATCCCGGGTCCACTGCATCCCAGCCTAATGATCTATAGCACTGAGCCAAGTCTCTGCTTGGGATGCGTTGGCAAACGGGCCTTAGGCAGGCTTGATGTCGGGAAAGTAATTGCGGTAATTTAACTAGTAAAGCGTTTTAGAACAGCAAAGAAACAAACAGCCAGGCGTCACAGAATGCGACTAGAGTAACGAGTGGGTCATTTAATTCCACAACCAGTTACAGAAGGTTGTTCTCGATCCCTTATCAACTTTGTGGCATACCCACTTCAGATATAGTTCCTCATCGTCGTCAGCCACTGCATGAACAATTGGCACATAATTACTTGCAAGTGTTTAGCGGATACCACGCTTCTTATAAGAATGACGAAGGATAGCATTGTGCATGCCAGCGTACCACCCAGAAGTTATTATTATTATTGGCGTAGCGGGTACCCAATAAGTGAGCTTGCAGCAGTTACCCAAGGATTCTTTAGAAAAGGCTCTGAAAAGTCGCTCTTCCAGCTTTCTCAGTGACTGTGCTGCACTTTCCGCACGGTCTTGCTTTTTTTTTTTCAAGTTATCATTATAACACAAAAACATGATATTACAGGGGCGATTGCGTAGCTACCGCCATTGTCATAGCAATTTATCAAACGTTCTGCACGCGGTCAGCGTGCAATATTCGTCCAAGTTGAACACAACTTGAGCGATACAAAGTGAAGGCTACACGCCTCCATACTCATAAGCGAATTTATAATCTTCCAGAGGCAAGTAATCTATTAAGTTAATTTTCACCCTTGATATCAGCCCTCATGATGTCGAAGATGAGTAAATGCACGCAATGAAATAACGCTAGCTACTGATCTCCCCTACAATAGTGCTGTTTGTAATTTACCGTGGAGACACGTGCCAAAAATATGCATTTCAAAGCTCCAGCTTCGGTCGTTCCTATTACTGTATGTCCTTTGAAGGGAGCAAAGAAACAAGGAACTTCCGAATCCACTGCAGTGCACCAGCTTGCATTCTGCGTAGGATCTTTTCGGTTGTTTTACATCAGCTCAGCTTTCCTCCATAAATCATTCGCAATATACTAAGAAAAATAAAATCTACCAGCAAGTTCAACGTAACATGAGAAAGACCGATGAACCATTTACTACGGCTTCATCATGAATGATGTAAGGAGTATGACGCGAACCCGAGAGAAAGGAACAGTCGAGCGCGAACATTATAAAACGAAAGCTTTCACTTCGCAATCGATTTTTGCGTTTACTGATTCAATACTCCTGTAGTAAAGCATGGACACTTTTCGTTCGTTATATGAGAAAGTGTAAGCTGAGCACATGCCGGTAGTCTATGCTATTATGCAGGCCAGAAAACGCAGCGCCTCTCCCCCCACTCGAGTCAGTGAAAGTGTCCTGGCATTCATCGGATTTGCTTTGTTCCGGTTGACCTGCCTTTCTTCGGTCTCCCGTTTCCGCCTCTATGGTTACGCAAAACATGTGCCTGCAAATAGGCCAGCTATACTCAATAGAATGCACAGGCCGGGATAAAAAGCTCATAGGGCTTCTCTAACGGCCTGGCTCACCCGCGTCTGCATGGTACCGACTGTCACTACTGTTCGCCTTCTCGGTCGTTCTGATGATTGGCGGACCATAGAGCGTGGTGG
Source organism: Rhipicephalus microplus (assembly GCF_043290135.1). Classification (NCBI taxonomy): domain Eukaryota; kingdom Metazoa; phylum Arthropoda; class Arachnida; order Ixodida; family Ixodidae; genus Rhipicephalus; species Rhipicephalus microplus. The sequence goes on along the minus strand of NC_134702.1, from coordinate 104,849,792 downwards.
GAGACCTTCCTGTGCGGGTGCCCAGGCCGTGACAGTTCTGTCGCCTCGGTGCCTTCGGGTCACCGCAGCTCGGGGCAGATACCCTTAGCGACTCCTTCTTGTGGCACCTACCGCCTAGTTCTCTATGAGTCCATGGAATTCGTAAGCTAGCGAAGGGTTTTTGCGAAGACTCGATAAGATTGGTAACAGGTGGTGTTCACGCTTTTAGCTAAATGAAGTCTAGGCACCATAAGACTGCAACAAATCAGGCAAAGTGAGCGATCAATTATGCATCATTGAAATGTTCTACATGTGTACGACTTTCTAAAAATAAAAATAAATTTAACAACGTCGTCCATAAATTCAACGTTCAACGTTATTATTACAAATTTTTACGCATACTGCACCTACAAAATATACCCCAATGCTTGCTCGTAACAATAACAGCAACACCTCAATGCCCACTTAATGGAACCACTATTCTAACTTCAACTTCTAATGCCTTGCGCTACATCTTTTCATAATGTTACACGCTGTTTGAGCGTATTGAAGAGGATGTAATCATTTGGTTCAACTTGTACGCTCCCCTTCCTTGCACTTACAGGTCTGTACTAAGGTCGATTCCCTTTCCGCGGGGTACACACCAGACTTTATCATTACACGTGGAAGTGTCGACAGCTGCCAGACGAACCGAAAAACAGAGCGCCTACTTTTTTCTAGAAAGCAGTGCTTGCCAGCGTAACTATGGACGACCAGAGAAGGCTGAGGTAGTAAGCCAAGCAGCAATGCTGCGTTGACAGTCTTCAAAATATAAGAAACAGTACATAAAGAACTCCTGATACTATATACTGAGTGTTTCGGAGAAGAAAAACCCAGAATCCTTCGTTTTACAAGTTAGAAATGAAAACAGGCTTTTCATGTGGTATCTGTGCTCCGTAAAGGTGGAGATCAAGTAAATCGGAAGCACATTTTTTTTAATACTACTTGTGCCCCCTAATGCCCACAGAATGCATAAGCTAGGTCGAAGGTGGCAAGTAAAAGTATACAAAATGGCACTGGCGTTGCCAATCCATGTTTAAGACCGAAAGGTTACAGGTGGAACGGTACAAAGTAAAAGACTATTTTCTTTGTGTGGATGAGGCGTGCGGTGGGAGAAACATAAGTTGGCGTAAAGAACATAATTTGAGTCATAGCAATCTCATTCCTAACTTCACTTCTTTTATGAGTTTTCTTTTCTTTTATTCGCTGTTCCCTTGACTTGATTCTGCCATCGCCTATTCAACTACACTACAGTCAGCCGTTAAAGCTGCTCAAATTTACGTTGTATTGTACAGCGCTTTGTCCCAACAACGCTGCCCACTACCACTCACGAGAAAAACTAAGTTACTGTAAAGCGTTTTTGCGTGTGAAACACAAGTGTAAGTTTAAGAAACCAACAATCTGATTTCCGGTATATCTATTAAACGCGAATATTTCTACACGTACGTCAGGCACATTTGGTACATATCTATCTATCTATCTATCTATCTATCTATCTATCTATCTATCTATCTATCTATCTATCTATATATATATATATATATATATATATATATATATATATATATATATATCTGTCTATCTATCTATCTATCTATGGTCATCCATCCACCCAGCCGCCTACATCTGAGGGGGGGGGGGGCTCTCGTGATCACCCCCTTCATTTGGGGTGAACAGAAATCGGTATGAAAAGGTAATGTGGCTTGACATATATGACACTATGGTCATTATATGAATAATGTCCAAATCCCGTCGCCAAAGACTTTACGCAGCACAGTGGCACATACCCCTGGGCAGGCATGTGCCACTCTTATGCTGGTGTGTGCCACATGTGATTGAGAGTTATATGTACCCAAGAACGATGGCAATGAGCATGGACAATTTATATGCAAGGGTGTTTAGAAAAACTGACTTCAGCAACGCTCACCCGACGAATGCGGAGAATGAGTGACAGCTTCCTAGCAGGAATCAAACCCAGGCATTCTGCGTGGCTATCGAGTATTCCACCACAGAGCCAGTCTCGGTGCTGCTTTAGAAGAATACACTATTCTGGTGTAATGTTGGTGAAAGGTCAGTAGTGGTGTAATGCTGGCTATCTCCAATTACGAATATTACATATGTACTTCTATACCACAGCTGTCTCGGCAAGTTAACGTCAGTTCTAGTTAGGTGACATCCACTGAAGTTGCTTTAAGTAGTAGTGTCCAGGGCTACCAGCCTTGTGAGCACCAGCACTTGATATCAGCTTTATCAGCTTATCACTCTCACGTAAGTTCCTTTTAGCATCATTGCGCTGTCGCAAACAACTGGTTATATAATCATCTTGGAGTGTTTTACACAGACACACACACACACACACACACACACACACACACACACACACACACATATATATATATATATATATATATATATATATATATATATATATATATATATATATATATATATATATATATATATATATATATATATATATATATATATATATATATACAAAGATGGCTGAATTTCCAGTTCGCCAATCTCCCTAGCATATTAGGCGGTTAAGGGGTATGAAGGACAAAAACAACATATACTGTGACTAGTCTACGTCAAACTTGCGGCAATGTCGCTAGGTGCTAAAAACTAACGTGACCCTTCACACTTAATCGAAAAGCAAAACAACCTAAAGGCAATGTTCGCGAGCCATAATTGGTCAAAAGTGTCCACGCATGCAAAATTAATAAACAACATAAGCATCTCGAGTTTCTAAAACTGACGTAAGAAGTTCCACAACATTCAATTACTAGGTTGCCGTAAGAAGTCATGCTTCTTCATGAAGTCCGTTTCCGCAACCCTGATTTTTGTTTACACTTCTGTCACCACTTTTTAGCGTCGACTTGATCACACCAAAACTATTAGCATACCATTCTTTTAAGCGGGAATACAGTCGTTTGTTTTCAGTATCGCGAGAAACGCGAAATGCCTACCCGCTTACATAACCACCAGAAATTGTCTTAGGGCTTTTAAACGTGAGCTTTCATATTTCCTACAAACAAAGAAAGGAGCAAAACATATTGTTATAAGACTATTTCACGCTGAAGAACCAAACACACACCAAGCGAGACGATGTAACATTGGTGTGTGGGGCACGCTCTTCTCAATGTGTAGCGTATACAGCATTACCTCTTGTTTTTCTTGCGTGATCGTCCCCTGCGTATGACGTTTGTACCTTGTGGGCAGTGTATGAATGGCGCCGAAATGAAACTTCCATTATTCACGTCCTAGCAATGAAGTTACACTGTTGTTTTTCCAGCGTCTTTCAGCAAGTACTGTATTATATACAAACATTTTATTGAAAACCCTGTGAAGTCACAGGGGACAGTGAAAACACGATCAAAATATTGCGCATTTTAAGAAAGATTTGTCTCTGTTTCATTCTGCCTGTAATTCCACTCACTAACCTTTTATAGCAAATGACCCACATAGTTCTTTTTAGTACGGCGAAATTTATTTATAAACAGCTGTTTATAATTCCAAATTTTCTAATTTCCGCCAGTGGAGAGTCTCGGCAGGGCGGAGATAAAAACCGACCACCGAGGTAAGTGCAGACTGAGCAATAAAAAAGAGTTTTTGACGCCAGGAAAACTGACCCCTTCAGATTAGTGCGAAATCGAGCGTAGGCGACATCGCAATACGTTTGCTTACATAAAAATAGTTGAGACATTCCCTGCTTGTTTATTTTTTTCCGCCTACACAAAAACCACATGTTGTGTGGGTGTGCGAGTGGCTTCAAGCGTGCGGGTTTATACAAACTTACATAAAAAACAAAAAATATTCGTTCTGCGGAGCAAACGAGACGACTCATCTGTATTAATGGAATCACGCATTCGCTAAATCCAAGTTGACGTGACAGCGTCCGACCTAAATTGCCCGAGATGTCGTGAAGAAAAATACATTGTGACAACGATAAGGAACGTATTGATTTCGATAATGTTCGGCTGAAACTAAGCTGAACTTGCCATGTTGAGCAAATATTGATCATAACAAGTTGAGCCAGGAATGTCGAGTAACGAACAATTATGTGTTTATTATCACGTGAAAACATTTATTACATATTAATCAAAAGTAGTGAACAATGCCTTTTGAACATGGCTTTTAACAGCCAAGTCGACGACGCCTCCAATGATATGCGCGGGATGCACCACCATTGGCAGTGCGGCTAATTGACCTACTGAAAGCGAACCCAACGACAAAAACCACTGAAATCATTGCGATCTCTTAAACTTTTCACCTTGTTGTCCGCAAATCAAAATCGTAGCAGTCAGATGATCAAGTACGCTTTGTTCAGGACTACCATCATTATCATAATGACTTGATATTGTATCCATGCGTAAGCAAGGATTCACGCTCTTAGATTTTATCTGGATGTGCCGTAATATGTAGGGTCTGAACATGAGAAAGCGTAGAAGTTCTTGTATCATCTTCATAAGATGCTACAAAACTCGGTTAGGCTGACCACATTGATTCCACGGGAACGCGAGCTGGAAGTTACGAAACAAATATTGATACAGGACGGACCAGCGGCTATATGTCATTTTGAAGCTGCTTACTCTTAGTGTAGCTTGCGTAGATTACTTAAGTGTACCACACATTTCCCGTCATCATATCCAGATATTCGCAAAGAAGTGCCTGATGTTCAAGAAGCTCAGGGAATTAACGGTTACGCAAAGCGCTAACCATGCACCAGTCAGAACAATTCGCTTCGTGCGTTAAATAGAAATATGGTGAGTGTGTATGCAGTGAACTGCCTGCTTTTTCATGCATGTAATTCCCATGCGTGCGTGCGAGAGAATTTATGACATTAGCGAGGAACCACGGGAGAAACCCTACCTAGAATTATTGGGATAATACCAGAATGCTTAATATCAAACTGCGCAGCGTGTTCCATCGTCTGCTACAGCTTGGAAACAGGTTCAGAAATACCTAAATCTACCGTCAATTTAGAAAAAAGATAGCTCTCCCAAGCTACCAAAGTTGAGAACGTAAAAACTTCTCACAAGTCTTGCATTTCGCTTATGAAACGGCTCGTAAGAGAATGTATACAAAATTTGATTCGTGAATCTACGTCATACAATATGCAGTATCTAAGAGAGTGTGGGATTATTTGTTGAAAAAGTTACGTCCAATAAAAACAAACGTCTTAGTCTGTTTAAACAAAAGTGTGTGTTTGTTTTTTTCTGGCTGTTACCACGTATGTTTCAAGCTCAAATTTCTAAATGCGCTGTTTCCTAATGGGAAGCTTATAAACTTTTTCATTATTGCACTGTTATTTTAAAGAAGTCACTTTCATTTCTGGGAAACTTTGACAAATGATAAAACTCAGGGTGAATGTCTGATAGCAAGTCTACACTGATACGATTCTCAAATTGACAGGTAATTAATAGAACCAGTAGTGTTTTTCCTCCCTACAATAACGCTATGGGGTTTTCTAAATTTTATTGGCTCAGACACATTTAAGTGCCTTTTTTTAGCATATTCTCGGTGCTTTCAGTCTTCAAATTTCGCCCTATGGCATTTTTCTGCGCACTCTTTTCATTAAATTTAACTGGTTTATTGGTGCTGGAATCGCAGTCATCGCTAAGACTAACTGATTTATTCGGAGATTTTATTCTCATTAAATAATTTCAATTATTCCAAATACCACTTAGCCCAAAATATTTTAATGATTTATCGATATGTGGAGTTTAACGTCCTAAAACCGCCTTATGATTATGAGAGACGCCGTAGTGGAGGGCTCCAGAAGTTTTGACCACCTGGGGTTCTTTAACGTGCACCCAAATCTGAGCACACGGGCCTACAACATTTCCGCCTCCATCGGAAATGCAGCCGCCGCAGCCATGTTTCGATCTCGCGACCTGCGGGTCAGCAGTACCTTAGCCACTAGACCACCGCGGCGAGCAGATATTTTAATGGAAAGGTGCCATTGCCATTACTCAGCCGCATATAGACCAGCGCCAATCTGATTTTCGAATACTAGTTTTTTGTCTTGTGTGTTGTGGCTGAGTAATCTATTGTTATGATCACAGTGTAATTATCTTGGCCAAAAAATTATTTGGTGTACCGCGCATTTCGGTCTTCACGGTTTCTATTGAAACACATATTTTGTTTTTCTGAAAACATAGAAAAATTGTATTATTGATATACGCCCTGTGTTATTATTCTCCTGCAAGTTTATAAATAAATATATGGTTTGCACAATTGTTGCCACTATTATGCATCTAAATATTCACTATCTGGTGAATATTTAGATGCATAAATATTCTAAATATTCACTAAATGGTGACGCTATTCTGAGTACTGAATTCTAAATAAAAGCAACAATCTTTTTTTGGGAGCACGTTATCGGAAACGCTCGTCGGACTACTATTGCGCATCAATCGCGCGGGCTAACCTCTTTTTCATTGTGTTGCGTTCCCGCTTGATTCGTATTGGTAGGTATTTGCCTTGTACTTCCAAGCACTTTTCATAAAGCAGTTGAGTTAGCCTTCATTTTATGCGCACTTTAGCCGTAAAGACTAACTTCAGACTAAATTAACATTGTAAATCACGGATGCAAATATTATTTACCAGTCCTACCTGCTATTCAGAACAAGATAAGATATATGCCAAATATCGTAAAAGGACACACTTATTACCATTAGGGGTATATGTGGGAACTTGACCATGCTTCCTTTTTTTAAACTAGTATTAGAAGCATACTGAAACGACCAAGTGACATCACTGATATGCCCGGTTCAAACCCTTCGGAGCAGAAACACATTTGCTTCGCAAACAATGAAGAACACACTCTTTGCACACCAGCGTGATGCAGAAACTACGTGACGTCAATCGGCCACGAATGCTATCGTAGAAGGCGGCCGTAAAGGGTGTGCACGGCAACGAAAACTACACCCCACCGGTGCCAAAACGTGCTTTGCCGGTAAGCAGGAGAGCCTGCAGTGTAAACACTGCTAAGATATCCATCCAGGTCTCTGTTGCTGTTTCCTTCTAGCTTGGTTAAGTTTCTTTGGTAAAGGAAAGCACGCATGCATGCGGCAGTGTGGGTGGTGCTGCCCTCAGCCGTCTGATAGGCGGCCACGTTTGGCTGGCTGCACGGTCGAGCAAAGTTTGTTGACTCGGGGACCACCGACAGAATCGTGACGACAATGTCAACCAGACTCTGGCGACGCCATGGCCTCTCGCCGGGCCACGAAACCTGCCTCGCGGATCTGCACATTGCGTCATTCCTGTACTCTGCCAGCTTTGGATTGCTGGAAGTCATAGCTTATAAAAAGACAAAAAAAATGACCGGCTTATGGATTTTTCAGACACGTTGGAAGTAAGACTTACCAAGAGATTCGATAGAAAAACGCAGTGCTAGAAAAACAATGGCACGCAATAAAAACAAAAATCTCAGACCTGTGTTCAAAAACGCCACAATATCCACAAAGTAAATGTTTCAGGAGCTTGATCGGATAGGATAGGCTAACGCGGGAATCCTCTGTAAACATCTGCTATCATCATTATAAAGACTGACAATATTGTTATATATGCATTACATGCAGAACTTTTATTAATTTACAGCTGGATCCACTATATACGTTACGAACGTATCCTGCTGCCAGAAAGCCTTTAAACGAGGGGCAAACTCTGTACTCTCTGCAATCTGGTGTCGGGGTTGATGACATGGGAGCGACCAGGAACTCTCACTGAAGGAGTGCGACGGCGTTGGCGCAGGATTGCTCGTTGTGGACGCTACCGATTGTGGTCATGTTGAATGACAAGCTCTCGCATACCTTGTAGGTGTGGCCGAATGTTCAGCCGAGGAATTCACTCATTTGTGTCAAGTAGCGACCGCTATTTGCACTTGGCTGTGACATCCCATGCCCACACTTCGGGGTTTTCTTGCCGCTGCTTCGGTATTGCTTCTGTAGCGAATGAGGAAGACGTGAGACGACGTACTGAAGGTGGCCGGTGGGGCCGTACTAGTCACGTTACTTTAATCTTCTGAGGTCGAAGCTCAGTGGCGGCGGCTGCCAGCGTCCGACACGGCAGACACGTGAAAATAATCTTTTCCGTGAGCAGAAGCCTAAAATAGGTGATAAATAACGATACTTTCCGAGTACGAGTGCAGACTGAACACCACAGGCCGTTTTCCGGGCAAGCAGGCCTTCTACCACAAAGGCACGCTTATGTTGAGAAATCCAGTAAAAACATCTTCATGTGCCTGGAAATGCAGTGTAAATAACTTCGATGCTTTACAACACACTTAGCGTATAGAGGTTTCCCAATACAACATGTAATGTAGTGCTTTACGACACACATGTAGAGCATACAGGTTTCCCAATACAGCATGTAATATCGCAGAATATTGCGTGGTACGACCGGTCGCGACCATCAGGCGTCAAAACATGCGATCATTATAACCGCTTTCTGGTTTAAAGCAGGCCACCCATTACAAAAGGTACACACGTTACAAATCGTATTCAGTCGGTACCACGTAATGGGTGTATAGCAAGCTCTAAAACATTTCCCGCGCATGATTGGTCGTAGTTTAAAGCATGCTATACCATACAGTGAACGCATACAGATGCGGAAGCTTGACTGACACAAGTCACTTGCAGTTTTATTGATGAAAATTTTTTAATCTACAAATTGAACTTCTCGAGTAACAATCTACAATCAAAAGTATGCATTGAGCGGTTGAAGTGGACTAGAGCTATGGGGTTCTACAATTAGCGGTGACACTTAACAATCCTCCCAATTTTCTTCTCCTATTTAGCCAATCCAGCATAACTCATTCCTTGCCCCTTCTCTTTCTGTCTGAAAGCGTTCTGTGCCTCGCCTGGTTTTTAGCTGCCTTCACGACGCGACAGTCGTGTCGTGCCGTCATGCTGACGTCATGAGGTTACGTTATCACGTGATGGCGTTTTCTTGCATGATTCATGTTGACGACGTCTACTACCAATTTTCTCGTTTGATGAGGCACCCCTAGTTTTCACCTTTAAAAAAACAAGGAAAAAGAAAACACAGATCGCAAGAAGACCATGTGTTTCCCGTTGTACTTAAATCAGAAGAGAGGGAGCGATGGGGCTCACAAACTCACTTAAGTATATGGCCCTCCGCTTTCCGAACACGATCGCGGTGCGAAACTCGGTTATGCTAACTCCGTTTGCGGCTGAATCGTCGTTCTCACCTCTGGGCTAATTTCCTTTTCTTCCTCTCGAATCGACGTGCGCGCGGGACTCCCGTTGTTGTCGTTAATCTTCTATCCGCCTACTCTAAGGCCTCCGGAAAAGCTGCAGCAGTGTTTGGGAGACTTTTTACGAAGTTAGGCCGGATTAACGACGAGCCTCTTCGTGCCGGCATTGAGGTGCTTGTCTTTACGCTCGCTGTTCACGCGTTCTACTTTTCGCTCATCTGAGTCTTTTTCCTGGCACTGCGCCGTATACAACGGCACTCGACTAAGTTCACCTTGCCCTGATGCTCAAATCAGCGCACCTAAAAGAAATTTAAGGGCACTGTAATAGCATACAGTCTTAGGCGTGTAGAATATACGAGCGAGTTAGTACCCCGCCTTCGCTGCCTCTGAGTGTTCTTCAAAACAGCAATAACAACAAAAAACGTTCTGGAAAAACTCGCGAGGAACGAATGGTAAAGACTCTTCGGAATGGCACGAAGTTGAAAAAAAAAAAGAAAGCAAGGAATTCGTAGAAAGAGTCGTGCCGTTCCTGCTATTACTTGTGCAATATATTGGCCACGAAATAGGATCACCAGTACAGCCTTGCCCACGATATAGGCAATCGATTTTTCACCTCATGTATGCACATTGGGCAATTCTACATATGTGGGGAGTACTTCGAAGACTCTAGTTCAAAAAAATGTGTTAAATAAAGAAAAACACAGTAGATTGTGGCTAACGAGCCCTGATACAGTTTTTTAGGTGAACTGCACAAGGTTGTGAAGTCAAAAAGACCAATTCCAACCATACGGGGCGGACAAAGCTTAGTTATATCACTCGGAAAATTGTTTTCAAGTTTTAAAAACTTAATTGGCAGCAAATAAATTGCATAATTCACATTCCTACAACATTTATTTAGGTTCTTCTAAAGACTGATCTAGATACAATATTTTCGTCTTAAATGAATGAGTCGATCAATAAGTCACTCAGTCCAACAATAAAGAAGAAAAAACTGGTCCAAAAAATAGATGAACTCACCTGAGCGGCGAACTTTTTATTTTTATAGTTGATTAATACTACGGATGCTCTTGTCCTCCGTCGATGCATGACATTTTAAGTTTATTCGGTGCAGTTGCTGCTCTTATTGTTCGTCTGGGCATAGGGAAAAAATTTTGTTTGCAGGGGTGGGGGAAGCAGTGGAGGGTTGTTAAACCATACTTCAAGTGCGTTCGTGGGTGTGTTTGTATGTGTTTAATGATATATACCCATGTTGAAGGAAAGAAAATTAGAAGGTTGGTTTTGAACCTGTCAAGCGCCATACACCCGGGCTACATTAATGAATATTATATGTCGTCATCTGCCGAAATATCATCTGTACTAAATGAAGAAACAGACTATATAATTTTAAGATTGAGCTGTGTGCTCTTTGTTCTCACAACATCACGGTACCTGATTATATAAGGCCTAAAATCTATCACTGTTGTAGTTGTTCTGTGTAAATCTTAGCCCTATCATGTTCCACACAATGAGAAAACCCCGACAGTGTCCAAGAAAGAGAGAAAAGAGGAAACGAGAGAGGTTAACCAGAAGCTAGGATCCGGTATGTTACTCTGCCCTATAAATTGGGAATATTGGCCTGATAGAGAGAGAGCTGTTGCAAGAGTGATCACCCAGGTTTTGTGGGAGAAACGAAATAGTATAATTCTCCGAGTAAAAACACCTCCTGGGATAAGTTACCTCAGTACATTAACTGACGTTTTTTTTTTTGTGACTTTCCCCGTGAAAAACTTTGGTTATGAAGGAAAAGGCAACACCGCGATTAGGTGGCCATATAGTTAGCTAAGTGTTCGCGCTTCCAAATCACAAAGCCAGTGTGTCTGCTGGTTGAACTCAAAATCACCTCATTTAGAGCGAGGGTTTCGTTGTAACACCAAAGGAGTTGACGTGACCTACGCCCGGCTCGAAACGCTGCTGTTTTTCAAAATTATTCAGCAGCCACAGGAACATTTGCAGTTTTCAGTGACTTGAAGCTGTGCTTAGCACAAAAGCTTGTAGCATCAGCAACAATAAAAACTGATGTGCGCGGTGCGCTCCCTATTTGTTGCATTCTCGCGTAAATGCGAAAAATGGCCGCTTCCTTCCATGTAACGCCGGTGAAGTATTTTTTTTTTTGGGGGGGGGGGGGCAACTGCATTGTTGTAACGAACAGCAGCACGTTCTTATTAACGCAGAGTTTGGTGATGCTCCACTTCGATGCATATTAGCTATCTGGATAGATGGCAACAATAGCATTATTGGAATAGTAGAGGAGAAAAGGCTGGGAAGATAACAAGCTTAGGACAAGTGGTTTTGCTACCCTAAGTATGTGTCCCTGAACGGCTTTGAATTACTGTATCTAGGTCATTGTTAGACCCAACTGCAACTAATAAGGTAAGGATAAAGGAACATGAGAACAACGGAATGTATTCTGAAGCTATCAGTGTACAAGCAATCTATAGAGTAGCATTGAAGACGCTGGAAAAGGTTGCGTTGTGTTTTACAAACCAATCGCAGCTTAGACAAGCTTAGATCAATACTAGCACCGAGTAGAAGGTTTCTAATTTTGCTATTAGCATGTAACACTTCCGCTTCCTAATTCTTCGTGCATTCCGATAGAGGCCAAAATGCAAGAAAAAATGCATAATTGGCATTAAAAGCAGGCTAAAAAAGCCTACGTGGGCTTCCTTAGCATGCGAAGTACGTTCTGAGTCTGTGATTAGTCCATTGTTCACAGTCACATTGTAGTAAATCTTCTGATATTATTATTATTATTATTATTATTATTATTATTATTATTATTATTATTATTATTATTATTATTATTATTATTATTATTATTATTATTATTATTATTATTATTATTATTATTATTATTATTATTATTATTATTATTATTATTATTATTATTATTACATACATTCTGACTGAAAACAGTTCCGGCCGTAACTGGTGTTCTGGTATGGCAAGACGAAGTCCAATGTACCTCTGAATATCTAAATATCCCATCGTACTGGCGCTCAAGTGGGTGCCTATATGAGTGATGGTAATAATGGCAGTGGTAAAATTAACAGTGTTCATAAAGATAACAAAAAATTAACCACCTGTGCATATGCGGTGCCCAGCCAGACAGAAGTGCGGAACTGAAAAGTCTTCTTTCTTGTCTGTTTGCTTTCTTTCCCTCTACTTTCTTAGTTTTTTTTCTTTTTTCCTGGTTTCTTCTGTATTTCTCGGTGTTTCTACTTAATTTTAAACTTTTCTGCCCGTTTTTCTCCTTCCTTTATTTCTATATTTCTCCCTTGCTTCCATCCTTTTGTGAATATTCGTGTCTTGTTCTCACCTGCGCTAGCCCGGCCGCCAAAATTTCTATACATTTAGATAATGATTACCCAACTCGACGAACATCAGAAAGAATAGTGCTTTTGGGTGCAAATGCGTGCCACAGATGGCTATGTAATTTCGCATGCGCTACGTCAAGCGATGACGAGCGCATAGGTTAGAGCATACGACAGCATATGGCAGCCTGACCTCCTGACGTGTTCCGCACTTAATACCCACAGTATTTACATCTATGATATGCGGTTGTGATAGGAAAAACCGAGCGTGCCAGCATAGAAGCCTCAGGTCCGCTCGATCACACGAAAGTGACTCGGAGGTGCTGCACAAACACTGGACGAAAGCATCGAGGTCACGCCTATATATCCGCAAGTCATCAAACCGAACAGAACTTTGTTTTCTTCATAATAAAAAAACGCCATCTCCCGCTGAAGAAAATCATGTGTAAATGCGAAGCAGCGGGCGCTAACGCTTACACTGGTGGCGGCGTTGACGCTGGCGATCATCGCAGCGTTGCGCAGGAGAGAAATCTGAAGAGGCTCAAAGCAGGCAGTGATGAACCGGTGTTTCCTACTGGATCGTGCCAATTTCTGCTAAAAGGCAAGCAGAGACAGTAGACTCCGTTTGGACACGGAGACCCGCAGCCCACTTTTAGTTAATGCGCGCGCTGCTGACTTTTGCATTGTTCAATAACGCACAGAAGAAATCTCCCACGGGCACTACCTTTGAAGTCGAGATCCAGTGCCTAAATATAGTCCTGCTCATTCAAGGTGTTCTGGGCGCCGCCATAGTCCTCTCTGGGCTGTTGTTAGCGCGCGTGACCCCCCAGGAAATGCACTGCCAAGGCTGTGACGTTGGCTTTCGTACTGTCGTGCAACAACAACCCAGAAAGGAGAAAATCCTCCTCTCCTTAAAAAAAGGTCCATACGGGCTGGCCAGTGAATGGTTGTACAGCACGAGCAGTCATTTTTTTTTCAAAAACATCAGGAAAAGCTTGAATCCTTTCTAATGTAGAAAGCTGCAGTAGATAATGAAGCTTGAATGTCGTTATTCAGGCCACTTAAGACTCTCGGTGTGCTTAACGTTGGGGCATCAACCTTGCTTTGTACGTCATAATGCCAAATGTTTTCCAGTCATAACACCCATTATTCACACCCAAACAGGCTTTAGCAGGTTAGCCTCTATTTTTGAATAGACTGACAGCTTTGCGTTATGCGAGCCCTTTGATGAAAACTGTGAAAGTTCCCGTAGCCCCGCTGAAGTAGCATTGCACGCCTTCGTATCAAGCCAACCGTTCATCATCATGTTCCTTCGGCTACGCGCTATAATTTACTCACTACTCCCTATACGTTAGGTTGCTGTTTCGAAACAAACACTTTGCTCACATTTTTGTTTTCCTTTTTTGTCTTCTTTGTGTGACTGAAAATGTGATGGTGTCCTATTATTGCATAAGAGAATATTAATCTAGGCTACGCTACTTCTATTAGTCTCAGTTTTATTTTGTCTTGCAATGCCGTACAAACACGTCTTTATTTTGTATGCATACGTGAAAAAAATTGTGCGCATCTATGTGGCCTTAGATATGTTAAAATCTTCTGATCTGCTGTCTGTCAGCTCTGCCCTTCAAGGCTAATGAGGTTTTTTCAAGCCGATTTCTTGCGGTTTTTTCTAATGCTAATAAAAGTCATAATTATCATCATCGATAAATACTTTAGTGATCTGTTTCTTTTTTTCGCAAGCTATGATGGTACGACGGCAGCCGAGTGCGAAATGAGAGCACAACGTGCGCGGCTCGATGCAAGAAAATTAATAAGCTCTGATGCTACGTGTCTCATCACGCTTGCTTAATAAGTGGCATGAGTAATTACAGAACGGCGTTCGGTGAAACGAGCGTCAAGAATCGGGAAAATTATATCCTTGAACAAGCGCATTTGTTTGTTTGTTTGTTTCTTTGTTTCTTTGTTTGTTTGTTTGTTTGTTTGTTTGTTTGTTTGTTTGTTTGTTTGTTTGTTTGTTTGTTTGTTTGTTTGTTTGACAGAGAAAACATGCGCCACGCTTCATTTCCGTACAACTATCTAACAAACCGCTCTTGGCTTATCAGCTGGATCTAATCCATAAAGTGCCGAAGCATGACTTAACGCTTGAGAGACAGGAAATAATCAACTTTACATTATATCTTGCGTCTCCGATTTCGCCAGTGTGGGGTTTGTTTCCCCATTTTAATTAAATATTTCACCTCTCAGTGAGCGTACAAATAGTGCTTTGCAATATTAGTTCCGAATCTATTCTAACGTTAAAGTGTACTAGAAAAACGTCTGTTGTGCGGCATCAGTGCACTTGGCAGAACACCAGATGTATATAATTTTCGGAGCCCTCCACCACGGGGTCTCTCATAATCATGTTGTTGTTTTGGGAAGTTAAACGACTGATATTCTCATATACGCTCATATTTCCTATAGGTTCCAGGTAAGAAAAAAATTGCCTAACAGTTTGCTTCGATGGTTAGAAAACATGGTCAAATTGCTTGAACAGGGAGAATTTCCCTCAACAATTAATGGAGATCGGTTTTGGAGTGTTACATTACTGCGGTCTCTGCCATTTTTTACATTGCTGCATTTTACCGGGCTTCCGGTAATACAGAAGGATGCCCCGCCATGGTGGTCTAGTGGCTAAGGTACTCGGCTACTGACCCGCAGGTCACGGGTTCGAATCCCGGCTGCGGCGGCTGCATTTCCGATGGAGGCGGAAATGTTGTAGGCCCGTGTGCTCAGATTTGGCTGCACGTTAAAGAACCCCAGGTGGTCGAAATTTCCGGAGCCCTCCACTACGGCGTCTCTCATAATCATACGGTGGTTTCGGGACGTTAAACCCCACATATCCATCAAATCAATACAGAAGGATAGCTTCCAGTGCTGCCAATGCCACCTTATAAATTAAACCTAACTACGAGTTAGGTGACAATATACCCATTATTTCCTAATGTCTTCCGAGTCGCCTATATCTTTAGGACGGTCTATGACTTATTCGGATGCCTTTATATGCTTTTGCTCTCGGAAATTGCCACGTCTAAATTCAGTTCATATCAGCGCTTGAAAGTTCAAAAAAGCTACACCAAGCCAAACGATGTTGGTCCTTTAAAACTTAATTCCTACATTTGGCAAAATCCCGCTACCCAGTGAACTGGCTGCACACCACGCTAGTCTACGAAATGCATTCTTTCAACTAGACTGTGCTTGTCCAGCCACTTCTAATCAAATTTAAAAAACAACATACAGACCTCCTTACGCAGTCATTTAAGACGACTGTAATGTGAAAGCTTCTTTTTTATCTTGTCAGTCGATGTATTCGTGCCGCACCTCTCTCCGAAGCCTTTCTACAGCTAATATGATCTCGGACTGCCTCCAGAAGCAAAATCGCCTCCTCTGGTATTGCACTACCTTCATTGTCGGTCCACCGTTTACCAGGCTTCGAAGTTATGTGACGCAGCGTCCCGTGACGTCACTGTGACATCCCGATGTCATTGTAATGACGTCAAAATATGGGATCTGTAACTTCATGATTGCATATATTAGCCGACGGCATCATGCCACGATGTTTTATATTACTAGTACACGCCGCCGAAGCCGGACGCCGGCTAATGTCTCCACCTGATAAAGCATGAGGATCTTGCGTTAAGACGCCCAAACGCAACAGCCTTCGTTGCACAGGTACAGCAGCGCACAACCATTCTGAATAAGTTATCAGCTCTCCTAATTACCTTACACACTTCCAGTATTTATTCTGATGCTCCTTTCACATTGTGCCTCAATCATATGTAGCCGTATTGCATGGCAGATGATTCTACTAGGCCGGGCCGCCAAACCCTACTTTTAATGAAAACTCATACTCACAACGTTTTGTTCTGTACAGTGGCTGTCATTTACAGACATAATTAAGTGCCTATTGCGGTGATTCCAATAATTTGTCAGAAATGAGAGCCTTCAATTGACATCGGGAAAAAGTAACATGATGCATTTTTAGTTATATATATGGGGATCCTGGCAAATGGCTATTAATGCGCGTATTCGCAGAATCAATATAAGCGGTGGCGTACATGTCAAGGTAACTCTGCGAAAACCACTTCAACCTCAGCAAGTTAGGCACATCGCATCGCTAACCAACAGACTTATACCGACATTGTCGGACTCGCTCACTAGATTCCGTGTAGACCGGCTGTGCCCTCGCGATCTCCGAGGACAGCGCAGCTCTGGCCGACTGGGTTGGTCCTACACCACCTCCTGCCGCCGGTCCCCAACGACGACGTCAGCGCAGCTCTGGCCGACCGGATTAGCCTTACGCCATCTCCTGTCGCCGACAAGAGCTCTCGCAAGTGGTGCCCTGTCTTCGGACTCCTGGGACCGTTCTTCCATCTTTCATATCGCTCTTATCTCTCTTAAATCGTCGCTCGGTGCCCTAGCACATCTCTCTCTATATATTTACATTTAATCCTATCTTTTTAATCCCTCCTCACCCCTATCCCTTGAGAGCTACTTTTGAGGTGTCGCACGCTGATACAAACAGTTACGGGGCTCACTTTTCTCTTATTTTCTCTTTAGGAAACACATAACAAAAACCGACATTGTCGACTGGTTTTCCCGCAAGTATAGCCGCTAGTATGGTTGACTGCCCCGAAAACAAGGCATCGTGTGCTACCAGAATTGATACATCTAGAGGGCTGCAGCACCGTCGCCAATATCAGCATTATCTAAACAAATGCAAAAAAACGTTTTTTTAAATAGTGGCTCTTTTCCTGACATTAAAGTGTTACCTGAGTGAGGAACCGGTTTATTCAGCCAGGCTCGAGCTAAAATCACGCTGGTGAGGATATTTACAGATGAATAAGATGTACATGTCATGATGTTATCGAAGAGAATAAAGAGTCATTTGCTTGTCGCGCTCACACTAATTCCACCGCGCGGTGAAAGCGGCCGCCTGGTCGCTTGACAGTATTATGAAATGCGTCGCGCATAAGGCTTTAAACGAGATACGTGCCCTATCTCTGTTCCTCGGCAACGATGATCAGGATTAGCACTAAAAGGAGAAACGTGGTAGTTGACAGGAGATGTCTGTTCGACCACCGTGTACGGCCCAATGAAGCGACTGATGAATTTGTCGCGTAGGCCGGCGACGCATAGTGGAGTCCATAGAAGAACTTCGTCACCAGGGAAAAAACTCACAACACGGCGAGATGAGTCGTAGCGAGATTTTCGAGTGTCTTGAGAGAGGCCGGTGTTAACACGGGTCTCATGATGGCAGTGTGCGAGACGAGATAGAAATTCTTCAGAGAAAGGAGCCGTCGAGGGTGCAGGGGCCGAAAGGAAAGAGACATCCAGAGCGAAACTCGGCGAGCGACCATGGACGAGAAAAAATGGAGAAAAGCCGGTAGTGCGTTGAGCAGCCGTATTATAGGCGAATGTCACGAAGGGTAGAATTACATCCCAGTTCGTGTGGTTGGGGTGAATGCACATGGCGATCATGTCCGATAGGGTCCGATGAAACCGTTCAGTCAATCCGTTGGTCTGCGGGTGGTAGCTAGAAGTGGTCTTGTGAACAGTGTTCGAGGCACGCAAAACTTGCTCAACAATGGAAGAGAGAAATGTAGTGAATGAGTGACGTGCCTCGCACTCACGGGCAGCGGTTGCATACTCCCCTCCTTTATTAGACGTTCCACAAATTTATACAATCACAAGGACCCAGTGTTGCCAACTCAAACACAGAAACCAAAACTACTATATACAGGATACAACATTTTCCCTCCCTCATTTATTTTTTGGGAAGGTGTTAGTACGTTAGTACAGGTTAATCGCGCACAGTTTATATGTGGAACGAGAAATACACAACAATAAATACACATCAATATATACACATAAAATTATCTATACACATGCCAAAAATAATGAATACATTAGGTGACAGGTACACCAACTAAGGGATATTTACACATTCACACTTTATAACCATATCTGTCCGGTCGCCGTCTCTCTCGGTGCGGCTGAATGCGACGACCAGGTGGGCACGACACGACAGGTTCTTCTGTAGTGTTCAGGGGCGGGAATGAAACAGTTTCTGAAGCAGGAAACTGTCCGGCGGCTGGTTTCGTTGGCGAGTGGGAATCGTAGCCTGCACTAGGCACAGGTTTCGCTACGGGAGCACTTGCCTCGGCGGACGCTGGCTGCCATGTTGCAGCGAGAAGCGTCGCGTCACCGGGATCGTGATGGAACGAATATTCACGCCCTGCAGAATGTTGCTGAAGGCCATTGTCGCCAGGGCGCCGAGCAGGCACCTTGCACAGCTTTGCCGCGTTCCATGTTTTGCCGTCGTCGAGAATGAAGGATGCTTGGCCGCATTGCTCGATGACTTTCCTTGGCTTCGAGAAAGATGTCACCTTTGAATGAAACCGATGGTTTCTTCACCTGCACCATGTCTTCTACCGCCACTGTTGTCGGTTTTGCCGCTCGCCTCCTGTCAGTGTAGGCTTTGCTGTACTCACGTCTGCGCTTGACACGTTGCCGCAGCCTGGCCAGCTCCTGGTAGGGTGCCTTTGCGAAGGACTCAGGCAATAAGCCGAAGATGTCAAGCTGCGTTCTTGGCAGCCTTCCATGTAAAAGTACCGCAGGGGCCACTCTTGTTAAGGCGTGTGCTGTACACCTGTATGCGGCGAGGTAATCCCGTACAGCAGTTCGCAGCGGACGTTCTAGACGGGCCAGTTGTAGGTAAGTCTTGAACCTGCGGTTGAACCACTCAATCTGTCCGTTTGCCTGCGGGTAATAAACAGATGAGTGCGACAGGCGGATCGCTCGTTCTTGTAGGAAGTTCACAAATTCCTTTGACGTGAATTGGGGCCCATTATCACAGACTATCGGTTTAGGATAGCCTTCCCGTGCAAATACGTTGAGCAAGAACTCGGTCACGGTTCTTGTAGAAATTTCCCTTGAAAACTGTACTTCTGGCCATTTTGAGAAGTAATCTACGAGTGTCAGCACAAATCTGCAATCTGGAGGCGCCCTCTCCAGGGGACCAACGATATCCATTGCAAGTTTCTGCCATGGTCTCTGGTAGCTCGACAGGTTGCAGCGGGGCAGGCGACGTCTTTGCCGATTTGTCGGCTGCAAATTGCTCCCTAAGTCTGGATTTGGTGCATCCGATACCCTGGTGAAGTTCATGTGCTGTTGCCACAAGTTGAGCCACGAGAGATGATGGAACTACAAGCCGCTCTGCACGCACCAACAATTCGCTCACCACTGACAATTCGTCTCGAACTCTGAAATATGGTTCCAGACCTTCCGTCAAGTCTCTGTGTGACGGCCAAGACCCATTTAAAAACTCTTTCACCTTTTGAAGAGTGGCGTCACCAGAACCGCTTGTTCAAACTGCTCTTTGGTCA
This sequence comes from Rhipicephalus microplus, assembly GCF_043290135.1. NCBI lineage: Eukaryota > Metazoa > Arthropoda > Arachnida > Ixodida > Ixodidae > Rhipicephalus > Rhipicephalus microplus. The sequence goes on along the minus strand of NC_134702.1, from coordinate 104,829,774 downwards.
GGCAACTTGGTTGAACCATGGAAACAATTTCCTCCTCAAAAGTCAGCTCTCCATCTGCCATATGAATGGGTAACCGCGAAATAGCATCGGCTGCTCTGTTAGATGAGCCTTTCTGGTACTCCACCGTGAAGTTGTAACGTAGTAGCCTTGTGCGCCAACGTGCAATTCTAATTGGGCGTCCGTCGGCCTGAGCCCTGCGAAGACAGAAGCGAAACGAGGGCCTGGTGGTCTGTTCGGAGAGTGAAGCTCCGTCCCCACAGGTATCCGTCCCCACAGGTATGCATGCCAATGCTTGCATGCCCGAATGCATGCAAGTGCTTCCTTCTCGCCAACTGCGTACTTTCTTTCAGCCGGAGATAGCGTGCGTGATGCAAAAGCAACAGTACGAAGCTTATTATCGGCGTGCTGCTGAAGGACTGCTCCAAGACCACATTCGGATGCATCAGTGGAAATGATAATTGGAAGCGCAGGATCAAACATGTGCAAGACAAGATCTGACGATAATACCTCATTTACCGCGCGGAAACTGTTATCCACCTCAACAGACCAGGTGAAGGTTTCGCCTTTCCTAAGAAGAGCCCTCATTAGTTCTGCCATCTCGGCCAAGTGTGGCACAAAGTTGGCGTAGTATTCCACCAACCCAAAAAAGGAGCGGAGTTCAGCGGCATTTCTTGGAACTGGGGTTTCCACAATTGCGTCCACTTTTCCTGACAGAGGCGAAATACCGCAAGGTGTCACCTTGTGGCCCAAGAATTCGAGCTCCTGAACTCCAAACACACATTTGCTGTTGAGCTTCAGACCTGCGTTTTTGATACGCTGCAACACTGCCTCCAAGTTCATGAGGTGCTCCTCAGCTTATTCACCAAAAATAATTACATCGTCGATGTAAAAGAGGACACCCGCACAATTGCGAAGGATTCGAGACATCATACACTGAAACACAGCAGGTGCTGAGGCTAGCCCAAAACAAACGCGTTTGAACCGGTACAGCCCTTCATGTGTTATAAAAGCTGTCAAGTCCCTGCTTTCAGGATCCAGTGGAACTTGGTGGTAGGCAGACGCTAAGTCGAGTTTGGAAAAGTGCGTGGCACCCACCAAGGCTTCAAGCAACTCATGCAACTTCAAGCAACTTTCCGCTGCTGTGAGGCAGCGGAAAGCTGTCCGGAACGGTGACCTTGTTAGGTTCGCGAAAATCTACACAAAGCCTAATACTTACATCTTTCTTCTGAATGGTCACAATAAGGGACACCCATTCTGACGCATCGATGCGTTCAATGATGTCCAAGCTTTCCAGGCGCTGCAGTTCGGAAGACACGCGTGGTCGTAACATGAAAGGAAGCCGGCGAAGTTTTGATGCTACTGGCTGAACACCCGCACGTGTCTTAATCCTGTGAACAAAACCTTTTGCAAGGCCCAGCTCATTTGTGAAGAGTGAGCAAAACTTTTGCTGAAGTGCTGACGGCATCTGCATGGATGGCTCTATTGGACATGTCCGAGCTACTACTTCGGCGTTCGGTACCGTGCTGGTTTGAAAACACTGCAACTGAGAGCCTTCAATACGCAGCTTCAAGGCCTTAATACCATCCAAGCCAACGAGAGAAGTGCCCTGTTCGACGACATAAAACAAAAGTGGTACGCTGCGATTCTCGAACAAGACCTCGGAAAAGAAGCAGCCTCGAACCGAAATTGGTCTTTTGGAATAATCCAGAAGCGTCACACGAGGAACAGGAAGAAGCGGCACTCGAGAGAAATGTTGGTCAAACACCTTGCCTGAAAGAATGGAAACGGAAGAGCCAGAATCGACTAACAGCTTCATAGCGACGTGCCCGATTTGAATGTTAATGTGAATTCCAGATGCAAGAGGCTGTTGAACTACAAGAACCTCGACGGTTTCATCCTGCAACGGGCTATGTACTGAAACCTCGTGGACAGCTGCTTGCGACCGCTTCTGGTTGCAAACGTTTTCAAAATGTCTGATACGGCCACAAAAGAAGCATATTTTCCTTTAGCTGGGCCGCGTTTCCAAGAAGCGCGATGCTGTTTAGAACCACACCTGAGGCAATACGAAGAATTCGCGTGTTGCTGCGAGTTCGATGGAGAGCGCTGTCGAGATGGGGAGCGGTTTCCCGATGTAGCTGCCTTATCGCGTTGACTGAAAGTGCGAGCACGCGGCAGTGAATTCGGTGACTCCAACGATGTACCGCCTTTTGTGCCAGACTGCGCAGATACTGGTTGCACAGAGACGGAAAATTCCTTCATTTCCACTGCTGCCTGCTCGATTTGACTCGCGAGAGCAACTGCCTTGTTGAACGAAAGCGAAGATCCTTCTAACAGAAGACGTTCTCGAATACGATGCGAAGACACACCGGCAACAAACTGGTCGCGTAGTGACTCTTCTTGCGACATAAATGAACACATCGCGGCAAGCTCTGTTAGCGCGGTCACGCATTCTTGAATAGACTCGCCTGGGAACTGACTTCGACTGTGAAATCGTGGCGCTCGACGACCAGGTTGCAGGTGGCATCGAAGTGCTTAGCCAGTGCCGCTACCGCGAAGTCATACACGTCGGGTGTAGCTCCGGTCCCTTCCTTCTCAGTCTTTTCGGCCGCCTGCGAAATAGACAGATCATTGAAGATACGTTGACCTTCGGGTCCCAAGGAATGTAGTAGAAGAGCCTTGCGTCGCTCTGGGGAGACCTCTGAAGCACCGGACGCCAGCAGATAGACCTTGAACATGTCGTGCCATCGGAACCATGGCTGCACGGGACGACCCGGTGTCGGAAGCAACGGATCCGGTGGGGTGATGCCAGCGAAAGCCATCTGAGGGGCGTGGCTGGTTATCCCCTGGGAACTATCTCAGACGGGGTTCAAACACTCGTCGCCATTATAGTGAACTAGTGACGTGCCTCGCACTCACGGGCAGCGGTTGCATACTCCCCTCCTTTATTAGACATTCCACAATTATATACAATCACAAGGACCCGGTGTTGCCAACTCAAACACAGAAACCGAAACTGCTATATACAGGATACAAGAAAGACTTTGCCACGATCACTCAGGAGAATGCGTGGAGCTCCATGACGCAAAAAGATGTGGCGAAGAAAGAAATCGGCAATCTCAGTGGCAGTCCCAGATGGTATGGAAGCTGTTTCTGCGTAGCGGGTAAAGTGGTCGACGGCCGTGACAATCCAGCGATTCCCATTGGATGATATAGAAAGAGGGCCATACAAGTTGATTCAAACAACTTCAAAAGGCGAGGTGGGACAAGGAAGACGTTGCATTAAGCCATCCGGAGCAGTTGTCGTTCGTTTTCGCCGTTGGCAATGGACACAGGAGGCGACGTACTTAGCGGCGGCTGAAGTGAGGATAGGCCAAAAACGACTTCGTATTTTGTCGTAAGTCTTGTGATAGCCTAGATGAGCGGTGATTGGATCATCATGAAAGACTTCCACAACTTCACGTTGCAGAGAACGTGGGATGACGGGTACCCACTTGTTGCCATCGATGTGATAAATGTAGCGACACAAAGCATCACCGACAAGCTTAAATTGTTTAAGTTGTCGACGGAGTCTGGCGTTTGGAGGAGTAGTAGAGCTGGTCAAGCGATCAACAATGGTGCGGCAGTATAAGTCGACACGTTGTTGTGAAACAAGGACAGATAGGGTGGCAGGTGATGAACTTAGCGCTGCGATTGGAGGGGTGCTGTTGTTTTGGAGTATCGATGGTGAGTGGCTTCCGCTGGGCAAAGGACAGCGTGATGGACCATCAGCATCTTGATGCTTCTTCCCAGATCTGCAGGCGACATTGAAATCACACTCCTGCAAGCGAAGCGCCCAGCGGCCGATGCGACCCGATAAGTTTTTCAGCGATGAAAGCCAGCATAGGGCATTATGGTCGGTCAGGACGGTAAAATGACGGCCGTGAAGATATGATTGGAATCTTTGTACTGCCCAAACAACAGCAAGGCACTCCTGCTCGGTGATAGTGTACTTCTTTTCTGGAGCGGTAAGAGCACGACTTGCGTAAGCAACGACGCGTTCGCGTGAGTTTTTGTCACGCTGCAAGAGTACCGCACCAAGACCATGACTACTTGCGTCGGTGTGGAGGATGGTGGGTGCGGTGGAATTGAAGTGGGGACAGTACCGGATCCGACGTGAGGGCTTGCTTCAATGCCGTGAAGGCACTTTCGCAGTCTTCGGACCAAATGAAGGAGACGTTCCTTGCGAGGAGTTGATGGAGCGGAAACGCAAGTTCCGCGAAGCCACGTATGAAGCGCCGGAAGTAAGAAGATAACCCAAGGAAGCTGCGCAGGTCCTTTTGACGTAATGACGAAAAAAATCTAGGACGGCGACAAGCTTCTCGGGGTCGTGCCGAATTCCTTCTTTGCTGACAAGGTGGCCGAAAACCTTGATTGTCTTTCTAGCAAATGTACATTTATTGGTGTTAAGCTGTATACTGGCTTTTGCAAGGCATGTGAGGACTTCGTCAAGACGTTGTAGATGCTGAGAGAACGTGAATGAAAACACTACTATGTCATCGAGATAGCACAGACACGTTTTCCATTTCAAACCACGCGATAAGCCGTCTATCATGCGATCGAAGGTGGCGGGCGCATTACAGAGTCCAAAAGGCATCACATTAAGCTCGTACAAACCATCTGGCGTTGAAAAGGCGGTCTTCTCTTTATCAGAATCCGACATTGGTATCTGCCAGTAGCCTGACCTAAGGTCGAGGCTAGAAAAATACTTTGCGCTCTGTAATGAGTCCAGTGCATCGTCGATCCGAGGGAAACGATAAATGTCCTTGCACGTTATTTTGTTTAGCGCACGGTAATCGACGCAGAAACGCATTGTCCCATCTTTCTTTTGAACGAGAACAACTGGGGATGACCTGGGACTCGAGGACGGACGTATGATGTTGCGTCGTAGCATGTCTGAAACGTTTTTCTTGATGATCTTGCGTTCTGTCTGAGACACGCGATATGGACGCCGATGTACAATACGAGAGCCGTCAGTCTGGATGCTATGAGTAGCGATGGTAGTCATGCTGAGGGTGGGCGAGTTCACGTCAAAGAGAGAACAGTCTACTTAACAGGGCGAGCAAAGCTTCAGTTTGATCAGGTGTTAAGTCAGTGCTTATGGTGGCCGACACAGGTGTGGAAGAGGCATTGAATGGCAGTGATTGTGACTTTGGGACATCGTTGTGGTTGTTGTTTGGAAGAGTAACAATTGCAATAGGCTCACTGTCGACCGTGCAAGGTACTTTTAAGCCACAGGGGAGCAGTACACAGGGGAGCAGTTGATTTATAGCTGTGAGGTACGCAGACCCGTCGAAGAAGCGAATAAGCCCTGGTGTGATCACAATGCCCCTACGTAGGGTATGGCCGTAAGGAAGAATTAGTACGTCACCATCCACAATGTCGGTGCAATTAACACTTATAATTTCTTCGATGTATGTCCGAAGTACATAATCTGACGTGGTGACAAAGTGGGTGCGTCCATCGTGTTCAAGCGGAGAAGAGTCAGTGGCATTTAGACGCAGGAGGCGCTGATGACAAGACATGAAAGCGGACGCAGAAGACAAGAAATCCCACCCCAGAATGATAGCGTGGGTGCACTCACGAAATACCGCGAAAACAATGTGATGACGAATGCCTTCTATACAGACACGAGCGGTGGTACACTGTGCAAGTGGACGAATGAGAGCGTTGGTCGCTGCACGGAGAGGTGGGCCGCTATAGGGCGTGGTGACTTTTCGAAGGCGCGAACAAAAATCAGCACGAATAATCAAAACGGCAGCGCCAGTGTCTACAAGAGCCTCAACGCGTACACCTTCTATAAACACTACTATCAAATTTGATGGCTGCTCTGGAGGAATTGTGAGCTGTCCAGTGGATGCAGTTTCCCCTCCTAAAACTGCATTGGGGAGTTTTCCGCGTGGGCGTTCGTGAAATGGGAGGCCGGCCGCAGAGGCGACACTCAACGGCGACCTTGCGAAGGTGACCTGCGGCGAGACGCACGGGAATTCCCAAGCATGTTCGTATGGTAGGTAGGAGACGGTGAACGGTAATAGTACGATCGGGAGGTTGGTCGTAGGTAGTTCATGGTCGGACGGAAGCTTCGATGTTCTTCAGGAGCGTAGCAGCGTTGCTCGTCTTGGCGCCTTCGACAAAACCGAGCGATATGTCCTCGATAGCCCCAGTAGTAACACATTGGTCGAGGTGGGCGCTGAGGTGCGTAGTAAGGTGATGCACGCACTGGCGGCGGTAACGAAACCACAGGCCTATGGTCTGCTGTTGTAGGCACAGAAACGGTGGGTGTGGCAGAGATCGCTGCAACTTCGGCGTACGTGTGCGTCTGGCGCACGCAGGGGCCGTTGGAACACGTCGGACGCGATGCAGAGGCGATCTATTGTTTAATCAGGTCTCGCAAGCTATCTTTTTAGACGGGAAAGTAACTTCCGCAGCACAGGAAGAGCAGCGCCCGTGAAGCTCTTCACGAACGATGTCGCGAATAAGCACACGCAAGTCGAGGGGTGCAGGCAAACTAATGTCGGTGGCATCGTAGCAAAGGCGAAGAGACTGAAATCTCGTCAAGTCGCTGACAGATGGTTATCACGTCCTGGGTGGTGGCAGGATTTTGCGTGGCGAGGGCGTTAAAGGCGGCGGTGTTATTGCCTTTAATAATGTGGCGTATTCGGTCGTTCTGAGACATGCCGGTGTTAACGCGCTTGCACAGTGCAAGGACATCCTCAATATAAGAGATGTAAGATTCACCCGGCAGCTGCGTGCGTTCAGCGAGCTTCTTCTTTGCTGCCTCAGTGCGAACAGCAGGGGCACCAAATATCTGACGAATTTGCTGCTCGAAAGTGTCCCAGTCGGGCAGATCCGGGTGGTTGTTCCAGAACCAAGTTTTCGCAACATCGGACAAGTAAAATGGGACGCTGCGCCACTTCTGTGGGTTGTACCACCTGTTCAAATCGCTGACGAGGTCGTAGTTCTTCATCCAGTCTTCGACATCATCGCCTCGGAGACCGGAAAACACAGGTGGATCACGCAGGCGAATGTTGTTGGGTGGAGCGGGTGGTGGTGGCAGCAGTAGGACGGCGACGTTGGATGGGCCAGGGTTTTCTTGGGCCGCCATGGCAGGTGGTTGTATGCGACGACCCGAGCGGAGCTCCAGCGAGAACGGGCGAGAGGACTTGAGGGAACGAAAAGCACCGTCCACCACCTGTGAGGAACCAGTTTGTTCAGCCAGGCTCGAGCTAAAATCACGCTGGTGATGATATTTACAGATGAAGAAGATGTACAGGTGATGATATCAAAGAGAATAAAAAGTCATTCGCTTGTCGCGCTCACACTTCATATTCTTAGCACGTGTCCATTTCTAGTGACACACCAGAGTGTTTCTATCGTGTGCATCAATGTTATCGGCCCCAGTTTCCTTGCTGGTTGTGCTACAACCATGGGATTTCTTTCTTTTTCTATGAGCCGTTGGTTTGCTTGAGTTGTTACGCGCCCTCAACTGATTTCTAAGACGATGACGAAGTGTCTTTTCATAAAACTCTTCTGCTTTCTGCTCCTTGCAATTTTATCGAGTTTTCGGCTTTTACGGGAGACGCTGCTCCCCGTCTCAGGGTGACAGACGTGTAATCTTCCAACGGCTCACCCAGTCAGAGGTCTACCATGCCAAGCTGCTCACTAAATCAGCACGTCTTGCCCAGAACTACTGATGGTCACTGCCCAATGGCTATAGACGCGGATTCTTCTGCGGCACTGACCGACCAGAGATCAACTTACGCAAGCTTGTCGCGGAAACTGAGCACCTGTTCAAGCGTCAGAGAGGACACGGAACTGTACTCGGCCACTGGCGACGACTCGTCAGATGACAGCTTTGAGGCTGCGAGAAGCAGGAAGGCAAAATGAAGAAACGTTAAGCCATCCTCATCATCGGGGACTTTTAACTCGGAAGTCAAAAGAACAACACTGGGCGCACACCATCTTGTTTGTGCCCGAGGACACCTCCATCAGCATTCGAGCAGTAAACAGGCGAGCTCTTTCTAGTACTTTGAGGGGGTTACGCCAAACGAAATCAAAGATATTCGTTTGAACCCAAGCAAGAATATTTTTTGTTGTAGACACCAAGACTGCCAGTGCCTTAGACAAGCTACGCAGATTATCAGAGTTCGCAGCCATCACAGGCCGATCGATAATTACAATGAATAGTACTGGCATGGCGGGAGTAATCTGTGACAATGATTTGGCCATCGCAAACTCGGATCTTCCAATTCTTATAAAACCAACGAACAAGGAAGTTGTCATCACAAATGTATTTCGCCTTGGAAACACTCGCTGTGTAAGAAGAATGTTCAAAGGAGATTCTATTCCGTCACATGTGAAGGTGGCACATTTCCGACATCATGTTCGGCCATTTGTTCCTAAACCTCTTCAGTGCCATAAATGCATCAAAATCGGGCATGTCAAGGGTGTATGCACGAACACCACACTGTGCCCACGATGCGCTGATCCACACACTGCAGACGCATGTCAGGCAACAAGTGTGAAGGGCGGAAACTGTGATGGTTCGCATGATGCTACTTCCACGAAATGCCTGCGCATAAATAACTTTTCATTATCAAACAAATGTTCAGAGATAATTCATCGCACAGAGAGGCTGCCGAAAGGGTACGGTGCCGACGCAGCCGTCGTAGAAGGCGTGCAGTACAGGGTGTCACGCGTAACCTTTTTTACTCGAACACCAATTAAACAGTAAACACGAAGCAAAAGGAGGTGGACAAGTCTATAGCTGCTGATGACTGGCCTATACTTTTTTTGCACGATGCCTGTGAAGGAACCCCCTTCTCGGCTTCCTCGCCTTGCAGCTTCCTTCAAGCCAACATCCGTTGAGGATGTGTGAAGGGTATATCGACAGATTATCCCGGTGCTACGATCCCTGGTCGCTGTCATTGCAGACCTACTGAGAATCCTAGGAACTCCAACTGCTCTAAGTGGCCTATAGACGCTGGACACATTGAGCGCAGTCTTCGCCGCACTCGCGCAGAACCATGGCAGGAGATAAACAATCGTTTTGCAAGGAGGTCAGAGAAGCATCGGTTATCCAGTGGAACGCAAGAGTACTTAGATGATAAATTTCCGATTTTCGTGAGTGCGCGTTCTTGAACCCTTTCCCAATCATCGTGATTTGTGAACTTAACTGAACAGATCTAATCAGACTATGAGGATACGTATCAATTCCGTCCCAAATCTGCAACGAAAGCAGCAAGGTCCTTGTGTACATTCGTCACGAGCGTACTTACATTATTCATCCTGTGCCACCAGATGACGAAAACCAGTATGTTTCCTTGACTGTGAAGCAAAAAACCCTCACCTTCACGTTAATGTGTGTTTACCTATTCCCGTCAGCTCGTATTGATCGAAAAAGACTGGATGACATACTTGCGAGCATACCGGATAATTACAGGGGACTTCAACGCCCACCATCCTATCTGGGGAAGCTCCTAAGTCAATGCCGCAGGCGAGAAACTGGCTTAATTTGTGTCAGCCTACGAACATTCTCTACCCAATTACGGGAGCCCTACATATTTATGAGGGTCTACATACAGCAGCTGCTTCGACTTGACATTTGTGTCCCATCGCTTCGCCACAAGCGTCAAGTGGTTTTTAGACATCAAGACACATGATAGCGACCATATCCCCAGTTATCTCAACATCAAAGGCTTCGCCAGTGGCCGACCGCCAAAAACCATCTGGGGGACAGACTTGTCTGCATTCACAACAAAACATAGAAGACGCATGTTCAAAAGGTTTATTTTCTGGGATTGAGTAAGCGATCAAAGAAGCAGCGCAGAGCGCGATGTGCACGCTGACGTGCTCTTCAAGGCCCTCGGAAACAGACTTAGAGTTAGAGCGACTTCGTGCAGTTCGTCGGCGTGCAGAGCGCAGATATCGGCGCACAAAGTCCATTGAAGATCTGCGCATAGCAAGGCGCAAGCAAAAGAAGATCCAGCGCTGTACAGATAAACCGGAGTTCCAACGGTTGGCGAAGTTTTGCGATTCTCTAGACCCTCGCAAACAAGTTTCTCAAATATTGCGAATCATGCGAGGCCTATGCACATTTCCCGAACAACGTTTTCTATATAAAGCCCTGGCACTTTTTGAACGTAGAAAGAACATCGAGATTGCGGAAAATTTTTGTAGGAAGATTGCTGGCCCATCACATTGCACAGGGGTCCTTACTGCTGCTACCGCACCACACTCCCTTGATCCGTGCATGGACCTACCTTTTACGATGGAAGAGATGGACGCAGCTCTTGCTTCTTGTAATCGATCGTCTTCGGCGGGGCCAGATGGTATATCATACCGCCCATTGTGCAACCTCGGAGATTGCGCACGTAGTGCTTTACTGGACGAGTTTAGTGAGTCTTGGCGAGCTGGAGCTCTTCCCGGTAAATGAAAAACAAGCCGTTTTGTTCCAATTCACAAACCTTTAAAATTGCCTCTGGAGCTGACGTCATACCGACCAATAGCGCTGGCCAGTTGCGTGGGCAAGCTGATAGAGCGAATGATTCGTGCCAGACTCCAGTGGTTTTTAGAACAATACAGAATCTATACAGACGCCATGGTCGGCCTTCGTCGTCTTCATAGCTTCATTGACGTCATTGATCTCGTGACATACGCACAACACCAAAATATGTACCATCGGCTATCTGTAGCATTATTATTGGATATCAAAGAAGCTTATGACAATGTATCCCATAAAGTCATACTTGATGCACTTGAATTCGTTGGCTTGAGTGGCCGAGTGTACCGCTAGATCTGCTGCTACCTTCATATGAGATCATTGTTTACGTAAACTTATGATGGGCCAACATCTGAGCATTACATACACCGTGATGTTCCCAAAGGTGTTGTATTGAGCCCCACACTATTCAGTCTTTTCATGATTGGCTTCGTGGAAACTATACCAGAGTTTGTGCAGATATCTATCTACGCAGACTATATTGGTGTTAAGACATCTGGTGTAACACGTCCGCAGATACGTGCGAAACTCTATTTCGGCGTACCTCAGACAGCAAAGCGTCGAGATTCCTCTAGACAAATCGGCGCTGGTTGCGTTCATGCGGAAGGCAATGGCGTCCTATCCCATCACCATCAATGGGCAATGTCCGCTACACCCGAACATACAGGTTTTTGGGTGTCACCATTGATCAAAATCTTTGCAGGAATCCCCATGTGGCCACTCTAAAAAAGCGCCTAGCAGCCATATCCCATATTTTCATTTTCCTCGGAGGAAAAAAGTGGGGCACGTCAGTGCACGCAATGTTGCTGCTATACAGGACGTTGTTCCTAGGGTACTAATAAGAACTCATTTTTTAGACAGTTGGCATATTGGGTATTCGATACGATTGATTTCACATGGGTGCTAATGCGTTAACGCCCTTTCACCACAAGTACTGAGTATGCTACCTGTCGAGTACCAACTTTACTGAAAGTACTGCTCAGCTCGGTACAGTTACGGTTATCATTATTTCTTACCACTGTATTAAATCAGTAAAAAGCACGAAGTAACACTAGTTTGGATATACCTATTACATTCGCGACGAAATGCACTGAGGATTCAGCAGAAAGATAGTAAATGTTCCTCGGAACATAACTTTTCAGATGCATGTTCTTCAGATAGAAACTACACACACAAGAGAATGATAAATGGTCTTCAGATAGAGACTGGTCACAGAGATGTTCTATTTTGCGCCATATGCTTCCTGATAACACGCTCATTTCGTCGGCTTGTCTCACTTTGAGCAAGCTATTCAATTCTTTCTCGCATTTTTTATGGCATAGTGAAGGAGATACTGACCTTTGTAAGCCCGATTTTCTGGTGAATGCAGCACGCACTTGTTACTCATAGGTGAATTTCATTCCATGTTTAGTCTCCACTCTTATTGATTGACCGACAACTAATTACTAATTGGTCGATATATATATATATATATATATATATATATATATATAATGAAGTCTTGGTAGTCTTGGCTGCGGCAGCCTTCTTTATTTGAGGAAAGACCTCGCAAAACGAACGGGCAGAGCCAATACACAGACGATGAGGATGATGATGACCCAGAGTGGCAATGAGGACAAAGAGACAAGCGGATGATGGTGATTGTGCTCATGCAGGGATGAGGACGATCTAAGTAACAATTGCCCACACTGATTCCCCCCACTTGGTAGCGGACACCCTGGCCGCCGTAAGTCAAAGTGACGGGGAACGTCGCGTGAAAGGTTTCATTCCACAAACGTGGACAATCCCTGTGCTGTGGTAGCGGCGGTCTCTTGGAGCGACGAGTGGTGTCACACGATAATTAAGCGGCGAAGTCTGTTCTAAAACAATGTATGGCCCGATGAAGCGTGGTTGGAATTTGTCACAGAGACCAGGAGTGCGAATAGGTGTCAAAAGCACCACCTCGTCACCAGCTTGGAAAGACGCAACGCGGTGGGATTCGTCATAGATGATCTTCCGCTCGTGCTGTCTCGCTTCAGAATTGATGCGAGCCTGATGGCGAGACTGGGCCAGGCGGGTAATGTATTCTTCGCTAGTAGACTGACATGAATTCCCATGGCTGTTAAAGAAGGAGACGTCGAGAAAGGTAGTCGGAGTGCGTCCGTACACGAGGTAAAACGGTGAGTAGCAAGTTGTTCACTGAACGGCGGTATTGTAAGCGAATGTCAGGAATGGTAATAGAGTATCCGAGGTTTTGTGGTCGGGTTGGACGTAAACGGCTATCATGTCAGCAAGGGTTCAGTGAAATCTTTCTGTGAGACCATTTGTCTGAGGGTGGTAGCTTGAAGCTGTCTTGTGAGTTGTTCCAGAAGCGCGCCGTACTTCATTTTCATTGTGACAGGAACACTTTGCCGTGGTCACTAAGCAGTACACGAGGAGCCCCATGACGCAAGATTATGGCGTGAAGAATAAAGTCTGCAACTTCCACAGCTGAGCCTGTAATAACAAAGGAAGTCTCAGCGTAGCGTGTCAGGTGGTCCACGGTGGTCACTATCCATCGTTTTCCAGCAAATGTGACGGGGAGAGGCCCGTAAAGGTCAACACCTACAACCTCGGATGGCATTGAAGGGCACGGAAGTGGCTGTAGAGGTCCAGCAGGTGCAGAAGTGAGGAGTTTACGACGCTGGCATGGATAGCAGGAACCGACGTACCGCGCTACACTAGAAGAAAGGCCAGGCCGGTAATAACGACATCGAATGCGGTCACGAGTTTTTTTTTAACCAAGATGACCAGCAGTCAAGTCGTCGTGAAAGGCTTCGGAAACCTGAAATCGAAGAGAGCGCGGCAGTACAGGAACCCAGCGCTGACCATCAGGGTGATAGACGTGGAGGTAGAAAACCCCATTGTCCAGCTTAAAGTGCAGGATTTGATGACGGAGTCGCGCGTTTGGTGGAAGAGAAACTCCCGAAAAGTGGCCCATCATGCGTCTGCAGTATAAATTGGACCGCTGGCGGGAGATAAATGTTGGCTCGTCGTCCGAAAAGAGTTGCCTTATTGATGCGAGCGTATAAACTTCGGTAGATGTGGCGGTTGAGTTTTCACCAACGCTGATATGGGTAGTTGGAAGCGGGCAACTAGATAAAGCGTCGGCATCTTGATGTTTTCTGCCTGACTTGTAAGTTATGTCGAAGTCGTACTCCTGCAAGCGTATTATCCACCAACCCAAGCGTCCGGAAGAGTTCTTCAGTGTAGAAAGCCAGCTTAATGCATGATGGTCCGTAACGATTGTGAAGTGATGGCTGTGGAGATAGGGACGAAATTTCCGGACCGACCAAACCACAAACAAACACTCTTGCTCAGTTATCGTGTAGTTCTTTTCGGCAGGGGTGAGTACGTGACTGGCATATGCAACAACTTTCTCTGGGGAAGACTTGTCGCGTTGTAGAAGAACGGCTTCTATACCCAGGCCGCTAGCGTTGGTATGGAGGATAGTCGGTGCGGTTTCGTCAAAGTGGAGAGCAGAGGTTCAGACGTGAGTGCCCGCTTTAAAAGGTCGAATGCCGTTTGACATTCTTGAGACCACAGAAAAGGGACCTTGGAAGCAAGTATTTGGTGTAATAGAGCAGCAATAGAAGCGAAGTTCTAGATGAACTGGCGAAAATAGGAGGCGAGGCCAAGGAAACTGCGAAGCTCCTTTAGTTTTTCAGGACGCGGAAAGTGAAGGACTGCAAAAATCTTGTCAGGGTCAGGTCGGATGCTATCTCTGCCAACGACGTGCCCTAAGACCTTGATAAATTTGCTAGCAAAAGAGCATTTCTCAGTGTTGATTTGAAGCCCGGCGCCGGCAAGGCACGTCACAACTTGATCTGATCGTTCTAAGTACTCAGGAAACGTTGATGAAAAGAGAATGTTGTCGTCCAGGTAGCAAAGGCAACTTTTCCATTTTAGGCTGTGCAGCACGGTATCTATCATGCGCTAAAAAGTCGCGGGTGCGTTGCGCAGCCCGAAAGGCATCACGTTGAATTCATATAGCCCGTCGGGGGTTGCGAACACCGTTTTATCCTTATCGTCGTCATGCTTGGGGATCTGCCAGTACCCAGAACGCAAGTCGATGCTTAAAAAGAATTCCGCGTCTTGTAGGGAATCAAGGGCGTCGTCAATGCGTGGTATAGGGTACACGTCCTTGCGTGTGATCTTATTGAGTGCCCGGTAGTCCACGTAAAAACGCACAGAGCAATCCTTTTTACGGACCAAAGCAATAGGAGACGACCAAGGGCTAGATGAGGAACGGATGACTTCTCGTTTAAGCATGTCAGCAACGTTTTCTTCTATAATTTTTCTTTTAGCTAGAGACACGCGGTTGGGTCGGCGGCGCACCCTAGATGTCCCAGCTGTTTGAATTTGATGTGCTGCAGCATTAGTGCGGCCCAGCTTAAACGAGAAAATATCGAAAGAGTTTGCATGTTTCTGTAACAATGCGAGCAGCTGCTGCCTCTGTGAATATCAATTCGCTGCTGATAGCGGCGGTAAAGGCGAGGGAAGAAACATGCTCACCGAGGGAAGGTTCTTTGGATGCGATGGCCTGAGGTGGCGTAACAAATACAGGCTCGAAGTCGGCAACACGGGCTACAGTAGTGCCCTGTGGCAGTAAGATCTTCTTCGATGGATAGTTGACAGCGGTTACAAGTGCAGAACCATTGCAAAAACGAACGACACCGGACGGAAGAACTATACCCTTACGAACGCAAAGTGGTGATGGTGAGACCAATACATCACCGTGATAGATGTCGTTGGACGTAATGCTGACAATTTGATCTTGTAATGGTGGCAGTTCGATGTCTTTCGTAGCGACCAGAAGAAGTGGCTTCCGATTGTCGTCGTCAAGCATGTAGTCGGTGTCAACGAGGTGAACGACGCGTTGTCCACAACAAATTGCCGCGGAAGCAGATGATAGAAAATCCCACCCTAAAACTTGTTGGTGAGAGCAGCGGTACAGGACAGCAAACTGGACATGATGGTGGATGCCGTCGATGAAAACACGCACAGAACAAAACGCGGAAAGACGAATGACGTTCTCTTGGGCGGCAACTAACGTGGGGACATCGTAAGGCATCATTACTTTTTTTAAATGTTCACACAAATCAGCACGTATCCCAGACAATGTCGCACCTGTGTCCACCAAAGCATTGACTCGCACTCCTTCCACTTCCACAGAAACCATGTTACATGGGCCTGATGGAGGAATTTCAGTTCTTATTCCGAATGCAGTTTTTCCTCCACAAACTGCATCACTTAGTTTTCCGAATGAATATCAGAGGAGAATGAGGCGGGCCGAAGTGGAGAAGTGGAACGGCGGAAGGGCGAAGGCGAGCGGCGTCTCGTGTTTCGGCTGTTTTTTGGTGCAGTCGATGCCAGAGCAGATGGAGACCGGTGCGGGGGAGACGAATAACGCCGACCTTGATAACACACCCCAGTGTACAAATCCCGTTCGCGCACGTCGTTCCGACGCTCATATTGCTAGCGCTTTCTGCAGAAACAAGATATGTGGCTGCGATAGCCACAGTAGTAGCATACAGGGCGAGACGAGCGCCAGGGTGGGGAATAGAAGGCATTCGGGGCACCTGGAGATAGCGCGGTCAGGTGGGCCGAAGGGCCGTGGGGCACGGAATGGTAGTTCACCGGGGGAGCGGCAGCAACTGACGCGTAGGATGGAGGCGGCAATGTCACGTGGGCGTCGCTGGGAGGCACAGCGGCAACTTGGGGGTACGTGGATATAGGGCAAGAAGCAGGCGGCTGTACGGGCGCAGAGCCAGTCAGGGATGCAAGTTCCTCCCTGATGATGTCACGGAAGGGCACTCCCGAAGGTTGTGTAGGACGCGGTGTAGGAAGTGTGAAGCCCATTGCCCGCAATTTTTCGCGTATAATGTCCCGAATGAGGTCACGCAGATGGCCACATGACGTGTAGTGGTGGTCGCCAATGTCCGGTTGGAGGCGAACGGTGTCCAGCGCATCAAGGCGCTGGCATGTCGCCACGACATCAGCGATGGTAGCTGGGTTTTGCACAGCGAGGGCATTAAAGGCAACAGGCCCAATGCCTTTCAATATATGGCGCACTTTGTCCGATTCCGGCATGAATTGATTGACACGCCGGCACAGTGCGAGGAAATCCTCGATGTATGAAGTGTACGATTCACCAGGATGTGGTCGGCGAGTATCGAGTGTCCTCTTCGCGACAGCGGATCGAATGTCTGGTGTCCCAAAGACGTGTCGCAGCAGCTGCTGGAAGGTAGGCCAGTCGGGTAAGTCAACGACATGGTTAAAATACCGTGTCCTCGCGACTCCGGTCAGATAAAAAGGCACGTAACCCAGTTTGGCGGCCTCGTCCCACCTATTAGCAGCACTTCCGCGATCGTAGTCATCGAGCCAGTCTTTTACGTCTTCTCCCCGAAGACCAGCGAAAAGCGGGGGTTCCCGCTGATGTCCGTGTATGTAAGCAGGAGGGGAAGCTCGAGGCGGTGCGTGGTTAATGACATCAGTGCCGGCAGGCTCAGTCTGGGACATGCTACCTGACTGTGGGCGCAAGCGGCGGCCTGAACGAAGCTCCAGGGAGTTTAGCGGGCTGCGGGAGGTCAGAGGACCGAAAATCCACCTCCACCACGTATGAAGTCTTGGTAGTCTTGGCTGCGTGAGCGTTTATTTGAGGAAAGACCTCGCAAAACGAACGGGCAGAGCCAGTGCACAGATGATGACAATGATGATGAGCCAGAGTGACAATGAGGACAAAGAGACAAGCGGATGATGGTGATTATTATCATGCAGCGATGAGGACAATGTAAGTAACAGATGCCCACAATATATATATATATATATATATATATATATATATATATATATATATATATATATATATATATATATATATATATATATATATATATATATATATATATATATACATATATATCTATATATATATATATATTGGAGCGGAGAAGAGGGAGAGAGACAATATCTAGTCGGAGAGCCTGGAAGACGACTGCGACGAAGAGCTAAGCTAGTGACAGTGACTGGTGAATGACACCCCTTGAACCAGGCAGTTGCTTTTAGTCAATAAACCTCGTTACAATTTGGTGGCAGTGCTGGGTAGTCTTCGAAGCTGAAACTACGAAGTCGCACTTTACCTACAGTGCCAGCAATGCCAGAAGAACCCTCCGCCCAAGGTACCTCGCAAGTTCTCACTTTTACATGTCCCGGCGTGTGGCCACTGCGTCACCCACCGATCTTCAGTGGCACTGACGGCCAAGACGTTGAGAAGTGACTGGCTACTTACCACAAGGTGAGCGCAGCGAACAAGTGGGACGATGCGGCTAGGCTGACCTATGTAAGCTTTTATTTGTCCGGCGTCGCTAGTCTCTGGTTGTGCAATCACGAAGCCGACATTGCCAGCTGGGATTCATTCAAGGCCTCCTTTTCGCAAGTCTTCGACTGCCCTGCTGTGCGAAAACTTCACGCCGAACAACGACTTCGTGAGCGCGCTCAACAGCCAAGAGAGACCTTTACCAGGCACATTGAATACGTTGTTGACTCGTGCAAGCGGGTAAACCCAGTGATGCTCGAAGTCGACAAAATCAAACCAATCCTCAAGGGCATATGCGATGACGCATCTCAAATGTTGTTAGCCAAGGACCCACAAACCATAGCCGATCTCGTCAGCTTGTGCCAGAGTTTTGACGACTTGCGCAACTCGCCCAAACACGGCGCTGTCTGGAACAACGTGATTCGATCGCGGCCTTGACTCTCGGAGGCCAGAACGACATGTTGGCTTGCATAAAGCAGTTCATGCATGAGGATCTCGCTCTGCAGCTCTCCATTTTGTCGAGCACGCCCGAGCCAGCACAAACACATCCTATAGCCCCAGATCATCTGGCCCCGGCCATAAGGCACGTCATACAAGATGAGGTAGCTGACGCTTTGCCTTTCGCTCGTTCACCACCTCTGGATGCCGCACCCTTGACGTATGCGCAAGTCGTCGCAGCCAGAGCACCTCGACAGCCCACTTATGCTACCTTACCAGTCCCTGTTTGGTCATCACCAGTTCCTTTCAGTCGGCCTATTGTGGCGTTTCCGAATCCGTGGCGCACCGCAGACAACCGCCCGATTTGCTACTTTTGCGGTTACGCAGGACATGTGGCTTGCTTGTGCCGCCACCGCCCTCTCGTTCACAGCGACACCATGCAAAGATCGTCGCACGATTTTCGGCGCTTTAACAACACGGCACGTCAACAAGGATCCTCTTCACCCGACCATCCTCCCTCAGTCAGTCACTGATCTCCATCTCCCCGACGTCGCTCCCTGTCACCTATACGCCGTCGACCCTGCCCTTCAGACGCGGAAAACTAGATGCCGCAGTTCCGGAGGCACGAACTGCGTCGTCGTCGAAAGAATCAAGTCCTCGCATTTCTCCGACATACCTCATCGACGGTTTTGTGGATGGTTACCGTACCCTTGCGCTTGTGGACACTGGTGCTGCCGTTTCAGTAATTGATTTAAAACTTTGCCGCCTGCTTCGGAAGGTTGCCACGACGCCAAAGGGATTCTCCATCCGTACTGCCAGTGCTCACCATATTGGACCATCAGCTGCCTGTATCGCCCGCGTTCTCATCCAAGATGTTTGGTATACTTTGAATTTCTTGTGCTACAGAAGTGTTCTCATGATGTGATCCTCGGCTGGGATTTTTTTGTCTCGTAATCATGCGGTTATCGACTGTGCTCGCGCTGAAGTGGCCTTCTCTGCGTTGTGTGCCCCGTCTCCGGAATTTCCGTTGAACAAGCTGTTTCTCGCTGACGACATCGACATACAACCGACTTGCGCAGCCTTTGTTCCCGTGTCTTGCGCTGATGTGCCTAAGCCTGCAGTGTTGTTTACGCCTTCCCAAAATTTCCAAAGTCGCAAGAGCCTCGCGTTGCTGTTTACAGTTCTAGATATTTCGGCGGGCGCTACCCATTCGTTTGTCACAAATCCCTTGCCGCCTCCCACAATCTTGCGTCGCGGAGAATGTATTGGAACAATCCAAGACTTAGACGTTTCCTCCATCTTCGGCCTTGACGGTGAAATTGATTTGCAGCTTAATGCACTGACGCCATCTGCCCGTTCACCTGTTCACAAAAACATTTTTTTGTTTGGCCCCTCAATCGATGGCGAACTTAAAGAACCACACCGTGAAAAGCTTCTAGAACTTCTTCACCAGTTTCGTGGCTCGTTCGATTGCCAGCAGACGTTCTCAAGCCGAACGCACACCGTTGTCCATCACATTAACACCGTATCCCAAGCGCCTCTGCGACAGCGTCCCTACCGGGTAACTCCTGTTGAGCGTCGTGTGATCACCGAGCAAGTGACCGACATGCTTCAACGTGGCATCGTTCGGCCGTCCAGCAGTCCCTGGTCTTCACCTGTGGTACTTGTGAGAAAAAAAGACGGCTCGATTCGCTTTTGCATCGATTACCGACGTTTACACAAGGTCACGCGCAAAGACGTATACCCTTTGCCGTGCATCGACGATGCCCTGGACTGCTTGCAAGGTGCTGAGTTCCTCTCATCACTAGACCTACGGTCCGGTTATTGGCAGGTCCCCATGGCACTATCAGATCATCCAAAAACTGCTTTTGTGACGTTCGATCGGCTAGACGAATTTAATGTAATGCCCTTCGGCCTTTGTAATGCGCCAACCACAATAGAAAGGATGATGGATAGCGTCTTGTGTGGGCTAAAATGGAAGACATGCCTTTGCTACTTGGATAATGTCGTTTTTTTCTCCCCTGATTTTGACAGCCACCTCCATCGTCTCAGTGAAGTCTTCAGCTGCCTCACGAGCGCAGGCCTTCAACTAAACATCAATAAGTGCCACTTTGGAGCTCGGAAGCTCACAATACTTGGCCACGTTGTCTCAAAACATGGCACCCTACCAGACCCAGAGAAGCTTCGTGCTGTCGCTGAGTTCCCGAAGCCTACAACCGTGAAAGCACTTCGCAGCTCCGTCGGACTGTGCTCGTACTTTTGCCGCTTTGTGAAGAACTTTGCTTCGATAATCGCACCACTGACACAGCTGATCACTGGCGATGGACACCTCTCTGATTGGTCGCCAACATTCGATGATGCTTTTGCAACATTACACCATCTCCTTACTTCACCACCTATTTTACGCCACTTTGACCCTACTGCAACGAACGAGGTGCACACGGATGCCAGTGGCATAGGACCTGGCGCTGTCTTTCCTCAACACAAGCCTGGCTTCTCGGAGTTGCGTATGCCAGTCGCACACTAACCAAGGCCGAGCACAAATACTCGGTTTTCGAAAAGGAATGTTTCGCCATTGTTTGGGCATTACAAAAATTTCGTCCTTATTTATATGGACGCCCATTTAATGTAGTTAAGATCACTATTCACTCTGTTGGCTCGCTTCATTGAAGGATCCTTTGGGCCGGCTTGGGCGTTAGGCGCTAGGTTTACAGGAATATGATAATCACGTCATTTACCGCTCAGGCCGCAAGCATAGCGACGCAGGTGCTCTTTATCGTTCGCCCCTTCCTTCAGCCGTTGCACCTGTTTCCTTTGCCGAAGCTTCCATCGACAGCATCGACACCACTGACATGCCTTCGGAACAACGCTAGGATCCTTGGATAGCCTCGCTCATCGACGTTCTCTCGTCTTCGGTGACACCACGCCAGCGTCTACCTCGTGAACTACGTCGGCGAACTCCCCATTATGCAATACGTGATGCCATGTTGTACCGTCGCAACTATCAGCCGGATGGTAGGAAATGGCTTCTTCTTATACCTCGCCATTTGCGCTCCAACATGTTCGCGTACTACCGCGGAGACCCTCAAAACGCACACGCTGGCGTTTTGAAAACATACGACCGGCTTCTTCAGCAATTTTTTTGGCGTGGAATGTACTCGTACGTTCGCAAGCACATACTCTCCCGCACTGGGTTGCAGCGACGGAAAACAACTGGTGATGCCTCTGGCGAATTACAACCATTGCCGTGTCCAGCTTGGCCATTTGATAGAATCGGCGTCGACCTCTACGGGCCACTACCTTGTACTCCTGCTGTAAATCGCTGGATTATTGTGACCGTTGACCACCTAACCCGTTACGCTGAAACCGCCGCTTTGCCAGCCGCTGCTGCTCGTGATGTCGCCTTGTTCATCTTGCATAGCTTTGCACTTCGCCATGGCGCGCCACGTGAGCTGCTAAGCGACCGTGGGCGTGCCTTTCTATCGCAAGTCATCCAGGAGCTTCTCAGTGAGTGCAATATTGTTCATCGCACCACTACAAGCTATCACCCACAGACAAACGGTTTGACGGAGCGCTTTGACCGCATGCTCGGTGATATGCTCTCTATGTACATATCCTGCGACCATTCTGATTGGGGCTTGGTGCTCGATTTCTTGACGTATGCGTATAATACGGCCACGGAAGCAACTTCTGGGTTTTCACCTTTTTTCTACTGTATGGACCCTCTTCTACTATGAGCCCTCTTCTACGCTTGACACGATAGCTTACTCACCGCCCAGACGCTTCAGAATACCGCCCAGCCTGCGAACTTGTTCAGTGTGCTGAAGAGTGCCGACAATTAGCGCGTTCATTTACGTCCGTCGCGCAAGGTCTCCAAAAAGAACGGCTTGACTAAGACAAGCCTGCTCACCGCTTCTCCATAGGCTCGTTTGTATGGCTTTCGGTTCCATTCTAGTCCTCCGGCCTCTCCCGAAAGTTTGCACCCAACTACAATGGTCCGTACCGCATCGTTCGATACACATCACCGGTCAACTACGTCGTCGAACCAGTGACACCTGCTGATGACAGACGATGCCGTGGTCGTGAGACAATCCACATCAGCCGCTTAAAACCTTATTATGACCCTCTTGTGCTTGCTTCGCCGTGAGTCGCCAGGATGGCTCCTCTTCGCCACCGCGGCAAATGTAGTGGGGAAGAGGGAGAGACAGTATTTAGTCGGAGAGCCTGGAAGAATACTACAACGAAGAGCTAAGCTCGTGACAGTGACTGACGCCTTTTGAACCAGGCAGTTGCCTTTAGTCAATAAACCTCCTTCAGATATATATATATATATATATATATATATATATATATATATATATATAGGCAGGCATGGTGGTTGAGTGGCCGTAGCGTTGCATATAGTCCAGTAGATCCTCCATGAGCGGTCACAACGTGGTTTATTTCGACGTTTCGGCCTAGAGTCTGGCCTTCATCAGGATTAAAATCCTGACGAAGGCCAGACTCTAGGCCGAAACGTCGAAATAAACCACGTTGTGACCGCTCACGGAGAATCTACTATATATATATATATATATATATATATATATATATATATATATATATATATATATGAAAGTAGATGCGCTTTCACATAACAACTGTTTATTGTGCCGACGTTTCGACAGGAACCCTGTCTTTTTCAAAGACAGGGTTCCTGTCGAAACGTCGGCACAATAAACAGTTGTTATGTGAAAGCGCATCTACTTTCATATTTATAACCTTGCGGCAACCGAAGTTATTCTGCTGTATATATATATATATATATATATATATATATATATATATATATATATATATATATATATATATATATATATATATATATAAATGCGAACTTTTTTCTTGTTTCTTCAGGCTGATGACTTACCACTATCTGTATATATTATTTCACCGAATCACCAGCCTGCTTCTCATATCAACCAGATTTTAGCTGCGCCTTTTAATTGCGGCAAAGACGTAACAAGTTTGGTGCTCTAATAACCAATGAGAACCATCTTTTCTTCTGACTGTGTATACAGGTGGAGCCCTCTGTCTACCAGGCGTCCTTACAAGCTTTCTTGGCACTTCTTCACGCAGACGCCCTTACTTTTAGTGAACAGGTTCTTCAACACATTGCGAAAGGATGTGCTGCTGACGTATACGCTTGTGATTCCCAGATCATTTGCAGGTGACCTTCAATAGTAAACTTAGGTACATGTTGGCACACAGTCGACTCTCTGAGTGCACGTATAGGTGTTCGTGTGTCCTGGGGTATTTCTCTTGCTAACGGTGTTTTGCGCGCTGCCGAAGCCCATCTAGGAGGTCACGTAAAAATAAGCGCGTGGTTTGGATCTGCTCCATTAGCTTCCTCCACGATTCCGGTGGCTTTCAATATTGTTACGAACTCAGTCTTTATTGATGATATTCACAGTTATCTGATCCGTATTGTGAATCACACTGCATTATCATGTGTACCCGATGCAGTTGCTACCTACGATAAGCATCATAAGTTTCTATTTTCGAGGAGCTTATTAGGAATACGTTGAAAACCACAAGTAAGTATTGAAGCGGATATCCTGGGAAAAGATATAGTCGCATCGTTCGTTGCACGTGTCGTAAATTACACTTATCTGAAATAAATTATTACGTTGGGCGGTTGAGTCGTCGCTCCTGAACTCTGAACCAATTAGTGAAGTTTCTCAGTGTTGGGGAAAGTGAGACGGCTGCGCCTGGCGTAGGGCTCAATTGCACTCCCGCTGCGCAAGATTCCTAGCTGAGCTGTGGTCAGCGAGACATTAGCGATGATGTAAACGAGCAAAAAAAGATGAGCAAAATGGATCTAGAAAATAAACAATCCGTGTGGCTTTTTTTTGTGCGCAATTGGGTCGCAGTGAGACTCGTTCAGTGGGAATGGGACGCCGACTACAGACAGCGTGCCACAGGACCCGCCGTTGGCCCATTTGCCCGCTTCATCTCTCAGCGAGAACAATTAGCTGCACGAGAAAAGACGACCACCGTTGAAGCATTTATTTTTATGCAGAACTGATTGACTCCACTTGTGGGCTTCTTTTCTTTCGTTTGGGCTTGTAATCAGCAGGTTGAGCGGAATATCTTGAAGTTCCTAGCTACATTGTAGAGGAGCAGTAAGTGTCTATCGAGACGTTTATCACTTGTTTCTGAAGCCGCATCTTAGAAAATTCAAGGTGCACGACAGTTTGTTAATATGCCCGCTGAGCTTTTAAAATTACGTTTATTCAACACTACTACAATATTTTACCTGAATCTGGCATTATTGGAGTACACTTACTCTTTGTCTTGTTTTTATTGAATTCGTGACAAAATTGTTGTTATACCTATGGCAGTGCTGAGATGCAAGCTCGCACGTAATATTGGCTACAAGCTATAGGCTTTGAGTTATGTTATATCAGGCAGTTTTTCAAGTGCTGTCATTCTTCGTTTATAAGGTTTATAAGGCTCAGTCATCAAAGCTATGTTGAATAACATCTATCTATCTATCTATCTATCTATCTATCTATCTATCTATCTATCTATCTATCTATCTATCTATCTATCTATGCTAAGCACACCCACCTGAACCTTCTGACGTTTTTTTTTACGCTCTCCGATTTCATATATTTAGCGAAAAAAACAACATCGAAAACTTTCAGACAAACTGTCAAACTAGCAGTATGTGTACTGAAGCGACATGAGGTTACTATTTTAAGGTATTTGCTAATACTAACGTCATAAGTAGATATAGCATCATTCGGTAAATAAGGCTTTTCCCAAATTCCAGTGCTAATATACTAATTGATTTGGTGAAGGCATTCTTCCAAAGCAATCCCGCTTCAAAGCCTGTTTTTTTTTCTTGACTGTGTAACAATTTCATTCCTTATGTCTGTCGCCGGTCTAGATTTTCGGATAACCAGATTGTGCACTTGTCAAACTCAAATTGTTTGTTGAAGTACAATAATAACAACTTTTATTGGGGGAAAATAAAGGGGTTTAGAAGCTAGACACGTGTTGCTCCATACTGGCTTGCGTCCAAGGCTCCACTGGCTTGCGTCGCACCCGGATATGGTTCAGAATCGCTATTTGCCCCTCGGGGTCCGAGCTATCAAGGAGTGCCTCCCATTGCTCCAAAGAGTTTTCTATTCTATTGGCCTCAAAGACATATCGTAGTGCCACCTACATGATGACGTCACTCATAGTATGCCTGGTTGACTTTGATGTAACACCACATTTCCTGCGCTTTTGCTGTAGACACCGTGCGTGCTTCCCTTTGTGTTGAAGCTCAGTGCTTAATGAAGCTGTAAGACCTGATAATACGGGCAAGCAAACTACGAATCGGTGCCCCTGGTGGCACTCTCGTGTCTAATTTGCATCGTAAAACTGCGAATAAAAACTCGTGCAGCCATGCGAGACGATGCAACTGGTGTCGCGAAAGCAACGCTGCCATAAATTCCACAACCATCACGCAGTAAGGCTGCGCACGCATGTTATCTGTGACGTCAAAACGATCGCAGCGCTCGCCTCTCTAGTGGAGACCCTCATGGCCAATACTTACGCTGTAAGCGATTGAGTTTACTTGGCATTTTATAGCCATGGTATCATGACTAATGACCAATCGTGCAACATTTCGTAAGATATACTGTTCGCGAAAAATCTATTATACTGCCTCTACTTAGCAGTTGCCATTCAAGGGGATATTTTCGAATTTCTGGAACAATAATGTGCTTCTGCTTTGGAGACACCACGTCTGCAAAGGACGTCCAATCGATGCTCGTGAAGTGCGCATGTATGCACACATATCTAGGTAAAGAATAATACACGAAAGCACAACGTACACGGCTCTCAGCAAGCATTGTTCAAATGCGGCGTCTCTACGAAGCTTGATTTTATAGCCGATTCTATATTGGAAGCAGGAACACTTGCATCTGGGAATCGTACACCACATATTTTTGATTTTTTTAGTCTTGCAACCCCAACTTGGATTGGTCATGAAATGTCAAGCGCATCTGCACAGCCGTTTTTAATAGGTATCTGTGTGCTCTAACACTGTTCGTTTCGTCGTTATAGAAACAAAACAGCAATGTTACCAACACGCCCCACCGCGGTGGTCTAGTGGCTAAGGTACTCGGCTGCTGACCCGCAGGTCACGGGTTCGAATCCCGGCTGCAGCGTCTGCATTTCCGATGGAGGCGGAAATGGTGTAGGCCCGTGTGCTCAGATTTGGCTGCGAGTTAAAAACCCCAGGTGGTCGAAATCTCCGGAGCCCTTCACTACGGCGTCTCTTATAATCATATGGTAGTTTTGGGACATAAATCTCACATATCAATCAAATCAATCAATCAGTGTTAGCCACAAGTAGAAATGGCGGCAAATAAACACTAGCTCAAAGTTGTATATTATGCCCACACCCGTTTCCCTAGTTTCTTTCTTTTTTTTTTGATTATCGACTTTTTTCGTTCGTGCATTATTGGCCCGTGTTGAGCGTAAGAAGCAATGCGAGAGGCTTCATCATAGTTCGCGTGTTTCTCTCGAATGTGGCAGCAAGGAAAGAGGGCGAGTGCAAGTCCATGTGGTATTGGAGATACGGAAAAGGCTTGTGCGTCGTGCCCTATTCCAGCCCGAGGTACATGTCATGTAAGCCACGTGTCCTCAGTAATTAGGCTAGCCGTTCATGGCTAAAGAAGACAATTGATTGCATAGGGAATCGCCACTTCAGGTCATGTTAAGCATATATTTACGGCTTACACCGCTTATTTTTGAAGTAAACTAACTATACCCCCCAGCATCGAACACTGTTAAACAATTTCGAAAGATTTATTGGTAATGCTAGGTGTCATACATAAACTGCCCACGTTTTGCAATGTCCTTGGGTATGCGCGCAAACCCAACAGGTATACGAAAGAAATTCTGACTGGGGGAGATGTCTTGTTTCAGATGCAGTGAAAAAAACGGCCTATTCGCGAAATTTTTAGTTTAATATAAAATTTATTGCTTCACGAAAATCACCCTAAAAAGCAGTTTTCAACTGAACGGAACAGTGTCACCTTTGCCATCCGTACCCAGGAAATAAGGTGTGATAAGGGGGTGGTATTGAAGCTACGCCTCCTACACATCACTTAAAACGTGTGGGAGAGCCGAGAAAACAAGAAATTTTTCCCTATGCCTCAACTACGGCATAGGGAAAACTGTCAACGATTTGTGTCCAGACCGCACTTTCATTACCGATAAAGCAATACAGGGCACAAAATTGTCAGTAGTGAATACTACGGCCTACCATGCATCGTCGTAGGCTCGTTCACGGTGTGATTTTTGTCGCCACACCCTCATCAAGTGTAAGGACCCCGGGATGGCTTTACGCTCTCCCATAGTGGAGTACCTCGTATTCTTAACTGTCAACAACTTCATGTAAAGACACTTATTTGCTGTTTGAAGGCTGCTAACAAGCACATTACATTGTGGCCAGGTCTGCGGTGTTTACAAGTCTGCTTTCAGGGCCCACACTTCTCTAGCATAATAAATTTAACGAGAATGAAGTATTTCTGCCGTTGGTTTTGAATAACGTTTCCCAAAGGCATTTAGTCACAATGTACCGTTTATTGACTCCCTACGAGTTGCTTTTATTCATCAACAAGCACGCACACAGAAAAACACGAAAATATTATTTCAAGTATACTTTCGCATTGCTATAAACATGTCATGTAATTCCCCAAGGTGGTAATCTCGGCACGTTGGTAGTGCTTGTTTATGAACGGTAAGAGTGCACTGAAGACGAGCACATAATTAGGAGACACACATGATCTACGTATGTGCGTGTGCGCACTCCTATAAATCATAAACATATCAGATATTCCAAACAAAAGAAAGCAAGGGTGGGCAGTGCACGCAGCATTTCGGAAAGTCACACTTGTATTCTATTGGCCCTAATTTACAACCTCGCTTGCCGTCCGAGCTCTCAAAACGCTATGAAACTTTGCTTTGTTGCCTGTAGTTGGCTGTGGCATTTAAGAATGCTCATTCGTATTTCATTAGAATGGCTTGCGGTGTGGCATGCAACTTATATGCCTGTAAGGAGTCGCCCGATCCCATTCTGTGCTGTTATCCATCCTACCAATCTGTACAGCTTGGTCTAGAACCGAAACTACGCAATATTGATGCATGAAAACTATAGGAAGAAAAGATCCTGGAGCCTTGGTGCATGGCTTTGTGCATTCACGAGGCTGTGAAACCAATTGAGTGCTATTTAAACACGGGTACACTTCACGAGCGCCTGTGAACTAAACCAACGCCAGTTCATGTTGCCCGTATTCAAGCTGTTCATTTTTCTTTTTCATTCATTCATCTTATTTCTTCAATATTCTGTCTATAAGTTTCCGATTCTCACACCCCTACGTGTAGGGTATATCCAACCGAGCCAAAGCTTTGTGGTGGGAGAACTCAGCCTCGCCCCCTCCTTCCTTTATCCCTCTTAGTTGGTCTTTATTCTAAATAAATGTGATACATGAAAACAAACAGAAATAAAATACTGTTGCACTTTCGTATCGTAACTTGGACAGATGAACAAACGTGGTATGTATTTGAACATTTGGGTGCTACGTATACGTACGTATGAGCGCTGACTGTCTGTCTTAGCCTTCTTTTGATGATTTCCTGTTCGCAAAAGCAGCCATGCATATGTAGAAGCGTTAATATCTCACGGACCTTGTCCTATTTCTTCTTTATTTTTTAATCTCTCATCCCCCCTCTGTCTGGTCTCCCTCCTCGGTCTTTGTCTGGTCAAGCAGGGGCTTTTCCACCATCTCTAGGCAACATCTGTTGTACTGTTTGCCTTAAGCCGCTGCGAATATCGTCGTGTCACTGTATGTGAAGGTCGCTGCTTTGTATTTTTCCCGCCCAAAGAGCTTCCGCAATTATACTCACTTTGACGCATGGGTACCTAATGATGTAACTGACAAAATGTATTTCGTTCATGCTAGACAGGTTCGTCCTCTGGCCGTACCTCGCGTTCAGCGCTCTCAACAACATTTAGTTTGACTCTGCTAGCGCTTCTGGCTTGCTTTCTGTCACGAAGCAGTTGAGCTGTTTGCCTAGTATAATCAGTTTACATTGAACACACGTGCAAAGGCATCAACTTTACCTTTTATGTATAGTGTTTCCTACTTTGCGCGGTTTGGTCACAAGAAAGCGAACAAGGAGAACATGAGAAGTAAAACAGACAGCATATATAGAGCGAAGGCTATTAATTTGCAATGCAGCTGCAGTTTCTAGTTCAAAGTGTGTGAGCTTGGCAACTTGATATTGGCTCATTACAAAAACTAGAAGCGCATACAAGAATATGAGACTATATGTACAGTATGAGCAGACGCAAAGAACACTTAACTCCAACTAGATTTATGTCCATGGAAAAAGTGCATATATGCAGGGCAAAGGAGAAGAACCAAGGCAAGAAAAGATACACTCAAAATTGACAAAACTTGAAGCGCATCAAATGATGGGGTAGTGATGCGGTCGACCTCTTTTGGCTTGTTTTCTCTCTATCACTTTGTATTTATGCAATTTTCGACAAAGTAAGTCTACTTGCAAGTCTAAGCTATATGCTCTTGTCTGTTCTACCACGTTCCATTTTCTTATACGCCATCCTAATACTTTTTCGTGCTTAGTTGGTTGAGCTGCTTCGTATGAAAGTCCACAGGGTGTTACAGAAAACGATACGTATTGCACCAAACTTTTTTTTCGAAAATTGAAGACAAGACCACTGGTCTATTCATTATTGACTAGAGTACCGTGACTCGCCATCGCAATCAGTAGCTATGATGTCCCGCTAACGTTATGAGGCGGCGGAAACAAGTCAATGACTGCGTAATGCGACTACTTTTGTGCACTTAAACTTGGGTCCACGTTGAGAAACGTCACCTAGTCCATATAAATGTGTAGCGCTCTCCTTTAATGTACTAGAATGGTATTATTGTCCCTGTAAAACCTCTTGTTGTATCCTGTGCAATTTACGGAGAATGAATGGCGCTGATATTGCTACCCAGAAATATCAGTGTATACATGCATTACATCTCATAAATCAAAGGTACTCCAGACAGCGGTGATCTGAAAACACTGCAGCAGTGAATGCAGTGTAGGCCAGTACCTCTAAAGATTTGTGAGCAGAGGTTGTTCGTTGGAGCTGACGTTTCAAGAAGTGGACGCACCTTCATCAAGGCTAGAAGTTTCTAGCCGTGAAGAAGACAAGTCCATTTGTCAAAAGATCGGTTCTAGCACACAACCCCAGTTTACGTTTTTTTTTTGTCGCAAGCTTCCTACTACCTCTTGCTGTTGTTCTATGGTACATTTAAAGTGGCATACTATTTCTTTTCCGTTCAGTACGGCTCCACGGAAGAAATTCCGTCTTGAACGATGAATTTTCCACTGGTTGTATCCTTCCTGATTACATTCCTTATTGCAATGTAGACGTCATTGTACGCTTGTCAGAATGGCCCATTTAGCAGTATAAAATATCACAAAGCTTGGCTAATAGTATTTGCGACAGCAAACATTTCTTGACACGGTGCACAGTGTCAATAGATAAGGGAAACTATGCGCAAGCAAATCTACCGAGGTTCATCTTACGCGATTAGGGGAGGCGCTCTAGAGCCAAACGCCAAAAAAATCTGGGTTCAGACGAGCCACAAAGGGCTTTATTGTCTGGCTTCTGATGCCGCACATCTCCTGCAGCTGTGTGCAACCAGTTTCGCCTAGGGGGTGGGCGTAAACCTGTTGACATCACAGCTTCAAAGAATAAAATATCTCGAGAAGGCTGCGCAGTAGAATTTCGTAAACGAATGAAAATGAATGCTACAGAATGTGACCCATCACACGTCGAAAAATCCAACAGATGGTTTATTTTTTATAGGCTTCAGGAACGTTAACCGAGAATTCAATAACGTGGATAAGCCTAAGCAACGAATTTTACTTTTTCATTTTAACACATTCAGTCATCATTATATTGGAGCCATTTTTGCTGACAATATCAAGAGGTATTTTTCGTTATTAATTGGTTCATTCGTTATCCAGAGCCAAAATCCAAATGTAAAATACCGCTGACATGATGCTCACCAGTTTATCTTAATAGTGAATCCTTGCAGGAGTTTCACAAATTTTTGTGTGGCGTAATGGTCTGAAAGTATTACTCAAGGCACGAGAGCAACGGAAACAAATGTATAAGAATTCCCAAGATTTGGAAACCGATTCTTTCATCACGCTTCTCTGTAATCCACGCCACGCGGCAGCAATTTCAAACAATGAATACTTGTTTGTTGTGTGAGATTTCTTTATGCTTCAGCCATTAGATTAATCAAGTATTGAACTTGTAAAGCACAAATCGAAAAGATGTGCTAATTTCAACTACAAAAATTCTCATTTCTTCGTTTATGTCCCCGGTACAACACCACTGTTAAAAGTCTTGGCGTGATGCTGGCATTGAAGTAGTGCCGCCTGGCCTTTTAGTACAGTTTGTCTTCATGTACAGCAACGCTTTTTGAAGAAGCAGCTCGCAGATAATGGTACAGACTTCGATGTAACTTTGGCGTATGTTCGCGGTTTGTTAACTGAAATTCACACATAGGTTTGAGATTAGCCACTCTTTCCAATGCGATGTAGCGAAAATGTAACGCAAATTACTCTATCAATCATTGTCAATAATTAAAGACAGTAGTGAGTATCACGGTGCAGAGTGGTTTTGTTAAGCAATTTCGTTTAAAATACTTGAATAAACGTGCCAATTTCAGAGTTTCACTTTTCTTTAAAATTGACCATCATCAACAATGCCGTGTGTCGTTCCATTCACAACCACAATTAGAAAAGTATCACTCTGCATTGGCAGAAGGTATTGTTACTACGTAAATCTTCGTTAATGCAGATTGCAAGGCTCAAATCATGGGATTGACAAGGATTGGCCCATCGTTTGTTTATGGTCGTGTATATCAAGATGCAATGACTAGAATAAGAGAACCAAGAACTTTCTTTACGTAAATTTTGGCTCTGATGATGTGGCCATTACGCCACGTGCATTAAACGAAAAGGATGCACTTACATTGAGGGACGAGAACAGGAAGACGACGACCAGCAGGAACCCGGGGACGAGTTTCCTCATGATTGAAGCAGTTTGATCAGCAGCGAATCGGACACGAGCTTATAGCTAATCCCAACAAGTACGTGGTGCTACGCAGACCTGTCTGAACTAACACGAACTTAATTTAAGTATGTTATATATGCAGTTTCGCAACACTTACGCCCCGGCTAAGCAAAAACAACTGGATGTAACCGCAACGCTTTTTCTGTGTTTACGAGAAAACGTCCTGCGGCAGTTCCACTCCCGTGTCTGGCTTCAGGCCCGGCCTGAAGACTTCGTGGCTTTGTCGAAAGGACTCTTGCACCCGAAGCAAGAAAATGCAGGTGGAACGGAACCGAGTGCGTCGCGAGCGCTCTGAGTTTCGCGCTCACGCGGCGGCGCGCCTTTATGGAAACGCGCGGTGCGCACCACGTGACCAAGAGTTGAGCGTCCAATCGTTTAGGAGCGAGTGTCGCCTCGAAGGCGGGTGGATGTCGGGAGGAGAAGTACGGGGAGCTTGGGGAAGAGCGGCTCTTTAGGGAGAGGAGTAGCTCCCGCAACTTGTCAGAGGGCCTGTGGAGGGCGCACCGAGCGTCCTCTTCAAATTCGGTTCGCGAGAAACACTCCTGTCAACGTGCACGGCCAAGTCTGTTGGCCCTTTGGTACGCACGCTTCGCTTTTGTTTTCTCTAGTGCTCTTTTATTCTTTATACTTTTTGTGTGTGTGTGGCCCGTGAAGAAGGCTCTAGGGAAGCATAAAAGGTGGGATAACACGTAAACGACGCTTCTAACGAAAGCAAGAGAAATTTTCGGAGATGTTGTGGGTGTTCGGGTGGTTGGAAGGCAACTGTAGTCAAATGAAGGAAATTTGTGGTGCTCAGAAAACTGTAAGCCACATGAGCCAAGGGAAGAAAAAGGAGATCATGTTTGAGCGAAAAAATGTAGCGGAGATGTGTTGTGTGACAAATAACGACCATCTGTTGCAAGTGAGAACGGTAAGACAACGTTCTCAAAGGCCGGGAAAAAGAAGTCAAAAACGACAAAATGTTTTCCGACGAGTGACATTAGGGACGCGCACAGTGCATGAAACATGCCTCACGATTCAAAAAGAGCGAATGTTCATGAATATAACCTTTTGTATGTGTTTGCTTCTTTTCGGCTTGATGAATTGCTCCAAAAACATGCCTACGAAGTTACTGCTGTCTTTTTTTTCGTTCTTCTAATATTAACCAAGCAGTTCACAATCACACAGACGCCCGGCAAAGATGCAGTTCCCAGAGACGCAAGGCAAAAATGTACGATGAGAATGTTTACGGAAGTCTGCTGAGTATGAGTATCCCCGACGCCATAAGTGCTTTGAAGAAACAGCTTTGACCAAACATATCTTTTTGCCAAATTGAGTAGGTGTCTGGCACAGCGAAGTCACGAATTCGGTCATGCGTTGAAACGTTAACCTCAGTTTTCGCGGACAGATTTTTTAACAGTGGGCGTTCTCAAGAAAGGCCGAGGTAGACTGGACCGTATATTTTATTCCCTGTAACATCCTTTTATGACATGATAATAAACTGATTGATTGATTGATTGATTGATTGATTGATTGATTGATTGATTGATTGATTGATTGATTGATTTCTGTAGTCTGAGTTTTCTAGCCCAACTGCTACATCGAAAAATGGCTGAAGAGAAAACATGGTTAAATCTAAGTGAGTAAGAAGGTCGCCCAGTGTGGTAAGTTAAATAAGGCAGGCAAATTAGGCGAGCTAGTGAGTTTATAAACATATAAAATAGCGCTTTCGTAGACAGGACGAAGGAAAGAAGCGACGCACGCGGCGCTGAACTTGCATCTGATGTTATAGAGAAACGACACGCACTATTTTTCTCACTGTTCAAGGCGAGTGTGCATGCTCATTCTCAAAAGTGATTCACTTGTCAATCTCTGACGCACAACCTCGTGTGAGCTCACAAGTCACCCCAATATAAGAAGCCCATTTCCTTAAATGATAGCTCCAAGGAAGAGTGTCTAACACAATCACCTTTTTTATATTAGTAGTGTGTCACCCACTTCTCAGGTGTAGGTGTCATTACGCACAAATAAGGTTATTGTGCCAAACAAAAATGGCACATGCACACTGACAGGAAGATCAGTGCTTGGACAAGTTACCTGATTTATTTTCTATATATTTTTTCTGCTCAAAAAGCTTCAAAAAAACGTATATTACATTACTGCACTTTACATTGAGATGAGCATGGTGGAAAAGGGGGAACGAGGTGAAGAGTATGAAGCTGGTTAGAGATGAGGAGTGGAAAGGCGGAGCTACTGCAGGAGCGATGGATATGGCGTGGGGAGTAGGATCAGGTTATAGCCGTCCTGGAAAAAAAAATGTTTACGATTCATTCTAGACTGTTTGCATCGCATTATTATTATTATTATTATTATTATTATTATTATTATTATTATTATTATTATTATTATTATTATTATTATTATTATTATTATTATTATTATTATTATTATTATTATTATTATTATTATTATTATTATACAGGTCTCAAATCCACGAGATTTGATTGGTTGATTTGTGGTTTTTAACGTCCCAAAACCACCATACGATTACGAGAGACGCCGTAGTGGAGGGCTCCGGAAATTTACACCACCTGGGGTTGTTTAACGTGCACCCAAATCTGAGCACACGGGCCTACAACACTTCCACCTCCATCAGAAATGCAGCCGCCGCAGCGGTGATTCGATCCCGCTACCTGCGGGTCAGCAGCCGAGTACCTCAGCCACTAGACCACTTCGGCGGGGCAAATCCACGAGATGATCATGAGCGATGCCATGATGCAAAGCCCCGGAAATTTTGACCATCTGGTACTTTATAATGCACCCCGACATTGCACAGTACACGGGCCTCCATCATTTTGCCTGCATTGAAATGTGACTGCCACCACCGGTATCGAACCTGCGACGTTGGGGTCACTAGCCGTGCATTGTAGCCAGTGTTCCACTGAGACGATAGCATTCCCTGCATACGCTCTGGAATGTTCACAAATGACCTAGCTAGAACATATGCCACCAGCTCCGCTGTTCAGTCAGCCTTCGCGACGTCAAGGCAGTGGAAGCTTAGTATAACTATTTTAAATGTGAAGCACTTCTGAGCAAACTTCGGCGAAATTGAGCATATCTATCTATCTATCTATCTATCTATCTATCTATCTATCTATCTATCTATCTATCTATGTATCTATCTATGTAGCCGCCTACAACTTTTAGCTCTCCTAACCGTTTAGATCAAGGGATGCATACCAAAATTGATTGATTTGTGGGGTTTAACGTCCCAAAACCACCATTTGATTATGAGACACGCCGTAGTGGAGGGCTACGGAAATTTTGACCAGCTGGGGTTCTTTAACGTGCACCCAAATCTGAGCACACGGGCCTACAACATTTCCGCCTCCATCGGAAATGCAGCCGCCACAGCCGAGATTTGATCCCGCGACCTGCGGGTCAGCAGCCGAGTACCTTAGCCACTAGACCACCGTGGCGGGGCATGCATACCAAAATTGGTATGGCAAAACATGATTGTATAAAGAGCATAACTGATTATTCACAACATGAAAATCATGACACGTATGTCATAAATATCATGCTTTAAATGCCCTGGTCTTACTGTTTTTGCGGTGGTTTCACTCACAAGGGATGTACAAAAACTGGTATAGTATGACATGATTGCATGGTGAACACAAGCGACAGCCCCTAACGTGAAAATCAAGGCGCACATGTCATGTAAGTCAAAACTGCACACCATACGCTCATGGTGTGCTCGCGGTCGTTTCGGTAGCTTCACATATACCAAATTTGATATTACGTGACGTGAATGGATGACGAAGGTATATGACTGGTGCAAACACGACAATCATAATATGTGTGTTTTGGAATACATGACTACATGCCACGCTTATGATGCGCTCGCGGCCACTTCGCTATCTTCACGAATACCGAACTTGGTTTCACGCCTCGTGAATGGACGACGAAAGTACATGACACGTTCAAACATGATAGTCATAATATGCATGCCATCTAAGACATGACTACACGCTACGCTCATAGCGCGCTCGTGGCCTTTTCGCTAGCTTCACATATAGAGAGAACAACGTTTATTCGGCCTTCTAATAGGGAATATGGGAGGGCCCCTTATTCAAGGAACATTCTGGCTTGTACCGCCTGCCGGGTCCGCACGACGAGTTGGCGCTGGTCGATGAGGTCCGGCTTAGAAATCGCAGCCTTTCAGCCTTAGAAATCGCAGCCTTAGAAATCGCAGCTTAGAAATCGCAGAAGTTGCAGTAGCAGGTGGGCTATAGGGTGTCTGCCACAGTAGAGTGCGGGCAGATGTAGTCATATGACGTTGGTTGTAGGTGATGCGTTTGAACACCTTGCGTAAATGTATCGCTTTTATGGCACCTGTAGTCCGTGCCTTCATCTCTTGATAGTTTGGGATGTGAGGGAGGGTGGAACCTGCGTTATAGCCAATAGTGATGCAGCAGGTCGTGATAGATTAGAGGCACCACTTCAGTTTCTTCTGTTGGTGTTCTGGTGTGGGAGGTGTTTGTAATTTTGTGCGGGAAAGCCCAGTTGATGCATTCGCGGGCCGTGGCATGTGCGGCTTCATTCCCCTCGAGGTGCTTGTGAGCCGGAACCCAGATGACGCAGGTGTTTGGGGGAAGAGTGTCGACACGTTTCAGAAATTTTATTGCTGTCGTGGAGATCCTTCCTTTCAAATAGTTGCGTGCCCCTGTTTGGGAGTCCGTGAAGTCGACTAAGGGGTACTCGCTCGTTTGGGTGGCCACTGCAATAGCGGCCTCTTCAGCTGTGTCCACGCGTTTGGTCCGGACAGCCGCTGTCGCTAGTGCCGGCCTCTTGTTGTCTGTGACGCAAATCGCGATGGCGCTACGTCCCGAATACTTCGCAGCACCCACGTATCGTGCCTGCGGGTTATTGCAGTGGTTGTTTCGGACGTTGTTTACCCTGGAAAATTGCCTTCCTCGGTGATGTTCAGGAAGCATGTTGCGAGATATGCGCTGAACTTCCAAGAATTCTCGGATCTGCGACGGTATCTTGTACTTCTGTTTGTCGCCGGGTTCTAGGATGGTTGTGTATCATGTGCGTCGGGGGACTGCTCGTCCAGTGCGCGAGAGCTTCAGCCTCTCGACCTGGCGGATGAGGTGTGATTCGTCGAGCTCTTCCCATGGGCTGTGAACACCCTTTCAAAGCAATTAGTCCGTTGAAGCATTTAGTGGCAGTCCTATAGGGCAAGCTTCGTGGGGTTTTCTGTATAAGTAAATTCAGCTTTTGTTTCTCCGCTGTCTAGAGATTAAGGTAAGAAGTTTCGTGTGTTATGTGACTACATAGAAGAGCCTGTATCATTCGCAAGGTGTCATGTTCCTTGAAGCCACTGGGGCAGTTGGCCACCCGTCCGAGGAGGTGATTGAGCTGTGCGACTGTGTTCTGAAGCCGAGGTAGGGTAGCAGAGCTGGACCCGTCCTTATGTATATGGAGCCGAAACACTCGAAGCGAGTCAACAAGCGGGATTCGGATGCCTTGGAAAAAAATTTGGGGGTTCAGTGCGTCGTAACATGGTGGTGTGCCCCGTGTGCGTGCCTCAAGGACTAGCAGTTCGGATTTTCCGCAGCACACTGAAGACCGCGTGTCTTGAGGTATCGTTGAATGATGTTAACCGCCTCCTGAAGGCAGTTCTCCTATTCATCCGTGCTTGCGCCTCTCCACAGAGTGATATCATCAGCGTATAACGCATGATATATCCTTGGGACAGTATTCAAAAGACGGGGAAGTTGGGGAGCGCCACGTTGAAAAGAAGTAGTAAGACCACCGAATCTTGTGGAGTACCTTTGTTAGGCAAGTGAAAAGGCTTGCTCCGGGTGTTGGCTATCCTTACCGTGGCCGTACGGTGAGGAAAGCGAGCATATAGGTGTATGTTTAGGCGCCGCAGCCGATGTCTTCTAAGTTACTGAAGATGGCTTCATGACTCACGTTGTCAAAGGCGCCCTTTACGTCCAGAGCTAGAATTGAGGACTTCCTGTGTTTGCTCGAATGGAGAACGGTGCGGTAAGTAGCTACTCCACTTTGCCGTCATAGTTGTGGACGAGCCATTGAACTGTATGCTTCCGTTGGGGGTTCATGTGGGAGTCATCGATCATGGCTCAAAGAATTTGCCAAGTCTTCTTTGTGCCCAGTGTCTCTTGTAGTTTATTGCAAAAGGACCGCCAGTTCTGACTTGCTAGCTGCTCAGCGTACTCCTCTGCCTGCATTGTAAGCATGGCAATCCTACGTTTGAGCTTTCGCTTCAGCCTTTGCCGTCACCATCGTTTCTGTAGTGTTCATCGAGCCTCCTATTGGTGAAGAAGATGGTTATCAGTAGTCGGGTTGTCATCTTCGAGTTGAATCTCCTTGGTATGGCTGGCAGTAACATCAATCATCTCGTTCAGCCAGGCTTATATGTCATCAAGGTCGAGTCATCGTCAAGTTTTTTTTTCCTGTACGCATTCCAGTCCGTACGTTGTGCCCTTCCTGTCTTGGGAGAAAGGTGAGCCTGTTCGACATCGAATTAAATGATGTGCTGATCGCTGCCTATATTGTCAGGCGTTTCATCTACGTTGCCCTTTGCACCTCTCGAGTGAACGTGAGATCAGGATTAGTATCCCTGGACACGCTGTCACCCACTCGAGTTAGTTGGAGCGAGTCATTTCATAGCACCAGTCCATGTTGCTGTGCAGCATCGTGAACCCGTACACCTTCCTTGGCTTCACATATAGCAAATTTATTATTACGTGGCGTGAATAGACTACGAAAGCAAATGACATGACCCAATATGCTAATCAAAATATGCATGTCATGAAAAACATGACTACCAAGTCTACGTTCACAGCACGCTCGGGGCCGCTTCGCAAGCTTCACATATTCCAAGATTGGTATTATGTGACGTCAATGTATGACAACAGTATATCACTGGTGAAAACAAGATAATCTTGACATGCGTGTCATGCACTAACATGCCAACATGCACACGCTCATGATGCGCTTGATGTCGTTTCGCAAGCTTCACGTATAGCAAATTTGGTATCACGTAGCTTGAATTGACGATGAAGGCAAGTGACACGTCCAAACGTGATAATCATGATATGCGTGTCATGTAAAATATGACCACATGCTATGCTGATAGCACACTCGCGGCCGTTTCACTAGCTTTACATATACCAAATTTATATTACGTGACGTGAGTGGACGACAAATGCGAATGCCAGGTGGAAACAAGATAATCATGTCATGTAAGTCATGCATAGCATAATGTACATGCCTATCAATGCGAGGGCTGGCATTGCTGACGTTACTGGTGCCGACGTTACGCGACTATAAGCAACATACTTGCATCCTATGTAGATACCTGAGTGCGCATAACATTTCTACTTGACGAGGTACATGGAAGTAGTACTGTGTACTACTTCCATGCACCTTGTAACGTTGTGCTGATAAAGTGAAATATCAATCTTCCTCATTCGTGAGTCGTATATCATCGATTCTCATTGTACGTAGGATCTGCCCATTTTTTTCTTGTGAACCAAATACTGTATATTTTCGAAATGAAACATTTTACGGCCTTTAGCCAGGGCTACGTCGTATGTTATACTGTTTTTACAAGCCCCAAGATACTGCTGCCAAACTAATACCCAAGAAGAAGCCTGCCGCCGTAGTTAAGTGCTTCTTTTTGCAGGCAGTGCAAGCTCCAGCGCTCAGATTGTAACTCAGTTTGACCAGATGAAGGTACGTCTACGGAAGTATTACGATTACTAGAGACCATCCATTGCATACTCACATTGCGGCAGGAGTCTAGGAAATGCGCAGCGGTGGTGAAAACTTGGCGTACCAAGGGGGTACGTATCAAACACAACCGTTGCGCCTTCTGAAGACTGCCTGCGAAGCTTTTTTTACCTACCAGCCTGCTTGTTCTTTCCCTTCAACAGCATGCGCACCGGAACGCTAGAAGAAGCGCAAAGTCTCACTCCAGCTGTCGACGCGCGAACCTTACCACAAAGGTCGATTTTCGAAAAACTGACACTGTATGCACGTTTTCGACAGAGCGAA
This sequence comes from Rhipicephalus microplus, assembly GCF_043290135.1. Taxonomy (NCBI): domain Eukaryota; kingdom Metazoa; phylum Arthropoda; class Arachnida; order Ixodida; family Ixodidae; genus Rhipicephalus; species Rhipicephalus microplus. Next base: position 104,789,181 of record NC_134702.1, on the reverse strand, counting down.
GCGTCGGAGGCTAAGGCGTGGAATGCGGCGCACACTAAGCACCGGCAATACGAATAACGCGTTTTCGTCACTATATTACTGATCTGTGTTTCTGCGGTGATAGCAGGAGAGACACCTTGCGCTTCTCCTGGAGTTTCGGTGCGCGCGCTGTTGAAGAAAAAGAAACGAGCAGGGTGGCAGGTAAAAAGAGTGCGCAGTGCTCAGTGCGCGCTTTCGAGCTTTGCAGCCAATCGTCAGAAGGTGCCTCGGTGTTGTTCTACACGCGTTCCCGTGGTCCGCAACATTTTGGCCGCCACTGCATGTCACCCATTTAGCACGTTCCGCTTGTCATCACCTTGCAACATTGCCTTCAGACATGCAACCATAATCGTTCTCTAAAGTTATCGTCAACTACCACTACAACCTTCCCTCGCGATTCGCCATTGCATCTAAAGCATCGATAACCCCTCGGTGACTTATTCAACCCACAAGGTATCTCAGCGTACAGAAATCAGAAACAATCGGAGCTGTCGTCGGTTGTGCTGAAACAACTGGCTTATGCTCGAAAGATATGCGCACAGTGTATATATATATGTACCGATGATTCTGCGAACCTCCAGTGTTCGTCCGGTGCAGTGGTTGTCCCCACAAGAGCTATTAATATCAGCTTTCGGAGAATTAGGATGACTGCCAGTTGGGCGTGTTGGTAAAGGTTCATGATGAAACAAGCACGAAAATACACACACTCAGATAGGACACAGACAAGCGCTTACTAGCAACTGAAAATTTAATTTTCATTTGAAAGGCTAGTCAACAAGAAAGGAACCGGAGAATCGACCAGATGTAGCATAATGCATGGCAGGAGGTACGTTGAGTGCCAAAAAGATGTATCGGAACTCCTCTCAAATGTGGAAAGGAATACGTTGGTCAGACGGGTCGTTACATAAATGTGCGCCTTCGTGAACATGAGAGTTCACTAAAGGGGGCTCCTTACTCACACTTAGCGATGCACTGCAAGGAGTGCACCTGCCAACCGAAATTTTCCGATACACGATTAATTGACGGACACAAGCGGACGACGAGAGAAATAATAGAAGCGTATAGAATAAGGAAAGGGGGGGGGGGACTGCAGTTGCATCTGTCAAGCGTCAGTTCTACTAACAGATGCGGAACTTTTTTTTTGGACGTCACATAACCCAGTGTTTTTTTTTGCTTTTTTGCTTTTTCTGTTTTACGCGTTTTTTTTGTTTTTTTTTCTGTTTTACACTTTTTTTTCTTGGTTCTTGACACGTGTTTGTTTCCGGCTGTGTGCCATAGATTATGGCAGCGCACATTTTGTTATATCACATTGTTGATGATGGCAGGGGAAGTCGGGAATGACGTGCATGCGTGTGATGTATTTATTAGTGTTCGCTTTGAAATAAAATTTTCAGTTGCTAGTAAGCGCTTGTCTGTGTCCTCTCTGAGTGTGTGTATTTTTGCGCTTGTTTCGTCATTAGCTGTCGGACAGACCACTCCACGACATCGGCACCTGCTTAACCAGCTGCTCTCCACGCTGGACTTTCTGTAGTTATTCGGGAGCAACCTCCAAACTGGTAAGTATTCAATGACTCAAAGGTGGCCCCCTGTAGCCACCGCTGCGTTGGGAGCCGCACAAACTGCTCATATTCGAAATTCGACGTCTTCTCCATACGTGCTACAAAAGGGGAATCGCGTGACGTTTCCATTCGGGACATAGGTAAAATGTACCTTCCTGGCTTTATAAAATCCTTGCAGGTCGGAAATGAAAGGTGGAGTTAACATAAACTCACTCAAATATATTTCGCGGTTAGACTCGCACTCAAACCCAGCATTGTTTTTCTCAACCAGACTCATTCGAACTCGACTCGCTAAAAATTTGCTCAACCGGCCCTGCTTGAGCTCAAACTCAGCAAAATACATCTCCGTGGGACTCACCCGGACTCAGACCCACGGGCTTATCTGACTTTGAGTGGGTCGACCCATCATTTTGCTGATTAATTATTTTTGTTATTCGCTTTTTCTACCCAAGCTCCAATCGACGTTTATGATGATAATGTTGACTACCCTGAAATTTTAAGTATAGCACCTGTAGCTGGCCTTGCCACGTACGCCTATTCTCTGGCTTCTCAGAAACTCACGGAGCTCGTTCTTTTTTGTCTGCGAATGCTTGCACTTTTTGGTCATAAAACAATCGTATGAATAACGCCCATCTATGAAGTTAAGTAAGACGTGCCCGGCACTTAATCCCGCTAAATGTGAAGCGAATATCTCCCAAAGTGTCTACGTTCGAATACCACTGCCAGACTAAAAGCAACAGCTGAACTTTATATATCCGTTAGGTGAGAGCATTTGCATGCACTGAATCATTGATTGATTGATTGAAAGAACTTTAATGTCTGCACGAATGCTTGAATATTAAGTAGACATATGCGAATTGAGACGGCCCATGCAACATGCTTGGGACTGCTGATGAGGGGATTAAATAACATTATAAACATCCAGTAGTTCGCGCTAGTGTCCTAGCACGAAGCGAGCTGCTCGGACGTTAAGACCAAATTGTTTAGCCTTGCTTTTTTGTTCTTTTTTGGCATTTACACTGTCGTTCGTTTGTAGGTTTTTAAGTAGGATTTGTCATAATGAGCCCATTTCCGTTCTTCTGCGTCACTGTGAGGGAAGATATATCCTACCTTGAATCACGTTTGACTGCCTCGTTCAAGAATTCGTTTGCTCTTCGGTGCACTGTGATCAAGATCGTTGTCCACTATCCCTGGGTTTCGTTAGAGCTGTACATTATTTACCTAAAATAGTACCTGCAGATAGGTGACAAACAAAACAAGTGCCTCAGACTGCTGGAAAGTCGTACTGCCAGGGTGCCTCTGGCAGATCGATAGAAGTTACATGGCGGTGAACTGTACGTGGTAAAGTTTGTATATATGGTAGAGACTACATGGGGTGGTAAGGGGTAGTTACTAAAGGCTATAAACAATACGTATCTCAAGGGGTGACCACGTTTCGTTCCAAGGCCCTTGGCGAATCGCCCAGTGACTGAGACTGTGGCCATTGTGCTGCAGTAATTAGCGAAAGGGTATGGCGGCATTTTACTTTTACAAATTATTCTCGGTCGCGAGTAGCTTGGAACCTGCTTTTGGTGCGTCGTAGTGCTTGTGGCAACCTCAAACGAGGCGATAATAGGGAGCGATGTGGGATTGAAGACTGTGAAAAATCTATCAACAGGGCCTGTCCCTGAAGCCAATGTCTCGATCAAAACAAAAGATTTGTCATCGTCAGGGCAGCAACCTTTCGTCAGGGTAGCGAGGCTGACAAATAGAATTAATCCCTCAGAAGAACTGGCTCCAGCTATCATCAGAAAGTTAAGGCATGAATACTAGTAAATTTGTTACTCCTCTTTGTGTATTCTGGGCATACTGTTGTGACTATAATTATTCTCCCATTGTCGTCACAGGCATTCATAATGCGACTAGCAGCAAAAACTTCGGGAGATAAAACTGGAGAAAAAATGTGTGTGCGTTTTGTGTCTGTGAGAATTAAAGTAGCGGAACAAGTGGAAGCTGCGAAAGAAGGAGTGATAAAAAGAATGCTGGCAGCTGACGGGAATCTTGAAGTTTAAAGATGCTCAAATGAAAAAAGGAAAAGAAGCAGTATAAAAGTGACACAAGGAAAAGTCATCCAAAATAACAAATAACTAAACAAGTATGTCAGTATACGGATAAGGTACCAGCGTAAAAGCCCTAAAACAAATCAAGAAGAAAAGTACGCAACAAGGGGGCTTCTTTTTTTTTCTTGCTTATCGAGACGTTGCCGATGAAGAAACTTGCCTAAGTACAAGTGAAATTTGTAAGAACAAAGCGTCAAACTGGGCTTGTTTCTACATTGTCACTGAGTACGCAATACCATAATAAGGTCCCCTAATAAGATGACAACGATAGACTAGTTGGCTTTTTGTTGTTTCCGCATACTTTTTTCTTCACACTGATATTCTATCCGTACGGACGATGCACGGACAAGCGAATTTCGACCCTTTGTCACTTAACACTGGCATTATCACAAACGCATGTCGCATATTTCACATATCGATCATTTCTCAATGTAGTTTGGCGTTAGGATTTCAGCAATATATCAACATCGATCTAAAGAATCACTCAAACGTGAACTACAATTATGAAGTACCGGTAATTTGTTCTATGGTTATTTTCTAATATTTCAATATGTGGTGAGTCCGTGAAGTCTTCCACGAATAAAGAATGAGTCCCGTTCCTTTTTTCAGCTTAACTGGAGAAAGCGTCACTATTCGCAGCAAGCACATAAATAATGCAAGTACCATTTCACAACGTCACTAACGTTATATTCCTCATGAAGGCGCGTGCCACTTGTTTGAAACTCCTGCCTTACAGGAGCGCCAGCGTCATCGGCACACGAAGCATTTTTTCGCCGCGTTCATCCCTCGAGAGTCACCGAAATGTGACATGCATTCTGAATTGCGGGATAGCATTACGGGATAGTCTGCGAGCTGCGTATAGGGGCTGAAAAGCCCACGATTGAGAGTAATGTCAAATAATGGAAAATGGCGCATTGGAAAACGCGTGTGACTGGCTTCATTTGGAAGGCCACATTTCTTCGGGCTCAGGAGCGTGATGTTTTAAAACACAATTTTCAGCTGCCCATTGCAGCTTTGAGTGGCGCTGCCATTGCCTTCACCATCGGTGGCGTAAGCGATATACACATAAAAATTTAATGAAAAAAAATGGCTGCGGTTCTTCGTACTTCGCTGGAAAGGGCGTCGAAAGACGATAGTCTGTGGTCAGGAGGCACTGCATGAGACAAGGTGCCATCTGCCAATGTTGTGAATAAACGAACGTTTTTTGTTTTTTTTTTTTGAGAACTCAGAGTCATTGATAGGTGGCAGCGCCGGTTCGTTTTGAATAAAGCCCCTTATTTATTTTTTTTTGCAAACCATAGGAAATACTTGCTTTTTCGTTCATAGCTAAGAATTGTCAGCACAGCGTATTAGACACTTCGGTCTTTAGTGTTACGTATCTATGCGTTTTCTAAATAAACGAAACTGCGTAAGTATTACGCATGGATGTCGTGATTCAAATATACGTATTATTTTTTTTTGTGAGATTCACTAGTATGAACGCCACCACCAAATCAGGATGGGTGGGTTTCGAGCCCATGCTTAAATTTTTGACGGGTGGCTGAATCGTTCGACAGACGCCGACAGCCAGACAGACAAAAAAATTGCGTTGAAATAACCCAAGAAAAGCTATCGTCTTTAAAATAAAGCTCTGAAGATAATGAGATTTGAATCCAGGCCCACTAAGCCGAGATATTTAGCATAGAGCCACGCTGCACTTGAAGAAACACCACGGTTGTCATATCGGGCAAGAAATCACGTCATCCATTGTGATATAGCGTGGCAGGAGAGTGAAATAACTACCTTTTACTACACGATGCTCATTGCGCAATGAGTGCATAGTTTACTGCTTGCCACTCACTGGAACTGCTTAGCCATAACCTTTCTTCATCACCAACACATGCAGTATCAACAAGGCGCATATAATACCTTGTAGATGTGCCACGGGTATGACATTTATACTCAGAAAGATGAATTATGGCCGAGTGGGTGCACACTTATAGTATAATTTACTAAAACCATAATTTACGGCTAAGTCAATACTTCGAGGAAAGCCAAAACCTCGAACAAAGTTTGCCTTGCGCCAACACTAAACTGGGCTCAGAATTCGAATGAGGCAATGTGCTAATTGTCAATGACATTTTGTTATTTATTTTGTTGTCACACCTACGATAATTTCGAGGCGATAACAGTTTGCTTCACAATACGGCCGGGCAGGAAAAGCCTCCCGGAAAGAGCAACCGGCTGCAGTTGTAACTGCGGCCTGTTGAGTTTAGGTTGAGGAGGTGCGTAAACACGCCGAGAACAATTTGCGTTGGCTATCTTACCTGTGGGAGACGAATCATAGTGCTCGTTGCCTTACTTTCTGAATGAATACAAGGGCTTCCCCGCGCTTGAAAAAAATTCCCGCGAATCCACGCAGTGAATAATGATGAAAGAGCTTGCTCCAGAGGTCAAGTCTGGTACACCGTGAATCGTCTGTACATATCATCAATAATCATATAAAAACGTCGCACAAGAGTTACTGTGGTGTAATTGTATATACACGTTATATACAAAACTTTTTGAAGAGCCACGCCACACGCTCTGGTGCCAGCCCACAAGCATGAGATTATCCGCTGTCTTGGACAGCCAATACCCTATGCATCCGTTGTCTTGTCGTCATTTGGTGGTGGGCTGTACCAGTTATATGAACCACGCACGACTCATCGTCTGTGTGGAACACGCATTCGGCTGTTGTCAGACGTGCCATTGTCTGCTCTCAAGAAGCTGCAACGCGCGACGCCTGGAGCAGCGTCGACCATGGCATTCATACCACTTCCGCCACCAGCATTACATACGCACGTCTCTTCCTTGCTCGCTGCTCAAAGACGCGCGCAGTGATCATGGTCCTCACCCTCTGCGTGGAGCCATTATGTAGCCTCGTCCGCTGCGCTCAGGTGAGCGAGCGTCACCTGTAAGTTTTAGAGACTTTCGTTCCCTGTAAAGCTTCTTGATCTAGAGAAAGTACCGCCATCCACTGTACTCGCTGCCGCGCGCTTGACCTCCTCTCTCCCTCTTCGCCTCTCTTCGCATCCTCCCGGTCTCCGACACTTTTTCTGCACGATGATTGGTCTCCTTCGCGGTCGCCCTTAGACACGTGTGGCTCTTGCGCTTTGATTGTGTTTTTAGGGGCGAAGCTCCTTATAGCAACTCCCACTCGTCCCTCGTAACCGTTCTAGTGTGTAACAAGTATAACACTTTGACCTCCAAGGTGGTGCTGGTGAGAGATTTCTTCTGTGCGTTATTGAACAATAAAAAATAGTGCTCAATGTATATGCCAATGGGTGTTAATGGGGAATGAGAGACAGAAACATTCGGCTTTTAGTAAATGCGCACGCTGCAATCCCCATTAGCAGCCAGTGGAATGTACATTGAGCACTATCTGACAGGAAAAGGTTGCTACGTTATACTCGCTGGGTGTAACCTCCTTAGTTTTAGAAAGGTTTAGCGAGCGTTCAGACGCAGTGCCATGAATACAATGAACTAATATATACCATGAACTCGAGGTGGTTAAAGGTGGGAAGTAGATACGAAGCGCAAGCTGTAAGAAAGTGTGCGTGTGCCACCTCTCGTTTAGTCCTTGAAATGTCCGTTGGATGGCGGTGCTTTTATGTGGGGAATATTTGATGAAAAGATGCGAGATGGTGGTACTTGGAGTGTTTATCAGATGGACGAACAGACACACAGACAGATGCATGAATGGCCGCATGAACGGACGCAGGGGCGGATGTATGGACCAACGCAGGGACGGACGCACGAACAGACACACGCACGGACGGGCGGATGGACGCATGGACGGTCACACAGACGGACGCATGGACGGACGGAAGCAAAACGAATGGACGGACGAATGGTTCGCCCACTCTCCATCATACACTCCGTGGATATGCTGCCCATTTTTTTTTTTCTTTTTCGAGCAGCGCCAACTCGTCGTTCGAGCTCGGCGGGCTGTCCAAGCCAGAGGGTTCCTGGAATAAGGGACCCTCCCACCTTCACTCACAAGCTTCTTTCAATAAGTGTTTTCTCTCTCGCTCGCGCCATTTTTCGCTGACGCTCCGCGTAACAACCGTAGCGGGAGCTTTATTATCTGTGCTTTGTGCGGGCCATATGCAGTGCTGTTGCACCTATGACTGCAACAACGACAGTGGAAAAGGTTACGCAGTTTTTGATAGCCGAAGGTAAACGCGATTGCTTGCGCCAGCAGCAGTGTCTCCCCAACATCTGCCAAAAAAAACTTCGTTCCAACAAAGAACAGCGTTCTTTGCGAGGTAAGGCGCCTGACTTATTGCTCGTATCAAAGCATCACCGAATGCTGCATTTGAAATATTGTTTCGGCCTTCTCATCAACATAAGTGTTCTTTAGGGGCGAAGCTCCGTACTCCGTGGGTCGTATGTCCCATGTCGTCACAGTTGTCGTAGTAGCAAGTTGCATTGCATTGGATCTTAATAGAAACGGGGTCAGAGCCCATCTACGGTGTGAACAATGAGCGGGACGAAGCCTCCATCAGTCCATCCGTGCTTCCATGCGTCCATACATCTATCCGTGTGTGGGTGCGTCCGTTCGTCCGCGAGCTTTGCCCCACTCGTCATCATACACCTGGAGGATATGCTGTTATTTCTTTTGGCCGTTTGTTCAATGCTGCAAACTGAAGTCGTCTATAATATGCTGAATTATTGTCAGAAAAAGAAAAAAGTTTATTCTTTAACATTTTTATACAAAATTATAGCAGGAAAAGTTGCCTTAAATGTACCTTGTTGCATTTACCTAGCCACTACTAGGAATACCCGCCGAAAACATGATAGTTCCTCTGCACCCATATTGGCACAAAATAATGCTTACAAATACAGTAACTTTTTAGAACAGTTAATGACCGGAATTCACTGCTTCAATAACTTTTCGGCTGACAATTTTGCTAAATTGCTAGAAATTTATCTACTTGGTGATTAGAGTGTTCAAATGTGTTGCAAAAGTTTCTTGCTGTTTCATAGACATGTGACCTCTGTTAGCGTATAGATACATGTTTCTTTTTTTTTTTTTGCTGGTGCGAGTCACTTAATGTTTCTTATGCCCCTCCTGCCTGGACCAAAATGCTAGGCTGCAGCATGGTTAAATAAATATGTGATGAAAATGTGGGGTTGGCTAAATAAATAAAAATATATAAAAATATTCAGCGCATACGTCATAACCTAGCTCGCACCTCAGCAATCGTCAAAAATGCACAACTGTATTCTGCTTTCGCTGCACACAATAACGTTAAATGACACGCCTTCTCAATTGCGCTTTGTGCTACTGTTAGGATTTGCTTACGAGAACGTTTATTGGAGCAAAAAAAAAAAACGAATGGATGAATAGAGACGACACTAATTGGCGCTCATTTCCATAAGGGCATTTATTTTGTTGTTTCTTTTTTTTGGGGGGGGGGTGTCAACAAGCAAAAATTATGAAATAGATGCGGTCCATCAAAAATAAGAAAATAAATACAGAGGCGCAACGCAAAAAAAAAGCTATAGCACAGGGATACTGAGCCATTTTCTAGGAGACCGTGGCCGCGATTGCTTTGGTCACACTTGCAGTAGCATGTCTTCCATTCACCAAAAAGAAACTATGTCATCTTTCATACCAGTGTCACATGGGTACTTCTGACTGGGATCAGTCAGTCTGGACAAGATTGTCCGGTAGCTATCGACGCGCAGATTATGATTACCTTGATCCCGATCGGGTGTGATCGCGATCACAAGCTACCACGTAGCCTCACCCAATATGGATCGAGCCGGATGCGGAACGGATCTTATCGCGATAAAAAGTGTGATGCTGATAATAATTACAGCCTTGTCTGTGACATGACGACTTACCTTAGTGATCACTTTTTTTCCGCGCTGTGCTTCTGTTTCCTATGTGGCTTGCACAGAGTGACGTTTGTGACACTACTGATATGCGTAGTTTTGCTTATAAAACTAATGAGAAATTCAGCGCTTAGATGACGTGTCGTACACGCCACAAGCGGACATGCCACAAGCCTAACTATACCAGATGCAAACGTACAGCATATTGTCGCAGTACAACGCGAACAAAGCACAAGTACGCCTTGAGGCAGAGAAAGCAGCGTGTTCTCAACAGCTGAGCCGCAATGTTTTCTTCTTCGTTCTCGAGTCAAGCCAAAGGCCCACTACCTGGTGTCCGCTAAATCCCCCCATCATCGTTTTTGTCCACATGTAGACACGGGTCATTTGCCTCCCTCTCAAAGAGCATCGACCTGATGCGAAGTCAATAATGCAGTTTTCGTTAAAAGATAAGTACCACGCAATCACTCGCTGACGCAAGGCTTCATGCGCACTACGTGAACGAGTTTAGGATGATGCTGGCGACGCTCGGTACTACACGAATTGTCGGGAACGACTTCGTAAGTGACGTCACTCAGTTGTCGCAGCACTCGGTGCGGCCCAAAGTATCTTCTTAGGAGCTTTTCTGATAGTCCTCGTTTCCGTACGGGTGTCCAAACCCATACTTTGTCGCCAGTTTGATAGAAAACTGCTCTGCGGTGAGCATTGTAGCGGCCTGCATTGTACTGTTGCTGCTGGCGGATCCGTAAACGTGCCAGTTGTCTAGCTTCTTCCGCGCGTTCCGTAAACGTGTTGGCGCCTGGGTCGATGTCATCACTTTCGTGCGGTAGCATCGCATCTAACATAGTTCGTACTTCTCGTTTATGAACGAGGCTGAACGGGGTTATGCGAATCGTTTCTTGCTTGGCCGTGTTGTACGCAAACGTTATGTATGGCAAGATTTCATCCCAATTTTTGTGTTCAATGTCTACGTACATCGAAAGCATGTCTTCAATGGTTTTGTTCAGACGCTCCGTCAGCCCGTTTGTTTGTGGGTGGTAGGCAGTGGTCTTACGATGTGTTGTTCCACTCAGCATCAGGACGTGATCCAAAAGAGCTGCCGTAAATGCGTTTCCTCTATCTGTGATCACGACGGTTGGTGCACCATGCCTCAGTACAATATTTTCGATGAAAAATCTTGCCCCGTCCGCTGCTGTACCTCTGTGGATAGCCTTTGTCTCGGCATAACGGGTCAGATAATCCATCGCGACGATAACCCAGTGGTTCCCGCAGTAGAATTAGGAAGTGGGCCCAAAATGTCCATGCTATCTGGTAGAATGGAGCTGTTGGGACCTGCACGGGTTGCAGGAGGCCAGCTGGTTTAGTCGGTGGTGACTTGCGTCGCTGGCAGTCGAGACAGGTACGAACATGGTGCTTCACGGCTGTAGTTAGTCTCGGCCAGTAATACATTTGCTGTACTCTGGCCAACGTTCTCATGTAACCCAAATGGCCAGAGGTCACCTCATTGTGGCATGCTTTGAGTAATTCGGTACGAAGGGCTGCTGGTATGACGAGCAGATAGGCGGATCCTGTCGACGAAAAGTTTCTTTTGTAGAGTACTCCGCCCCGCAAACAAAACGATGACAACACTCATGCCAAAACTCTTGGCGCCTTCTGAGATCTGCCTTCCAAGTAGTTAATTAAGCCAAGCAACTCCGTGTAGTCACGTTGCTGCTGCGCAATGGCGGTCGTGTCGAGGACACCGAGAAATGCCGTTTCCTCCTCCTCATGTACGGTTACCGACTCAATGGGTGAACGGGACAGACAGTCAGCGTACATATGTCGCTTGCCTGATTTGTGCACGACCGTCATGTCAAACTCTTGCAGTTTTAGGCTCCAACGCGCTAATCGGCTGGTGGGATCTTTTAGATTAGTTAACCAGCAAAGGGAGTGATGGTCACTAATAACTTTGAAGTGCCGGCCATACAAGTACGGGCGAAATTTCATTACTGCCCATACTACGGCGAGGCATTCTTTCTCTGTTGTTGAATAGTTAGCCTCTGTACGTGTTAGCGTTCGGCTTGCGTAGGCAATCACTCTTTCTCTGTCCTCTTGCCGTTGCACAAGCACCGCACCAAGACCTACATTGCTAGCGTCTGTGTGAAGCATCGTAGGGGCTTCTTCGTCGAAGTGGGCAAGCACCGGGGGCGTTTCAAGACGTTGACGCAGGTCATTAAAGGCAGCCTCCTGATCTTCTATCCACTCGAAGGCAACATCGTCTCTTGTGAGACGAGTTAGTGGTGACGCGATGCGGGCGAAGTCTGCGATAAACCCGCGATAATAGGCACAAAGGCCCAGGAAGTGTCTGACAGCCTTCTTAATGGAGGGTACTGGGGAGTGTGCGATGGCGGCAATTTTTCTAGGATCGCGCCGGACGCCTGCGTTGCTGACGACGTGACCGAGAAACTGAAGTTCGTGAAAACAGAAATGGCACTTTTCTGGTTTCAATGTTAGGCCCGCGAACCGTATGGCACGTAAAACAACTTCCAGCCTTTTGAGATGCTCGTCAAAAGTGGTCGAAAACACTGTAACGTCGTCCAGATAGACTAGGCACGTCTTCCACTTCAATCCCGAAAGTACCGTGTCCATAAGCCTTTGAAAAGTCGCGGGTGCGGAGCACAAACCGAAAGGCAGGACTTTAAATTCGTATAAACCATATGGCGTCACAAAAGCAGTTTTCTCTCGGTCTCTTGGGTCTACCTCGATCTGCTAGCATCCACTCCTCAAGTCCATGGAAGAAAAGTAGCGAGCGTGCCGAAGTCTGTCGAGGGAGTCATCAATACGTGGGAGGGGGTACACGTCTTTCTTGGTCACCCGATTCAGCTTCCTGTAGTCCACGCAAAAACGCAGGGTGCCGTCCTTTTTCTTTACTAGCACTACAGGCGATGCCCAGGGGCTCTGTGACGGTTGAATGACGTCATCTGCAAGCATTTTCGCGACTTGTTGTTGTATGACTTCGCGTTACTTTGAAGCTACACGATAAGGGTTCTGGTGGATAGGTCTCACCGTGTCCTCAGTGATTATTCGGTGCTTTGTCAAAGGTGTTCGACCAACTCAAGATGTCGTTGAAAAGCAGTCGTGGAATTCGGCTAGCAGCTGAAGAAGTCTCTGTCGCTCGTCCTTTGACAGAGTGGTGCCAACATCGAGAACGGGTTCTGGTTCTTGATTAGGCGCTTCGTCCAATACCGACAAACATAAACTGCCTCGCATTTCTACAATATTGTCGTACGAAGCGATAGCTGTGCCCTTCGGAAGGTGCCGGCGCTCAGCACTGAAGTTCGTGAGAAGTAAATTCGTGCGTCCACCAGTGAGACAGACGATACCTCGTGTGACCGAAATGCTATGACTAAATAGCATCAAGCCAATTTGGTCAGCAATGCCTTTGCCATCAAACGCTTCGTGGCCTTCCACCGAAACAAGAGCGCATGACCGGGGCGGGACGACCACATCATCATCAATTATACGTAAAGTGTTACGTATTGCGTCTGAACAGTCAACTAAACCAGGGCTGTGCGGAATGTAATTGAACGGTCCATGATGTTGATGACGGCACCATATTCTCTTAAGAAGTTCATCCCTAAGATCAAGTCCTTGCAACATGAGGTGAGGATGACGAACGTCACCACGAAAGAAGAGCCACCGCTGTCGAGTCTTGCCGTACACCTTCCGACAGGCATCAACAGCTGGCCATCTGCTGTCCTCAGATGAGGTCCCGTCCACGTAGTCTTCACTTTTTTTAGACGTACGGCAAGGTTTTCACTTATGATAGAAAAGTCGGCGCCGGTGTTAACTAAGGCTGCTACTTGCTGTCCGTCTACTGAAACGGTAAAATCTGTGGTCACAGTTTCGTCGGTGTTACAACTTCTCGGCTTTACGGCGTCCTGTGGTACAAGTAACGGGGGCTTTGTTTCGTCGCCTTGGCGCTCTGCAACCTCACCCCCGGAGGTCGCCGCTTCAGTTTCCCCGGCGTGGACTTGGTGACCTCCTTTCACTGGCGTCGGCTGTAGTTCGGTGGCGCGACGAAGGCGAATATGCCGGAGATGGAGAACATGGTCGACGTCCCAAACCTGGCTGGTAATCAGGCACACTGTCGTCATTATTGGCACGGCGGTTGTCAAAATGGGACTGAGACAAGGGGGGTCGTTGAGAATGAGCGTCCCGGTGTGATGCGTAACCTTCGTTGGCGCGTCGATCGTCAGACCATTGCCGAAGAGGTCGAAACATATCTACGCGGTGCCAGCAATGGCGGGAAATGTGGCCCACACCTTCGTAGGTAAAACAAAGCGGACGCCTATCTACAGTGCGCCAGGCGTCTGTTTTACGAAGCTGTGGACGCAGCAATGGCTCGCAGTGTGGAAAATACCGTGTCTCGTTGAGAGACGGCTCTTGGTACGGCGACATTTCGTACGGCGGCACAACGGCAGGGCGCCGCGGTGTCTGTTCTTACGGTGGCGACCAAGGAACGGCTGCCGATGGCTGGCGGTACGACGGCGTAACGGGTGGTGGGCGGCGAAGCGCGGGTGCGTAGCTCATAGGTCGCTAATCGTCAGTAGGATCAGCTGTTGAAAACGCTTGGCGTATTTCTTCGCGGACGACTTCAGCGACAGACGCCGTGGGAGGTTCCGTGACCAGATTCCGCAGCTTCAGCAGCTCTTCGCGAACAATCTCTTATTAAATCGCACAACTATCTTTGATTGTCAGATGTCGTAGCGGCGACTTGCATGTGGGCGCTGCTGGACAAGCGATCGTATTGTCGGCATCGTAGATGAAGCGCCCGTTCGATAGCCGTAGCTTCTTTGATGAAGTCTGTCACGGTGCTTGGCGGGTTCCGCAAAAGTTCGGCGAACAATTGCTCTCTAACGCCGCGCATGGCGTAGCGCAACCTTTTGTCGTCGGTCATGTGCGGGTCAGCTTCCCGGAAGAGATGGGCCATGTCCTCAGCGAACATTGCGACCGTTTCATTGGGTTTCTGAACCCATAGCTCGAGTAAATGCTGCGCACGTTCACGCCAGTCGACATCAGCAAATGTGTCAATCGTTCCTCTTTTAAAGTCACTCCATGTTGACAAACTGCCTTCTCTGTTCTCGTACCAAGTTCTAGTGCTGTCGTCGAGATAAAAATAGGCGCGGGAATGCCTTTGTTCAAGGGACCACTGGTTGGTGTTAGCGACACGTTCATAGTGATCAAGCCATTCTTCGACGTCTTCATGTGCTCCACCACCAAAGCGATCAGGCACCAGCGGTGAAAAAAGGTTACCTGAGAAGGGATTGGCAAACTACTGTCTCGTAGTAACTGTTGCGGACTGGCGGTGGCCATTGGTAGATGTGAGCTGTGCCTTGTTGAGTGTTCCTGTGAGAGGGTGACCTCTGGAAGGAGGCTTCGCAAGCGACGACTGAAGCGATGCACGGGAGTGTCGACAAGTGCTTCTGGACTGGATGAATGGCTCCCCGTGAGAGTGTGGAGCATCAGGCGGGGTCGCGGGCCAGCACCTCCACCAGTGTCGCAGTACAACGCGAACAAAGCACAAGTACGCCTTGAGGCAGCGAAAGCAGCGTGTTCTCAACAGCTGAGCCACAATATTTTCTTCTTTGTTCTCGAGTCAAGCCAGAGGCCCACTACCTAGTGTCCGCTAAATCCCACCATCATCGTTTTTGTCCACATGTAGACGCGGGTCAGTATTATCATGTGGCAGAAAAACACCTGCATCGTAGAACTCCATATACAAGCATTTATTTAACTAACATGCCCCACTTATACGACATTTAAAAGAAGCTAATCCTTCAATAAACGGTTGCTTCAGTGTTCCTAATTTAATTATCGCCATAAAAAAATTCTGTACTACTGTGGCGCGGAAGCTGGCGGCAATAACTCGCTTCCATTGAATTCTGCGGCACTCCCGCGGGAGCATCGGCGAAAAATGGCGCCTCGTGCCGCGCCTACAGCAAGCGGGTAGGAAGAATCGAGGAGGACACGTGCGCGTGGAGGAGTGTGCCGTTAATTTCCTAGGATCAAGGGGTTTTCGTCATCCGAGCAGCAGCGCGCCATCTAGGGAGCGCTCCTGAAACGAAGACCACAACTGCGCATCTAGCGGAAGCAATGAGCTGTAACGTATACACCGGCGAAACGATGAGGGACAACCCCCCAGCAATAGGTGCTAGCTCCGAAAATTCTAGGGGACACTTGCGCAATATGAATTCAGAATAAATTGAGAGCGCTGAGAGCACTATACGCTTTCTGGAAGAGCCATAAGCTGTCCTGGTACAAAAGAATCAAAGTGTAGAGCACAAGCGTTCAACAATTTTGAGTACGATGTACTCCCCTATGGAAAAGCAATAAGCTGTGCTTATAAAAATTGTTTGACGTTTTAAAATACCTCGCATTTGAAACTACTCAGAGTAGCATCGGCTTGGATATTTATGCGTGCTGAAGCACGTCGTGTTTATGTTTAGAAAAAGTGGTTAACTGTTCAGAGTACGTGGTACTCTACTCTGGGAGAACATGAAGTTGTCCCGTGCGCTTCACACTTTTTGATGCCGTGTAGACAAAAGTTAGGCCGCGAACGAGTCATGAGCCACTTCCTGCAGGCTCATAAATATGTATAGAAACAATGTTCGACGATTCACTGTTTGATGTGCTTTACTATGGGCATCCGGCAATGCAGGTTAAGAGATCTGATGATAGCGCCAGAACACACAGCCTAGCGAGTAGGCGCAGCAAAACCAAGTATTCCAATGCGTAGCCTAGCAAGTAGACGCAGCAAAACCAAACTTGCACGTGCATAGTATTTTCTTTTAAGCGTGAATACACTTTATAAGCGACCCCAAACCAACCACCGCCGTCGGCGGCGTCCGCAGTCTTCTCTCTATCTTTAAACGAAAGAGGACTTCGCGGGCCGCAGCGCGACTCGCTACCGAATAAGCCACGGACGCGACGCTGATATCGGTGTCAGTAACGCGCCTTATACCCCCTCCCCCTTCGCTCGCTCCTCCGCTCTCCTCGCTCGCTGCAGCTGCGCGCGCACCCCTCTCTCTCGCGCGCCCGCCTTCTCTCTCAGTCTCCCGTCGAAAGCGGGTCGTGAGGGGGAGTAAAGTTAAAATCCGTTGGCATTCGCCATTGAGTTAACGTAAACTCCCCCGTGTGATCAAATTGCGATTCCCAGGAACCATTACACCATAAAGGCGCCATAGTGTAATTAATAAATATAACAGTGCGAATTAATAAATACCCCTCATAGCATCACCCCGTGTATTCGCACTTAACCATGTTCACCTTCGGGGAAACGCTTGGGAGTTTTTTTAGTCGTGAGAAAGTAGGTCACGGCTGATTATGTAAGCGCCCAGGAAGCGTTCTTTTAAAACGTGCCAAAAATGGCACTGACACTTCAGCGTGTCACTGTGTTCAGCGAGTGTTCCATTTTCATAGTATCCCTGGCGGTTGGCACCAACAGTGCTGAGGCGGCCCAAAGAGCTTCGTCGTGCCCTCTGGTCTACTGTCGGGTGCCTATGGGAGAGCATTGGGCTGCTCCGGTGATGGCGCCATATACAACTGAATAAGCTTGAGACAGGGAAGTTACTTGCAAACTGGTAACAACATTTCAATTGAGTACAACTGCCTGGTGTAACAAAAACACTTCAATGGCGTGTACAAACAAGAGAAAATAGACGGGATGTAACAAACAGCACTTCAATATTTTGACAGATCACGAATCACTCAAAAAAACACAGAAAAAAATACACGCAAAAAAGGACAAATTTGGAACAGATTCACATATTTCGTGCTACAAGAAGCAACCCCCCCCCCTTTCCGAGTTAAAACGGCAGTAAAGGAAATTCAATATTCCCATTCTGAACTAAAAAAAACGTGTATTCTACCTTCTGATAAAGGCTTCTTCACCCTGGGTTTCAATTTCTTCGGTAAGGTACGGAACCATGATCATTCTAACCTTCTGTAACGCTGGGTATGCAGCTCGTTGGTGTCGTCGCCGTGCTTCGCCCATACAGCAGCGACGCCACAAGAAGGACATTGTGACGTACTGTATGATTTGTTCAAATAAGCCCCTTGTTCGCTGTTGGCCCGAAGGAATTGACACTTCGAATTGACGACGCAAGACGTACCACACGCCTTTGGCCGCTACGCATTCAAACATCGTGTGGCGGATCGTTTCTCTTTTCCCGCAGTTGGGGCAGTGATCATTGAAAACGATGTCCCACTTTGGCAGTCTCTGACGAGTGGGCAACGCCTCCCATCGCCGCAGCCAATCAAATTTTCTATTTCCGGTAAGTGGCTGTTCCGCCATTTCTTCCACTTGCTGAGCCTCCATTTCTGTTTTTCCTCGTCAGTAATCGAGCGACTGATTAACATTTTGCTCTTGCGTGCGGGTGCGAGCTTTGCAAAGTGTTCTTCGGCAGCGTCGCCGTCAACCGAACGCTTGAGGCCCTCTGCTGCTTTATAAAAGGCATGTGGGTGTTTTGCTTGAGGTACCCGGTACTTTTCCGACGTGAATGCGGCTCCAAGAGTTCCGGTTCAATATAGCAATAAGCTAAGACCAGCATAGCCATTGTCATGAAACAATTTGTGAACTTTTTTAGCTGCAAGTGTCTTTGTGAATGTCGCAACATCTGGCACACTGAATCCTCCACAATTTTTTGGGAGCTTAAGGAACATTTGTTGAACTTTTGGTGTCTTCCCGTCCCATGGGAAGGCTCCAACCAATGACGCAAGGCGGCTCGCAAAAAGTTTGGGTATGAGTGCAATGTGCCCGATATAAAAAGCATATGTGCATGCTTTGGTTTTCCCCGCCGTCACTTAGGCGTCAAGTGACAAATTGCAATCTGTGGCATACGTGAAGGCCTGCGTGGCTCTATGTACGCCGTCCTCCCAATTTCTTTTCGCCACCTCGCTGTCTTGAAAGTATACACCGAGAACTTTTACGGCATCCACGTATAGAATACCACCCGGCAATGAGCCGTGGAAGCCACCGAAACGATGGGCTTTGCTTTTCTCCGCACTCAGGAAAGCACACGATAAACTAGCATACTCTTCGAACAGCTGCAAGAAAGCATGGTAACTGGCTTGGTTTCGCACGAACACAGAGATGTAATCCGCATAGGAGGTGATGCTAAATGACCCGAGACTTGTCATAGGAAAGCCCTGAATATTAGGGCACTTTGCTACTTTCTTAAGGAGAGGATCTATGGAAAGATAAAAAAACACAGGTACGATTTGGCATCCCTGGAAACACCTCTTGTTCTGGAAAGCTTGTTGTCTCCACGCCGTTGATGAGGAGTCGGCTGGTCATGTTGGTGTATAGAAGCTTCATACAGTGGGCGTACTGCTCAGACAAACCAAACATACTAATTATGCAGTATAGGTAGTCATGTTTGACCCTGTCGAAGGCTTTAGCTTGATCCAGCGACACAAAAGCAGCGGTAACGTTTTTGGCGTCGGCATAGTAGAACAAATCTCTTATGAAAGTAAGTGTTTGAAAAATTGACCTACCTTACACTGCACACGTTTGCGGGGGTGACGCTATATCGGGCAGTAAAGGTTTTAGCCTCAGGCCAAGGATCGTAGCTGCAAGTTTGTAGTTCGTGTTATGGAAGGTAATTGGCCTCCACGACCGTGGATTGTCAGGATCCACGCCTTTTTTTTGCAGCAAGACTACACGGCCCTCACTAAAAGACCTCGGCTTTTGCCCATCAAATATGAACCCGTCAACCATGTCAGTAAGTGCGTCGCCTAGGACGTCGAAGAAAGTTATATAAAACCCCGTCATTATTCCGTCTCGACCTGGAGCCGTGGTAGTGTTCATTTTCCTCAGGGCTTGCCAAATTTCATCTTTCGTCACCTCAGCGCAGATCATATCAGACGCCTCAGGACACAGCGCGGGCAAGCCTTCACAAAAGTCTGCAATTCTTTGATGCTGGTAGCTGTCTTTGGAGCGATGGTCTGCAGAGTAGAGCCTTTCAAAATGCGCCCGAAAGACATCCTCGATTGATTTGATATATGTGACGATGCCCCCCCACTCTGTCCGTGCTGCACCGATAATACTGGGCTGGTGTTTCCTTACCCCTACTCGCTGTGCGTAAGCCAAGTTACCTAGTTAATCCGTAGGCAGGTGCAGTTCCTCTGCGTGTTTAAAAGCCCCGGACCTTGCCCTCAACAAGAGGTCGTACTTAGCCTTTTTGGCCCTAATTTACCCTTGCATTGCGCCGGTTAGATTACCTGTGCGCTCAACTATTTGAATACGCCTCAATGTTTCATTCATTTGTGATGTTAGACGTGAATAGCGCATTTTTCCTGCCTCCTGCGCAATCACAAGCCATCTGGCCTTCAAGAGATCCCATGCTGTCGGCGTAATATACGGCGTGTCTTGCAAAGACGCATAGATATTCATGGGAATTTCAGATACCAAAACTTCATCATTTAAAATTGATGAATCTATTAGCCACAACATGGAGAGATGCCTTCCCAGCTGGGCCTTCAAGGTAAACAGCACTGGCATATGGTCACTGAGCTTGCGTTGCCCAGGCGCGAAAGAAATGGCATCGCATGTCTCTAAACTTGCAACAAGCTCGTTAGAGATATAGACTCTGTCAATCCTGCTCTGAGACCTACCCTGAACGCGCGTGGCTCCAAAGGTGTTCCCGTGAAGCGTTGTCTATGCATCGACCAGCTTCAACTCTCTACATTTTCTGCAACTCTTTCGAACGGAATGTGCTTCGTCCTTGACTAGGACCTCAGACATCTCGAATTGAATCAAAAACACACTTTAAATCACCTAACAACACGCACGGTGCTGAATTTCGCAGGAATGACCTGGCCCTTCTAAAAAAGTCATTGACAAGATACCTATTCACGGGCGCGTAAAAGTTGGTGAATCGCATTTTCTGGTCGTTTATCCACATGTCCACCGCAATAACACGGCCTTCTGCGTCGAAGAGGCAATGCGCACCCCGCATGTACCTCGGATTGAGAAACACGACACCAGTGTCACGTGACCTCGTCTGAGTTAAGGAGAAGAAGGCTTACACCGAAAATATAGTACGGAAGGTCATGACGTCGTGCCCCGTTCGAAACTTGGTCTCTTGCAGAAAAAACACGTCGACCCCGAGCGAGCGCGCAAGGTTCATTATCTTCTGTTGTTTTACAAGATCCTTGAAACCACGAACATTGAATGTCATGAATGATAGCCTATCCATTTAAAATAAATTTAGGGGGAAACGAAACAATCGTTTTTTTCCTAACAGCGATGAGTCAGGGGATGCCACGGCCTCTCCTGTGTCAAGCGGCAGTAGATGAAGTCAACGTGATGATACTCGAAGGACTGGCGCTGTGATTTACTCACGCGTACAAATAGAACGGACCCAGTAAGCAACACGAATAATAACAGCAATAGTACACGCAGCATGACGCGTAACTCACAATATGCAATTACTATAACAGGGCATAGCCACCACAGCATAGAACTCAGAAATTGTCACATGAAGGTTTCATCGTGATGATGATGATGAAAAACATTTATTGTAAAAGAGAGAGGTGCTGGGCCAAAGCATGACCCCGCTACATGGTCGGCGTACTTAGTCCGGGACACCGCATGACGAGGCCCCTACTCGCGCCCGTCTCACCAGAGCCCGTTGAGACTCTAGTGATGAGCAGTTGAGGAGGGCAGTCTCCCATGCCTCTCGGGAAGGGGTAGGGGAAGGGGGTAGGTGGGGATTTTTCGGACATGCCCACACCATGTGGAAGATATCACACGTCTCCCCACAGTGTGGGCACCGCCCATCTGTGTTCGCATCGAAATGTTTTAGGATTGCAGGACAGAGTAGCGTACCTGTCTGCAGGCGCCTTAGAGTTCGCTCTTCCGCCTTACTCAGCCCCTTTGCAGGAGCCGCGTAAAGGCGGTGAGTGTCGCGATAATAGGTCAGAATTTCTTTGAACCGCAGCAGCGGTGTATTGGCCTCCGAGTCATAAGAGCCAAGGTGAGGAGCCCGGTGGGTAAGCGCTCGGGCGGCCGCGTCAGCGGCCTCATTACCTCGTAAGCCCTGATGGCCAGGAGCCCATACGATGCGTTTCGGGGCTGGATCAGCGAGAGCCCGTTTTAAAATTTGGCTGGCTAGGGGGGATATCTCTCCTACCAAGTAATGAGCACATGCTTTCCGGGAGTCCGTGATGATAACTTTCGAGTTGGGGTCCGCAGCAGCAAGCGCTATCACGACTTCCTCAGCGCGCTCTGGATTTTGTGCTCGGAACGAGAGCCCATTGACATGCTTTTCCCGGTGAACTACAGAGGCCGTGTAAAATCCCGTGGGCGAAGGCCCTGCTATATCTACGCAGAATACACCAGGTCGGGAGCCGTATTGCCTCTCAAGCGTCCGAGCCCGCGCCTGTCTTCTGCTTTCGTGCGTGTGCTTATCCATGTTACTGGGGAGTGGAGCGACCGAGAGCATATGCCGCCACAGTTCCGGAATACGCTCCGCCTCCTCTGCAGTGCAAGTGTGCTGTATATGTAAGGGGTTTAGCAGGCGGCGCCCGGGAGCCGTCTGCACGAGCCGCGTATATTGATTCATAAGGTGGGCCTCCCGCAACTCCTGGTAGGAGTTGAGCACACCTAACGCCCTCAGTTTGGCGTTGGAAGTGGCCACCGGGAGATCCAGAGCTCGTTTAGTAGCCTTACGAATGATGGCATCTATTCTTTCGTCTTCTTGCTTGTTAGTGCGAAGGTATGGGACGGCGTAGAGGATCCGGCTAGTCACGAAGGCATGGGCGAGCCGAAGCGCGTCCCTGCCCCACAGACCACCCCGCTTGTTGGAAACGCGGTGGATCATGCGCCCTACCTGTTCGCCTATTCTCTTGAGTTTCGCTATAGTGGAGTCCAGTCTGAGTCTGTGGTGAATGAACAGGCCCAGAATCCGGAGCTCCTCCACCTCTCTGATGGGAACCCCAGACAAAGAGATGTGTATGGCTGACTTATCTCTTGGCTTCGCTCTAACGTGCAGAAGCTCTGATTTGTTTGGAGCACATTGGAGTCCACAATCATTGGCATACACCTCGACTATGGATGCGGCCTGCTGAAGGCGTTCCTGCATTTCACCAAGGCTCCCTTCAGTGGTCCAGATTGTAATATCGTCGGCATATACTGCGTGTTGTGTGCCTTCCACCCTGGCCAATTCGCTTGGAAGGCGCATCATAGCAATGTTAAAAAAGAGCGGTGATAACACTGCTCCCTGTGGGGTACCCCGTGTTCCCATAATGTACGGGCCATATTCCTCGTCCTCGATCCGAAGAAGTGCCTGGCGTTTAGAGAGAAAATCTCGGACATATGCAAAGGCCTTAGCCCCGCAATCGGTGGAGCTCAAGTTAGCCAGGATGCTGCTGTGTTTACCATTGTCGAAAGCCCCCTTCAGATCAAGGGCGAGGATGGCTTTATCATTGTGTTGCACACTTATGGGCTGTATGACGGCCCTATGGAGCTGGAGAAGGACGTCCTGTGCAGACATGTGTGGGCGAAACCCAAACATGGTGTCTGCAAAGAAGCCCTTGCCCTCAAGGTATGGGGAGAGGCGATCCCGTACCATCGTCTCCATAAGCTTGCCCGCGCACGAAGTCAGTGATATGGGCCTCAGATTTTCCGTATTCACGGCCTTGCCTGCTTTGGGGTCCATCGTGAATGGCACTAACATATAGAATACTGAACAGTTTGCATGCATCAGAGACAACAAATGCGTAGTGGTTGTACGGCTGGGACGCAAGCATTTCAACGGTACAAGCAGCTGGAAGCGGAAAGAATGGATGTGGGCAGCACAAATTAAAAAAAACATTGAGTCCTCACCCGCATAGGGTGATGGATCTCGGTTTGGCGAATCAACTCAGGGCTTTTTGGATTCTTCTGAGGTGGTGACGTCACTTCCACTGCTTGAACTACAAGGCTTGGAGTGACCTGAGAGTTTGTGGCTCTAGGCAACTTGTCGGGAGAACACGTATTTTCAGGACACAATGATACAGACCATGCGGCTTGTGAAAATCCGTCACTCCTTAATTTTCGTGATGGTGACCGGCTCCTAAGATGTCTGGATGTCTTGTCCGATGCTTCTTCTTGGGCCTGTACAACGTGCGGGCGAGGCATTTTAGGTTTCCTTGAAGACGTGGTCTCTACTTCTTTCGTGGGCGTTGTCTGCACGCTACCTTTCAGGCCCACAGGTGGCCGTTCGTGGAGCTCGTCACTTGCACTTGTTGTTTCGGAAGGTCGGAGCGATTTTCCCGGTTGGCCAGCGCCCCGACATGCTTGGGACGCTTCCTCCAGTGGTGATGCGTTCGAGGATTGTTCGTTTTTTGTGGCCTTGAGTCCTCTGATGAAGACGTAGCAGGCTCACTTGGCGTCTCCACAGCGTTTCTGGGCTCCTCTGGCGACGTTGTGGGAGCTGACAACGCTGCGGTGTCTCCAGCCAGCGCAGAAACGTCGTTGTCACTCGTTGTGCATGGTGACGCGGCATCAACGCCGCTGGCGACTTCGGTCTCGGTGTCATGAAATTCTGCGTCGGTTGCGCTGTCTTCATCCCAATAATCAGGTATTTTCTGTTGCCGTAGCTCCGTTTTGCGCTGCAAAACTTCCATGTGCTTGGAGGTTCCAATTGGGGTCGTTCTCTTCGAAGCAGACTCTCCAAGTTCTGGGAATTCTTTCAGTGACTGTGAGGTGCTCTGCGCTGCGTCTGCGTATGACTTGGGACGGAAGCAATCTTTTGGTGCGTGATCCCCATTACAGCACTTGTACTTGGACACACAATCCTCAGATGTATAGCTAAAGGTGCCACATTGTTGACAGAAGGGTGTTGTGCAAGTAGCCGCAAAATAACCTTCTCTGCTGCAGCGTGCGTACACTCTGCGCATACCGCGATACTCGAGCATCAAGCGGTGACCTTTAATCGATAGGAAACTAGGGGCGGGCTTGGTCATCTTGATTCGGACTATACGGGTACCAGTGTACGTTGATTGATGCCTTTGCAATGTAACAAATGTGATACCCTTCACTTTTCCGTATGGCTGAAGAGCTGAAATAACTGCATCATCTGATACGTACGGCGGCAGGCGGAACACACTGACTTGTACGCTTGGCGCGCCGACTGTTCCAACTTGTACCTTGTCACCTTGTAACTTGAATCCTTGGTTTACCATCAACGTGGTTGATTGTGCAGCCGACAAAGCTGCAACCAGGAACTTCGAAGCTCCGAGGTGTTGCAGGAACAGCACCCCTTCACTCTCCATCACGTCTTGGAGGACATCGATGATCTCGTCAACGGACGCCGTCCCCTCCGGGACGGCGAACTTGAAGCAGTGCTTCTTGAGGGGGAGCGCCGCAGGTCTCGACGCCATCCTCGATGGTCCCGGAAGGTAGCTGGCTTACAAAGTCACGAGTGGACACTCGGCAGCGACGCCGCCGTAACTTGGTTGAAAACTGGAACGCCGGCAAGAGCACAACAGAAATCGACGGAGCGTTACCTCGAACGCTCCAAGTGCGTCTTAGTGTTACTAGTTTTCCTTAGCGAACGTCTTATTGGAGACAAAGTTTTTGAGAAGTTCAGTCACCCATTATCGTTTCGGTGTGTTATTTTGTTATTAAGCTGCCCCGGCAATGGCACGATATACATTTTTGGTTTAGAAAAAAATTATTTACAGCTTGTACAGAACACAAAGGCTTCATACCATTCCAGTAACAGGGCACATACACTTCGGCACATCTATATTTCATGACTAACAGCACTACGTTACAGTGAAGACATTCGCTCTAATATACATGAATATGTTGGCATACATGTACACAGGAATTCAATGTGATATCACGATACAAGTGTATAACGATAGAATAGATCCAAATGAAACACAATGTCTAACAAATGAAGAACAACTCAACGTTAAGCTGACATACACAGATTTTATTGTTCTGACAGCAGACAAGTATTATAGAGCAACAAGGATCTTATGCCACTTGACTTGCGAATTGTCTCTAGCCACTCATCTGGATAAAAAGCAGCCAGTTTCTCGGGCGCTTGTGCGTCACTGCGTGATAGGAAAACAGCTATTCGTATTTCGTCCTCAGCATACAGCTTTTAACTGAAAGCAGAGTAATCTATAAGGATATGTCGTCATAATCGTTAGAACATTTAATTAATACCTCCACGGTGGAACGAAGACCTCTCTCGATTGTCGTCCACCCGATCAATCCTGTGCGAGCAATAACCCTAAATATGCACCCGGTGCGACCCCCGACCTACACTCTGGTATTATCAATAGGTTGCAGTTTGGTCTTACGGGACGTCAATGAAGGACGAAATATATGACAGGTGCAAACAAGATAATCCAGGCACGCGTGTCATGTAAGAACATGACAACATACCACGCTCGTAGCATGCTCGTGGCCATTTCGATAGCTCTACATATACTAAATTTGGTATCCCGTGATTTCAATAGATGACGAAGGTAAACGACACATCCAAACATGATAATCATGACATGGAATTCATGTAGGGCTGCATTTACCTGCACCTCGCAACGTTGTGCTGATTTGACATATCCACATTTCTCTTTCGTGCTTCGCATATCATCGATTTCCCTATACGTGGGATCTGCCTTTTTTTTTGTGAGGCACTAACTTTTGTCATGTGTATAAATATAGCCGTGTTACCAACACTTTTTTTAAAGCGAAGCATTTCTTAGCGAACTTCGGCGACATGAGCGTATCTATCGATCTATCTATATATCTAGCCGCTTACCAATGGGTGTTTTCGTGGTCACCCTATTAAATTGGTGTGAACCAAAAGTATCGTGGGAGGGTAAGATGGTTTGGCGAATATAACGCGCTGGGCAAGACATGAATAATGTCACAATCCCGTCATGTAAATCGTGAAAATCTCCCCGCCAGACAGTGGCACATACCCACGGGCCGGTAAGTGCCGCTGGTATGCGGGTAGGTGCCACGGGTGATTGACACTTAGTATCTGCCCAGGAACGACGAGAGCACACATGGATAACTTCAACGCTCGAGAGTTAACAAATACCCGACATCGGTAGTGTCGACCGGAGGAATTCGAAGAATAAATGTCAATGTTAGGAAAAAAAACCTGCCATAGGAAGCGTTGACCTCCAGACGAGTGCCAATAATAAATTTCAGCGTCCAAACAGGAATCGAACCCAAGCATTCTGCGTGGCAGTCAAGCACCGTGTGCTCAAACTTGGGTGCACGTTAAAGAACCTCAGGTGGTCGAAATTTCCGGAGCACTTCATTACGGCTTCTCTCATATTCATATGGTGGTTTCGGGACGTTAAACCCCACATATCTATCTATCTGGCAGTCAAGCATTCTACCACAGAGCTATCCACCAGGTCTCAGAACTACTTTTCAAATAGACGCTAATCTTCGGGAAACGTCAATAGTGATTGCAGTGCTGCATACCCAATTTTATAAACAATACATATTTACTCCTATGATACAGCCGCCACGTCGCGTTAACGTCAATTGTGGTTAGGTGTCATGCGCTGAAGTGGAGTTATGGGCATTGTCCAGGCCCAGCATTTTCGCGAATATCAGCACTTCCTATCAGCTTCTGGTGTTGCTAATACGCATGTTCCAGTTGACATCGTTGCGCAAGTGCAAACAACTGGTTATTTAATTGTCTGCGACTCTTCAACATATGTCTGTGCCCGCAACATCTGTACATATATTTAGCGCAATTTCATGAAGTGTCAATCATTCAAAAATTGCAGCATGGTCACCCTTCCTCCGCATGCTTCGCATAACGTCGATTCCCAGGTACGAGGGATCTGCTGAATTTTTTTTTCCCAAATTGGCGTTCAAATTTTAGTCATATTGGGGAATCATAGAATCATGGCGCCAAACCTCTCTGCATATTACCTGTACTTGAGATAAGGGTTTTCTTTTAAATGGCAGTGTTTGCTTACAATTTGGCGCCAAACCTCTCTGAATATTACCTGTACTTGAGATAAGGGTTTTCTTTTAAATGGCAGTGTTTGCTTACAATTTGTATAACTACAACACCCCCTCTCTCCCGCGCCTACCTTCTCACTGCCCCGGCCGTTGGTAGACTTGAATTTCTGGAGTGTGAGGTGGGTTTCAAGCCCCTATTATAGCGTACACTCCTGTTGGAGAGCATTTTGTGAACGCACTCTACAGCGTCTCGACCACAAGCGTCTCGACCAGCATTTAATTGCAAATGTCGGCAGTGTTTATCACTGAGACAAAAAAAATGGCGATTTTATTTTAACAGCTGCGCTGTCAATGCCGTTATTAAAAGCTCGGGTGTCTGCCAAAATTCACAACCGCTTATATGTGCCAAGGGAATTCGGCTAACCCCACTAAGCAAGTGCGAATGTTAAGCAGAACCTCCCTTCGGTGAATTGAAGCATGTCGTGTTTCTTTGATAGTCTGCAATTTCATGTACCACAGCTCGAAACTGACAATATTGCAAACGTTGTGCGCTATCGGGGACCTTGCTTTTTTATGTGTAGGCGGGAGATCCAAGAAAAAAGACAGAGAAACATGATTGATGCCCCCGTCGTAGAAATCGGTATACTTCAAAGGGAACCATGCTTCGCAGCAAGAGTCGATTGTTTAATTTACACTTACGTCAATCTTTCGCAAGGTCTTTTAGTGTTTAGTCTGTTGGTTTCTGATTCCTCTCGTGGTCACTTCCTTATCTTGGTGTAACCCAAAATTAGTATGGGGTAGTAAGGTGGTGTGACCGATATATGACTTGCTGGTCATGATTTGAATAATGTCACAAACGCGTCGCGTATGTCAGTCAAACATTTTCCGCCAGACGTGAGGCACATCACTGAGGGCGGGTATTGACCCCACGTGGTTGACAGTTTATTCTACCCGAGAAAGGCGAGAACGGACATTAGCAGCTTAAATGCGGGAGCGTTCAGAAAAACCAACATCGTCAGCGTTACTCGACGAATGCAAATAGTAAACATCACGATTCCAGCAAGAATCCAACTCCACCATTTTGCGTGGCAATTGAGTATTGTGCCACTGAGCCACGCACGGCTCAGAATGAATGAATTAATTAATTAATAATTAATTAATTAATTACTTGATGAAAACAACTGTTACTTGACCCAGCAGGACAGACGACGTCGGGCAACCGGCTTAATTCAAAGTGGAAGCAGACTCGGCTTGAAACTACTTTTCAAATAGACCTTACTGCTCATGAGAGAGAGAGATAAAGATGCAAGAAAAGGCAGGGAGGTTAACCAGACGCGCATTCGGTTTGCTACCCTGCACTGGGGAAGGGATAAAGAGGAGGAAAGAGGTTGCAGAGAGATGAGAAGGTACACACAATCACGAGCACACTCGGGGAGAACACAGTCTACAGGCGGTCGCTCAGGTTTGTTGACTTTAGGTAAAGTAGCAGTGCTTTAGTTGCTTTCTGCGCAACTGAGGCAGATGCCCAAGGTCCTAGTATTTTCTTCACACAAAATGAAACATCAATTATGATTAGAGGGCTGGCTATTCAATTTTTTAAACATTACAAATGTGCTTCTATGATACAGCCGCTACTTCGGGTTGACATATATAGCAGTAAGCGCTATCTACTGAAGTTGTTTTACGTAGCAGTGTCCAGGACGATATACAGCCATCCTCACGAATACCAGTGCTTCATGTCAGCTTACCGCTTCTTGTGTTTCTGTTATTGATCTTGCCATTGGCATGGTAACGTAACAGTAAACAACCGACTGAATAAAACATATGCGGCTGTTTAATGTATGTCTGTTCGTGCACGTCTACATATCTGAAGCGCTACTTTGTGACGTTTCGTTCAATAAAAAAAAATGCCACATACTCACCTTGCATCCACACGCTTCGCATAACATCGATTCCCAAGATAGGTGAGACCAGCTGGATCATTTCATCAATGTCGCAAAGTGCATAGGGCAATCTTTCGACATTTGGCCTAGTTATAGCAGCGTTTCTGGTAAACGACTGGGACCAAAGTTCATAACTTTCAAAGCAATTATCAAATCTTAAGAATAGAACAAAAACGCAAAGCTTACTCGCTAATTTCATTCTTTTCATTATAAACAGCAGAGCTCCAGTGAGAAAACTTGTTTCTAAGGAAGTGTAAGCATAAACTTTACAAAGCTAGGTTGATGAATGAAAGCCCCTGATCCTCAGCAGCAGATCACTTGGACCTTTTTTAAAGATGTTCAAGGTAAGCTGTGATTAATCTTGGAACAAAGTAAATGATTCAGGCACGAATGCAAAAGAAAAGAAACAATGCAAGCTCTTCTCTAGTGTGTCCGCTTATTCGCGTTACCTTTTTTTTTCACGATAAATTCTAATAAGCTATCTTAACTTTCTGTTGGTTCTGAAGCAATATTATAACAAGGGTTATTGAAAGTGTTTGAGCAATATCTTCCTATCAACAGCTGGGAAAAGAAGCTTGATTAACTGAGAGCTGTCAGGTTTCCACCGTCGGCAACAGCTGCGTAGGTTTCTCGGTTATCCCTCTTTTTATTTCTTTTTTGACTAAACTTCAGCTTACCTTCCGCGCACTGCCTTACTGTGTTGCTCATTTTCTGATCGCAGGGCAGCTTTCAAGCGTATTCTACAAACAAGTAGTGGCGTGAGCGGCAGAGTATTCGAGAAATACAATACAAAGTTATATTGTGAGGAAGGGAATGTTGCACAAACTTGTCATTAAATTGCATGAAGCCTAAAAATATATAAGACACGTACTCATCTTCAACTCTTCCTTCGTTTTGATTACCAGCAATAGACTGATTTTTGTTCACTTTAAATCTTAACCCTGCTGCATAGCTTACATCATCGTGGTCACTTTTCAACGTGATTCGATGCTGCCTCCGATATGTTAGGTGCTATACTTTTATTTGGAGACGTTTCAGTGGAACTGGGGTAGCAAATATACTGTCAGAAGAGTTCAAGCGTGTAGTGACAGTTATGACGTAACAGGAAACCTTTAATTAAGCGTTGTCATGATAATTCTAGGACTCTCTGCTTCACGTTCACTATCGATTGCACGAATCTTGTGTTCAAATGAAAATAAGTGTCACACGATAATTTCTTTTATGTTCATTCGTATGCAAAGCGATGAGAATATGAGAGAAATGCCTGCGTAATATTCTGCTAATGAAACGCATCTTGGTGCGTTTATTGTATGCCCGAATATATTGTCTGCCGTAATTTATTGTGTGGGCTCTTGTACAATAGAGTATTGCGAAAAAAGGAACAATTAAACACTAAATGCATCCGAAGAATGTTGAAAATAATTTACATTGAAAAACGAGACATTTTCCTTTCTATTGCGTTGATGCTACTACAAATAGTTCGGAAAGTCACAATTTCTCACAGCAGCAGTGTTTGGCCTCCCACCAGGACAACATGCGTGTGAAAAAGTTGACTGTGATCGTCAAACATTCAACCACCATGAGATATCACACCAACAACTAGGCGTCGAAATAGCTGCTTCACCTTGTGTGTTTGTGTCCCAGCCGCAGTGTTATATCACCCTTGAAAGATTACTGCTAAAATGAAACGCTTTATCGACACAAAGAACAGAATACCAAGAAGACATGTGTAAAAACTACCTTCCTCACTTGCTACTCTCGCGTCATTAGACGGCTCGTCAAGTATTTAACAATTTTCGCATCTCCACAAGGTACGAGTGGCATAGCTAAACTTTGTACAACAACACAATACTGATTACAGCCATTAAATAAGTATGCTAAAAAGGGTGCTGAGAAGTTAAAAATAACACAGCCGCGTGCACAAAGGAGCGGTTTGTATTATGATGTCTTAAAATCCTTTTCAACCCCACCAGTTTGCTTTTTATGCGAACACACAAATCCTTGTCATTGGTACTGGTGACGTAATAAATATTTCATTTTCTCATTACGTATGTAAACTCTCGTTACAAACTCTCAGCCTGGCAGAACATATTCGCAATCTCACAGCGCATCTCGCATAGTAAGAAAGGTTCGCGAGAAGATAAAAAAACATTCCGCAGAAGCAGTAAATGCGCACCCATATTCTGCAACCACGTCTACATGGAAAACTCGGGCCTTGACGATGGACTAATGTAACATCTTGCTGAAATTTCCTCATCGAGGCAACTTCCCCATTGCATAACTCAAACCGCTCATTTTGTGTCACAACATCTTGTTGGTACGCCCCTCTTATTCTCGTTCTCAAAAGGTTAGTGTCCACAGAGTCACTGGCGTGAAGAATTCATTATTTTTCCGGGCATGCGAAACAACTCAGGAGATTGTCTTTTACCCACCTAACGTTAAGCAACAAGCGGGACCGAGACAAGACTTTCAGAACAAAACTTTCTAGCCCGTGTACATGAAAACTTTGATATCCGCGCAAAGCCGTCGCTTGTAGGGGAGCGTGTCGCGTACACTTTTACTCCTTGTATTCATATGTCTCGGGTAGGCTTAGCGTTCTCGTTTTTCCGTGAGGCGTTGTCGCGTGTTCTGATTTTGGAACACGCGTAGCTGTTCTTCTGTCTTTTCCTTTTCAGACAAAAAATCGTGAAAGCTTCATAAGCATGAGGGCCGCAGAAGTATTTATAGATGACAACGCCTTTACCTACCGCTACGCTGAAAGCTTGTAGCCCCTTTATGCTAGCTGCAGCATAAAGAGTTCCCTCATTGTCTCTGAATATAAGATAAGAAAAAAGATGTTTCAGCCACTACAAAACATTTCTTGATAACAAGTTTGTCTATGTACCGAGTTGACGCGTTCTTTTTCGTGTTCCTTATATTTTATAAACACCACCGTGCACGCAGGTCTACCAACTAGGCGTAACTAACGAAATTCTACCATCTAGGCGTAACTAACAAGATAAGTACCATCATGTTACTATTTGCATGTAACACGACCACAATCTTGGGGAGAACAAGCACGAAAATATTGTGGGCAACGGACCACTTCGAACATTCGAACCAGGGATAAGGTAAACCAGGATAGGGTTTCTAGCTAATTTCTGTGATAATTATGTTGATGATGGATATAGACTTAATGACAAGATTCAAATACATCACCGCCACAGCGGGATTCGGGACATCTAGCGTGAAAGAGCGGGTTCGTCGTTCCACTATATGATTGACGTTTGCTATTTCTTAGTTCGCACTACCCTTCGTTAACAACACCTGATACTTTGGGTTCTATAAAAATATTTTTCAGTACGATGCACAACTTAGTATTACACTCCAAGCAACTGTAGAGGCGTTTAGTGCTTCTCATTATCTCTATTAGCCAATTCTTGAGGTTGTGCAGACGTCCTTTTGCAGTCTGAGTTATAACAAACCAGTCAACGATATGAGTGAAGCAGCTTTTGGGTGATTTGTGCAATAAATGACAAGCTCTACACTACAAACAGTTGAATTCTGCCAGTTTGTCGTGGCGTTACTGATGTCGCCCTTCTTTCATTGTCTTTCTCTTTTTGATGCAAACTTAGTCTCAGTCTCAGCCTTTTTATGTATGTACGTTAGTATCAAAAAGGAAGTCAGCGGCCTCTTCGTGGCATCCAGCTCCCTAAATGCAGTGATGGCTACGACGAGCGTTTATCATCCAATCACCTGCCAAGGGAACCCCTTTCAATTAAGACATGTTTCATGATTTCAAACGCTGCTAGAGGGTGATGCTCCTGTTTTTAACAATCATCAAAGCACGTCCTTAGAATGAAAGACGGGAACATTACTCACGTTTTTTTTTTCTAAAGCTGCGCCACTGGTACGGTTTCATGTGCTACTTTCTGCCCAAAGAATATCTAACGTGCGCTGTGTATATATATATTCTATGAAGAATGGGCAGATCATAAGGCAGAAAACTAAACCATGCAGGCAAAACAAGGCAAGGCACACAGTCGACGTAGGCACGAGAAAAAAAAAACGGGGAAGCTTGCATTGAGGACGAGTAAGGCTTGAAACATGGAAGCTGAACGAGTCCGAAGTGTAATGTGGTTGCTTCTAGGTTGTTGTTGTTGGTATATTTTAGCTAGCTGATGATAAGTTATTTCTGGGTTGTTTCTCAGTGCAGACAGGTTCTAGTTAGAGACCACAGACAGCCGTGGACACTACATGAATGTGCAAACTCCCGAAACACAAACTCTCGCAGAAACTGACCACTAGAGCATCTCATAGGCCTACGGGCGAGTCATCGTTCACGAGGACTTTTATCTCCTGGGGGCTTGCTCACAGCCGTCGTTGCCTCTCATATTCTGTAGCAGTTTATTCTTGTACGTACCGGAGGAGCAATTCGTATACAGATGCTTCAGCAATGCTGAAACACTCATATACGGATTAGTAACAGAGTCTTTGTCAGTGTGTTTATCCCGACGGTTTATTAAAGTTGTTCTCAGTTACTGGTCTTGTCCTTATAAAAAACTTAACTGGTGTTCGCCACCCGTTTCTTGCTTTCTTCATTTTCAGTGGACCAGCGAACATGACTGTTAATTGTCCAACTGACGTTTCACGAAACCATTCGTGATGTTAATATTTTTATGCATTTGTACGTGGCGTGCCTGCCAAGCAAACAGCATGCACAAAACTGCTGGATTTGTTCCAAGAAGTCAATTCACTTCGTAGCGCTTTACTCGAACCAAAAGAACGGCATATGCTGTCACTCGCCCACTGCTTCGGATAATATAGATTTCCACAATGCGTGTAATCTGCCGAGTTTTTCAAAAAGAATTTCCAGGCCTATTTTTTTAAACACCCGAGTCATGGGGCACAATGACTGTAATTCTAGCATACTACGAAAATCAAGGCGCCGAGTAATAGGCACCCACGAATAATACAACAGGACGAACGTTCCGTGTGTGTGACTATACGACATTGTGCGAATACGTGCACAGCATAATACGCCGTGCCCGTAGTCGATGACCTGATGTTAACGTGCCTCAACTAGCTGAACCCGCTTACGCCGATCCAGCGTCATGTCAAGGACACGGTCGACCGAACGCTGTTCAATCAGTGGAGCACGCCTGAGACACGTTTCCATACAGGGACCCTCCAACCTCGTTGCTCGTTAGAAAGGCGCCACTGGACATTCTCGTTACACTCACTTTTAGTTTCGCACGCAACAGAGCCCAATTATGTACATCGTGTGTTTCTATATCACTCGGCTATGTGTGTGAAATTTCAGACACCATACAGCTCTATCTTAGCTTACCTTCACGTTCATCACATCGTGTTTTTTTTTCTTGCGTTACTTTCTCTCTTGAAGTTAATTCAGCGCAAATGCAACAAAAAGCATGCTTGCGTACACTAGACGCACGTCGAGACTTCTTGCCTGCGCAGCTGCTGTTCTGCAACACCGTATGAACATCCCCATTCAGGAGCTGCAACGTAGTTTATGGTACAGTTGCTATCTAAACGTGTTGTATGATGCCTTCAACAAAAGGGAGTTTCTTTGTGGGCCTTCCTGTGTAAAGTAAATACATTGGGCTTCTTGCACTGCTAAAATAACCAGCGGAGAGAGCCCTAATCCTTAACTTCCACGAGCTCATCTTCCGAGAAAGTGTGCAGCGACCCATGTGTGAGGTGCAATAAGTACCGAATAAATAGGTAAAACGTGAATTCACGCTAAATAGGTCACCAGCGCTATCACCATTTCGCAGATCTGGAGAGCACAAAATACTTTCGCTGCTGCTGCTGCTGTTTTAATATTTCGCGTATATTCTTTCATTCACACAACAACGTCTAGTATCGCTGACATGTTCGACAAATCTGAAAAAAAAAAGTACTATTTCAGAGTTCTCTACGTGGTGTCTTCTAATACTTCTTTCACTTCATACCAGCACTCACTTCTCGTTTCCGCAACCATATCGACGCACGTATGACCCAGACGTTGAGCGGATTTACTCAGATCTTAGAACTCGCTGGTTCCTTAACAGCGTGCCAGGCGCAAAGATATAAGCACCGTTCAATGAAAGCCAGGCAAGACTACGAGACTAACTTCCATGTTTGCGAAAAAAATCCATATAAGGTCAAATCTGGCTCTTCATTCAGTTTCGTCATAAGCCTATACATTTCTTTCCGTTTCTTCTCGCGTATTATTGATGGTACCACAGCACACTCTTGTTGGAAAATGACTTCTTATTTGACAGAGTACCTTTTAAAACTACACATTTGTATATTTTTATGTTGTATAATTCTCAAAGCACAAGTTAAAATACAAAAAGGCGTTTGTCGCTTGAAATATTGCGATAAATTGATTGGGAATATGTCCCAGAATAGAGTGAAGCAGAACAGAATGGACAGGAAAGGCAGGAACGTTACCAAGCCTAGAGAGACTGGAATGCTATTGTACACTCTCGACATGAATGAGGGAGTTTGAAAGATGGAGAGGGGAGAAAGCACGCTCACTCTAAGTCACGAGTCTCAGTAATCCTAACAATCATCATCATCATCATCATCATCATCATCAGCCTGGCCACGCCCACTGCAGGACAAAGGCCTCTCCCATGTTCCGCCAGTTAACTCGGTCATGTGCTTCCTGCTGCCAATTTACACCCGCAAAATTCTTAATTTCATCTGCCCACCTAACTATCTGTTTCCCCCTAACCCGCTTGCCTTCTCTGGGAATCCAGTTAGTTACCCTTAATGACCAGTGGTTATCCTGTCTACACGCTACATGCCCGGCCCATGTCCATTTCCTCTTCTTGATTTCAACTATGATATCCTTAACCCCCGTTTGTTCCCTAGTCCAGTCTGCTTTCTTCCTGTCTCTTAAGGTTACACCTACCATTTTGTTTCCATTGCACGCTGCGTCGTCCTCAATTTAAGCTGAACCCCCTTTGTAAGTCTCCAGCTTTCTGCTCCGTAGCTAAGTACCGGCAAGATACAGCTGCTATATACCTTCCTTATGAGGGATAGTGGCAATCTACCTGTCATAATTTCAGAGTGCTTGCCAAATGTGCTCCACCCCATTCTTATTCTTCTAGTTACTTCAATCTCGTAGTCCGGCTCCGCGGTTATTACCTGCCCTGAACTAGACATAGTCTTCTACAACTTGAAGTGCACTATTACCTATCTCGAAGCGCTGCTCTCTTCCGAGGTTGTTGTACATTACTTTCGTTTTCTGCAGATTAATTTTAAGACCCACCTTTCTGCTCTCCTTGTCTAACTCCATAATCATGAGTTGCAATTCGTCCCCTGAGTTACTCAGCAATGCAATGTCATCGGCGCAGCGCAGGTTACTAAGGTACTCTCCATTAACTCTTATCCCTAACTGTTCCCATTCTAGGCTTCTGAAAACTTCCTGTAAGCACGCGGTAAATAGCATTGGGGAGGTTGTGTTCCCCTGCTTTACACTCTTCTTGATTGGTATTATGTTGCTTTCTTTATGGAGGGCTCTAGTAGTAGTTGATCCCCCTGTAAGTTTCTTTCAGGATGGTTATATGTGCTTCATCGGCGCCCTGATTCCGCAGTGTCTGCATGACTGCTGATATTTCTACTGAATCGAACGTCTTCTCGTATTCAATGAAGGCTATGTATAGTGGTTGGCTATATTCTGAGCATTTCTCTAATAACTGATTGATAGTATATATGTGGTCGATTGTTGAGTAGCCTGTTCAAAATCCTGCTTGTTCCTTTAGTTGATTGAATTCCAATGTTTTCTTTGCTCTGTTAGCAATTACTTCACTCTGTAAATAGTTTGTATACTACAGAGAGAGCAAGCTGATCGGCCTGTAATTATTCAAGTCCTTGTCATCTCCTTTATTATGTATTAAGATGATGTTAGCATTCTTCCAAAACTCTGGTGTGTTTAGAAAAAGTGGTAAACGATTTAGAGTACTCAGTACTCTACTATGGGAGAGCTGAAAGCCGTCCCGTGGATGGCGGATGCCAACAAACGAACTGGTACTCTTCCCGTCAGGAGACACCTCGTAAACAGGGTGGCTAGTCTTTCTAACACAATTTGTCCTCCATCTTTCAGCAGATCTGATGTTACCTGATCCTCACCAGCAGCTTTGCCTATTTGCATGTTCTCTAAAGCTTTTCTGACTTCTTCTAACATTACTGGTGGGGTGTCATCTGAGTTACTGCTAGTTCTTATAGTATTAAAGTCGTGGTTGTCCCGGCTACTGTACAGATCTCTGTAAAACTCCTCCGCGATTTTAACTATCCTATTCATATTGATAGTTATTTTGCCTTCTTTGTCCCTTAGTGCATACATCCGATTTTTGCCTATCCCAAGTTTCCTCTTCACTGTTTTGACGCTTCCTCCGTTTTTTCAGAGCGTGTTCAATTCTCTCCATGTTATACCTTCTTACATCGGATACCTTATGCCTATTAATCAACTTCGAAAGCTCTGCCAGTTCTATTTTGTATGTTGTACTTGACACTTTCATGATTTGACGCTTCTTATTAGGTTCTTCGTTTCCTGGGAAAGCTTGCAGTGTCCTGTCTAACTACCCTGCCTCCAACTTCCACTACACACTCCTTAATAATACTCGTCAGATTATCATTCATTGTATCTATGCTAAGGTTAGTTTCCTCACTAAGAGCCGAATACCTGTACTGAAGCGAGACTCTGAATTCCTGTACTTTCCTTCTCAGTGCTAGCTGATTGATAGGCTTCTTGCGTATCAGTTTCTGTCATTCCTTCTTCATGTCTAAGAGTATTCGAGACCGTACCATTCTATGGTCACTGCATCGTACCTTGCCAACCACTTCCACATCCTGCACGATGCTTGGGTGTGCACACACTATAAAGTCTATTTTGTTCTTATTTTTGCCATTAGGCCTCCTCTATGTCCACTTATGGTTTGCTCGTTTTCGGTAAAAGTGTTCAAAATCCGTAAATTATTGCGTTTTGCGACTTCTACTAGTAGCTCTCCTCTGGAGTTTCTAGTACCAATGCCATAATCTCCTACTGCCCATGGTCTCCAGCCTGCTTCTTCCCTACCTTTGCATTAAAGGCTCCCATCAGCATAGTATAGTAAGTTTTTACCTTACTCATTGCCGATTCCACGTCTTCATAGAGGCTTTCAACTGAAGCGTCATCATGGCTGGATGTTGGCGCGTAAACTTGTACCACCTTCATCTCGTAACTCCTATTCAGTTTAATTACGATACCTACCATCCTTTCTTTAATGCTGTAGTATTCCTTTACGTGGCCAGCTATGTTTCTGTGAATTAGCAACCCCACTCCCAGTCCTCTTCTGTCAGCCAAGCCTTGGTAGCAAAGGACATGCGCATTCTGTAGCACCGTATAGGCCTTATCTGTCCTCCTAACCTCACTGAGCCGTATTATATGCCATTTACCACCCTCTAGTTCCTCGAATAGCACAGCTAGACTTCCCTCACTAGATAAGGTTCTAGCGTTAAACATTGCTAAGTTCAATTTCCAATGGCGGCCTGCCCGGATCGGGCGGATCCAGAGATTCTTAGCACCCTCTGCGGCGTTGCAGATCTGCTCGGCACCGTGGTCAGTTGCTTCGCAATGGACTGAGGGCCGTGAGTTAATTGACGTATACATGTGGGAGTTAGTGGCCAGATACTGCACCAGGGTGGCCAATCTTTCTCTGGTGAGGGAGTGCGTTACCGGCGGTGGTTACCGGTGAGGCCGCACCCCAGGCCTCTTAATGTAGTTCCATCCCCACGCGGATTTTTTTATCCAGTTGGAAGCTGCGCGGCACCGGGATTCGAACCACGGACCTTTTTCACGCGAGGCGGATGCTCTAACCACTACGCCATCGCCTATAATATTAGTCTATAACCGCGGCTCCAATTCGCTGCCTTCAAGAAGCTGAGGACTGCTTTCGTCGCCTTCACAAGCGATGACCTCTCTGGTCGACATTCCAAAATTTTGTCCGCCCTTATTTGTCTGCGATCTATGCGAGCTAGCGCAGCTGCGACTGATTTTCTCTGTGCATTGTAGCCTGGACAGTCGCAGACGTTGTACTGTAACGTCTCCTTGCCACCACACTTATCACAAACGGAGTCGTCAACCATTTAAATACGAATGGAGAATGACTTCGTGAAAGCCACTCTTAGGCATAAACTATGATATGCTTATGAGGACGCCGCAGTTGAAAGCTCTGAAAAGTTAGATAACCTCAGGCCCTTTCACGTGCACCTAAATATAAGTGTACGGCCCTCTAGCATGTTACATTCATCGAAATGCGGCCGTAGCGGCTGGGGTTAGATCACCACGACTAGACCACAACGGCATATTCACTTGCGCGAAATTACACGAAAGTCAACAATTACAAAAGGTATTGATTATGAATTGAGAACCGCCAAATATTGTATAATATGGAGTAAAATAGTTTAGGTCGAGCAGCCTGTTTATTGGTCAATTAGAACAATGTGTTTCGAGATATGTGACACAGTGAGAGGCTCGAGAGTGCAGCTTCCGTAAAATGTGCTAGTGCGCCTCTTTGTGCTGCACTGCTCCCGTGACATAATTTGCTGACATAAAAATGTTTTAGGCGCAGAGCTCCTTATGCCGTGGGTCGTGTGTCTGCGTTGTATGTTAGTAGTAGTAGTAGTAGTAGTAGTAGTAGTAGTAGTAGTAGTAGTAGTAGTAGTAGTAGTAGTAGTAAGAGTAGTAGTAGTAGTAGTAGTAGTAGTAGTAGTAGTAGTAGTAGTAGTAGTTGTTGTTGTTGTTGTTGTTGTTGTTGTTGTTGTTGTTGTTGCTGTTGTTATGGTGGTGGTGGTTGTAGGCAGCTACGTCTCGTTTAGTCCTTAGAATATTCGCTGGGTGTCGGTATTTCTATATGATCATTATATGATCAAATGATGCGAGATGATGGTACTTCGAGTGTTCACTTGATAGACTGACGCACGCATGAACATACAGACAAGTGGATGGACTGTGATTGAGGAAAGCACGGATGGACGGACAGACAGATGCACAACGAACGCACGAATGAACAGACGCACGTACGGATGAATGGCCGCATAAATGGACGCAGGACGGATGGATGGACGGAATCAAGAACTAACGGGCGGACGGAAGCATGGATGTACTAATGGATTCTTCGCCCCACTCGTCATGATTCACTCCATGGTTATGCTATGATTTCTTTTATGCTGTGGGGGATACGTCAGTTAAAATTAATA
The DNA here is from genome assembly GCF_043290135.1 of Rhipicephalus microplus. Classification (NCBI taxonomy): domain Eukaryota; kingdom Metazoa; phylum Arthropoda; class Arachnida; order Ixodida; family Ixodidae; genus Rhipicephalus; species Rhipicephalus microplus. The sequence goes on along the minus strand of NC_134702.1, from coordinate 104,748,491 downwards.
TGAAACCGTGTGAAATTGGGGTATCAGTTTACATCTCTGGTACTGCCAATTTTCGTTAAGCCCATTTCGGTAACTTCGTTCTCCGGCGGAATCGGCACGGCGTCTTTCATCTTTCTAGCGTTCGTCCGCGTCCAAAACCGGCCACGAAATAATCATAAAACGATCGCCCATACGCGTCTGTGGCGTTAAATTTTCGCATTGCCTCACACCAAGAAGGTTTCGCACCTTCGACGCCAGCTGCACGGGATCACCAAAGCAAGCAAAAAAAACGGCCCGCAGCTTCCCTCGGGGGAACACTGAGGAGGATGCGGAGCATATAATTGGTTAACGGGGTGTTAAAGTGCGACTTACTTGGGTCGATGGCTAAATTGGTTAACGTGGTTGTGAAATGGGGTGTTAAATTGCGACTTACTTGGGTCGATGGCTAAATTGGTTAACGTGGTTGTAGGAGGGGGTGTTAAATGAGTGAACACGTACACACGTATGCGAAAGGGCGGCGCTGGTCGAAGGGACGTCGATCATTGTGTTTGTGGATTCGTTGGAATTCATTTCACCGCGACCTTGGACGTCGACGCGCCGTACAAACCAACCGACGAGCGGCAACTGAGCGAGCGAGCGCCGACCTTGAGTATACATACAGCGCGACGGCGCATGCACTGTCAGCTGTCGAATGTTCGAGAAGGGGGAGAAGCGCAACGGCGCATGCGCGTGCGTCAGCTGCCGATGTTCTCGAAGCGCGACGGCGCATGCGCGCGCGTCAGCTGCCGATGTTCTCGAAGCGTGACGGCGCATGCGCGCTACATTATACAGCTAGCGAATGTTCGTGAAGAGGAGAAGCGCACGTGGTGTGTAGAGGAGGAAGGGTGCACAGATGGTGGAGGAGTGAAGCGCGCGCGGTGTGTAGAGGAGGAAGGGATGCACAGATGGTGGAAGAAGGAGGAGGAAGCTTGCGGACGGCGCCGCACTACAAGCCTCGAGTATTAGATGCTCCGCATCTAAAATATTATTAGTGATAAATCGGCAACAGGTTGTAAAAGGGAAAGCCTACTGGACACTTAATAATACATGTCTTACAATCGGTGGCCAGCCTTCTCGCAAGATATTGCGAGTTGCGGCCCACGGAATAAATTAGCTTAACGTTACCAGTCGATTGCATTGCAGTCGGCTGTGTCGGCTGCACTTTCAATGGAAAATAAAATGCTGTAGGCCCATGTGCTCAGGTTTGGGTGCACGTTAAAAAAACCCCAGGTGGTCAAAATTTCCTGAACCTTCCACTACGGTGTCTCGCATAGTCATACAGTGGCTTTGGGACGTTAAACCCCGCATTTCTATCAATCAAACATGATTGCCAATTAAAGGAGAGACCATGTTCTGCAAACCGTGTGGGAAAAGGGACATTTTTTATGGCTATGTTGAACGACGGATTGCTGTTTTTGTGCCATAATACTTTTTTTTTCTTTCATGTTGTAAACAGAGGCCATGCACGCTCTTCTTCAACAACTTGGTTTTCGTAGAAGTTTAATGTTCTTATATTCACAATTTTGGTGGCCTACAACTGTATTTTGCCTGCCTGTTCTTCACGCCTAAACACAATTTTTGGTGCCTGGAAAACCTTCCTCTGGTGATTAGATACGTTTTGCTAGAAGCTGTGTGACGATGTAAAGTTTAGTGGGTCATCCATTCCAATTGATGGGGTCCAATAGACGTCATGACATTTGGCAGAAATGCAGCAAAGCGTCTCGCTTAGCATTCAGCACGCCCTGAAAGCTCCCTAAAAGCAGCTACTTTCTGGGAGCCGCCATTAAGAGCCGAACATTTTTGTCATGCGCTTAACATCAATCTTGTGCTGTAGCTTAAATCAAGCCCGTGCACAATTAAAGTGCAACGTGGATTGTTTGCCGCAGCAAGCCGAAGTTTAAATAACTGGTTTTGTTCAAAAGGGTGATGAAAAGCACTGAGTGTGAACTTGATCAAAAGCAAAACAATGTCGCTTACTTTGTGTGAACATATAGCTTGAAGCTGGCCTCTTTTGCACAAAGACCTAAAGCTCTCGAAACGTCACGTAGTTAGCTGTGCCTCACGTTAGTTTTTCATGTAAAGAAAGGTTTCTGCTCTCCCATAGTATAGTATACCGAGTACTCTAAATTGTTAATTCCTGTTTCCCTAAACGAGCAGCTGCCGCATTGACAGCATACGGTATGAGGTCCACGGGATGGCTATATGTTCATCCATATTAGAACACCAAGTACTCTAAATTGTTAAACACTTTTAAATGTGAAGCATTTCTTGACGAACTTCGGTCACTTTGAGCATATCTATCTATCTATCTATCTATCTATCTATCTATCTATCTATCTATCTATCCGGCTACGACTTTTAGCTCTCCAGGCCGTTTGGATCATAGTATCGATACCAAACTTCGTATGACATAACATGACTCTATGACGAGCATGTCTGACCAGTCACAACATGAAAAACATGACATGTATGTCATAAATGTCATGATTTACATATCATGGTCTTGCTGCTCGTGAGGTGGTTTCGTTCACATGACATGTTGCACAACTGGTAGAGTATGACATGATCGCATGGTGAACACAAGTGACAGACCCTAACAGGCAAATCATGACATGCTTATCAAGTAAAAACATGACTACATGCCACGCTCATGATGCGTTCGCGGCCGTTTCGCTGGCGTCACATATACCAAATTTGGTATTGCAGTACATGAATGAATGATGAAGGTATGTGACTGGTGCAAACACGATAATCATGAGATGCGTGTCATGTAAGAAAACAACTAAATGCCACGCTCATGATGATGAGCTGCCAGCCGTTTCGCTAGCTTCACTTAGGCCGCGTTCACACTGAGCATTCCGGCCGCCGAAAGTGCTCCGAATCCGGTTCGGCGGCAGCGAGATCCGCCGAAAGGGCCCTCTCCGCGCCGATCGCTCTCGGACCAATTTTTGCGGCGTCTGCCGCCGAATCGGTCACCGCGGACCAATAAGAGCGCTAGTCAAGGAATTTTGAAAAATGGCGGCCAAGCCCTACTCACTTGTTATGCAGCAGTGCGCGTAACTGAATGTTGAAACCAACGTAAGTTTAACCTACTCTGTGTCTACTTCGCCTCCGTATTTCGTGAAAGAGGTGACCGAGCTTGCTGTTGGCGTGATCGAGCTTGTTGTGGTCTTGCAGAGCAAAACTAACCCACCAACGCCGCTTGCGTCGGGGGTTTTACTGCTCTTTGTGCATTACAAGACAGCCACTTGCCAGCAAAGTAAGCAGTACTGTCTTTTCTTGCTTCTTGCGTACGAGAATCGTTGAAGTATACACCACCGGATAGCGTAGTAGCGTTTGCAAGCCGCGACAACAACCGGGTGACCGCGCATCCATCCCGCATTCGCCCCGTAGTAGATGGCATATTCGGCGGCGCGGGGCGCGTCCAGTGCGAACGACGCTGCGTTTCGGCGGCAGGGGAATTTCGGTCGCTGTAGAAAGCGCATGTTTCAGTGTGAACTAGGCTTTATACAAAATTTGGTAATACGGGACGTGAATGGATGACAAAGGTATGATGCTGGTGCAAACATGATAAACATGAGAGTCGCGTCATGTAACAACATGACTACATGCTACGCTCATGATGCACTCGTGGCCGTTTCGCCAGCTTCACATGTACCCAGCTCGGTATCACGCGACGCGAACGGACGACATAGTTAAATGGCACATCAAAACATGATAATCACGACATGCGTGTCATGTAACAACATGAGTACATGCCACACTGATGTTGTGCTCGCAGCCGTTTCACTAGCTTCAATGTGCCCAATTTGGTATTACGTGACGCCAATGAATGGCGAAGGTATGTGGCTGGTGCAAACATGATAATCATAGGATGCGTATCATGTGAGAACATGACTGCATGCCAAAGTCAGGGCGCCAATACATTTCGACGTGACGTGGTGCGCGTGCTCGCCGGCGTTCATTTCGTCGCGTCACGCTGGCGTTGCCACGCCAGGCGCCGGTCCTGGCATATATGCTCGCAGGCGCGAGCTGCGCTACGTTGCTTTGACGCGTGCGCGTTTCAGCGCGTCCGGTGTCCCTCAATCATGAAAAGAGAGAGATGCAGTGTTGTCTGGGTGACGCATCAGCGCGAAATGCAGAATGTCGCATTTCGCGCCAGTTGCCTTGGGGCCGCGGTGACGGACGCTGGTCACGTATGACGTCACACTATAGAATGCACGCATTTTGCTAACGTAGCATCGCTTTGCCCAGCGTGCGCGCGCGTCAACGCTACATTGGAGTATACTAAGCTTTTCATGATACGCTTGCGGCCGTTTTGATAGCTCCACATAACCAAGTTAGGTCATAGAGGAGGCTATGGATGGTTTGGTGTTACGTGACGTCAATGGATGCCGAAATATATGACTGGTGCGTTGATTGATATGTGGGGTTTAACGTCCCAAAACCACCATATGATTATGAGAGACCCGTAGTGGAGGGCTCCGGAAATTTCGACCACCTGGGGTTCTTTAACGTGCACCCAAATCTGAGCACGCGGGCCTACAACATTTCCGCCTCCATCGGAAATGCAGCCGCCGCAGCCGGAGTTCGAACCCGCGAACTGCGGGTCAGCAGCCGAGTACCTTAGCCACTAGACCACCGCGGCGGGGCATATGACTGGTGCAAACATGATAATCCTGACACGGGTGTCATGTAAGAACATGACAACATACCACGCTCATAGCGTGCTCGCGGCTGTTTCACTAGCTCCACATATACTAAATTTGGTATCACGTGACGCGAATAAATGTCGAAGGTAAACGACACATGCAAACATGATAATCATGACACGGAAGTCACGTACGGCATTACTTACCTCCACCTCGTAAAAATGTGGTGATTTTAAAGGGAGATATCAATATTTCTCATTCGTGCTTGGCATATTATCTATTCCCACTGTACGTGGGATCTGCCAATTTTTTTCGAGTCACTATACCAGCGCGCCTCGACCACTCCAGATACGTGTCGTGGAGTGCGACAACCATTGTTATTCCACGTGGCCATAAATGCGGCCTAAAGGGCCGCATTAAAGTGTGTTGCCAATTTGTCAATCCAAGTGACCTCAATATATGTTTCAGTTTATATTTGGTGTGTACTATTGAACGGGATATTTAGCAGACCGGTGTGCTACAAGCTTCATTCGACATCTTCTGATAACAATAGTGCCGGCATGCACACCATCAATTTGTAGTTGCTAGGGTCTGGTCAAAATATCATTCATAGAGCCTTCTGTGCCGCAATGCCGACAATTCCACTTCACTGGGTCATTTTCATAACACGGTCTCTGCACATGAATTGAAATCTTGGAGTGTCCTTACCTGGGAATTAGAGCCGTTGCTGCGCTATCTCATCTTCGTTCTTATCTATCTTATTATTCCTCTTTTCCCCTCTTCAGTAGCCAATGAAGCACACGCTCGGTTAGCCTTCCTGCCTTTCCTCATTACTTTCTTTCTCTCTTTGTCAATATAAACCTCTTGAACAGCCATACCCTTAACTTCTGTGATTCATTAGGTAGAAACTGCCTTATTTCGACAATAAAAAACTTGGAGCACTAGTGTAGTTTTCCTTCTGTGCCCTACGATCGTATGGTTGTTTGAAAGTACAGACAGCTTCACAAGTTGGTTGCGAATTATCGACAGACAGAGTAAAAATAGGCACTAAAATAAAAGGCAAAATATTTAACAATCGGTTTGCGTTTGCCTTTTTTTAGAAATTTTTTTCTGCTTTCCAACGTTTTGTGAAGTCAATCGAAAATTTCATGAAACGTTTCTCTCTTTTTTCACGCTGAACGGAAGACTACAAATTTTATATTTCTATAGGGGAACAATGTGTTAGTTGGAGCACCGAAGGGAATGTAAAAGGCCACGCTGCCCGTATACATCTTCGCATGCTCGCATTTTAGTGGCTACAATTCACACTGTTCACCTGACTGAAACCTAGTGGCATGTTAGACCATTGACGCCTTCGTAGCACACGCGATCTCTCGCCCTAATGAACCTACACGAGAGGCTGCAGTCAAAGATTAAAAGCAGACATAGCATCAAGTGGAACACGTCATCAGAGTGCACATGTGAGTAGTGGACCAAGCTATCACGCACGACTGTTCTCACTGATTGATTGATATGTGGCGTTTAACGTCCCAAAACCACCATATGATTATGAGAGACGCCGTAGTGGAGGACTCCGGAAAAGAACCCCCTGGGGTTCTTAAACGTTCACCCAATTCTGAGCACACGGGCCTACAACATTTCCGCCTCCCTCAGAAATGCAGCACTGTTCTCACTGGGGTCGGGCGATAATGGGAGATACTTGCCCATGAAACTCGTAACCTTTTCAACAGAAGCTTCCTCTTCACTTCGCCTGCACCAACCTCGATGCGCGCAATCAAACATTAACGCAGCGAGTACGCCTGGAACTGGAGACGACGCTTTTTTCATCTCATCCCACCAAGGAGAAAGGGTTTTCCAGACTGGAAGCACAGCTTTCTGAGGAACAGACTTCGTAATTAAAAGCTGATGAGGAAAGACAGTGATGGCGCGGTTGAGTGATGCATGTTGCTCATTTAGAGACCACGCCACGCTAAGTAGCGAGAAATAGTCATATAGTGCTAGAAAAGGTTATAGAAGGCGCCGTTATAACAGCTACGCACGTATCAATGGCAGTCAACGACCACCAAAGGAGGAGGGTTAAGGGAGCGGAGAATCTTTCTGCTCCGTGAACCGTAACAAGGTGCTCATCAACCGGTCATCCAACTGCAATGCACTTGCGCGCAGGCATCGCATGGTACGGCCTGCTGCGAAAGTGTATACTCCATCATGCGAACTTCAGGCAACTCGCCTGGCTAAGTGGAAACATTTCGCAACATTGCGATGGGCAGAGAGTTCACTGAACTTGAACTTAGCCACAACTGCTTTCTTCTCCCGGCGTGGTCATGGTATATCGAAAAACGGACCAACCACCGGCGGCTTTTACACTTTTGCCTCGTTTGTTCCATTCGAACTTCTTAAAACAACTTCTTAATTTCCTTAATTTCGATTCGTGTCTTTTATTAATTAGAATATTATATATGCTGACAATATCCCCGAAATGTATGCCTGTGTGGCACTTTAGTAAATACGAGAATAATTAGGCAAAAAATACTTTTACGCAAAAACAATGGTGGCAAGAAAGGGTGAAAGCTGATTTCGTTAGGTATATTCACACGGAATTCCAGGCACCCTACACAAAAGCAGATCAAGAAAACTTTGAAACTTTGACGCATGCCAGCGCGTAGTAGCGCGGGCCATTCTAAATATCTGAGCATAAGGTTTGACCGCGCTGTAAATTTCTACTCAGCGAATGCTGGATACACAATCACTGGTGACATTTGGGAGAGACGGAATCTTCTGTGATTCAATCAAGCTCCATAGAAGCTCCATAGTGTCATGCAGGAAAGTAAGAAGGGTATATCACAAAGAAAAGGCGTGTCAAAACAATTGTTTTAAAAACAACTTTCTTTTTCAAAATTATTCTCTTATGTCAAGGTAAAATCCTAGCAAACTTGCGATTTCTGAAATCCTCGGTTAAAATTATGATTCTATTTTATGGGCGTACCTACACCTCCATCCTAGAATCAATCGTGTAACCACTCGCTTCCTGTGGATTTGACCGTTTCGAGTGTTATATTATCTGGAATAACCAGCTAAGTGAAAATAAGATGGTGGCTTTCACCGTGACAAATTTGTACGTACTAACGCAATAAGTGAAAATTGTGCTGAATGATTAGCTGAACGTCTGCATCTATCTTTTTATTTGGTCTTTTCACGTAAAGTACGTGTTCGCTGTGTAGGAAACAACCGTACGCACGCCTAGGGCGGTCGTCCTGTTAGCGGTGGCTTACTATAGGTGGAGCTATCGCTATAGTGAGCGCACTTTCCCCGTCTCTTCCATCGAGTTCCCTAAAATTATCTAGAGGGGATTCTAGCACGGCGATTGTTCAGCGACCATGGGAATCATTGGTAGTACACGGATTGGCCTAGTCTTTGAACTTTCGGGCGGTGAATTGCACTTGTGGGCTTCATTTATTTCGGTGTTTCGGTTCTGTTACGAAGAAAAGAACGATCCTTTTGAACTTCATGACCCAATTTGAAATGACAGGCCTAAAAAATTAAGGTGGTGAAGCTCAACCGCTGAGAGTTTGCTGATTTAGGTGTCGTGAGAAAACAGCTACAAGCCTATAGACACACACTGAGCCAGAAGTACGAAGATTAGACAAATTCATGTACTACCCGTCATTCCCATGCTCGCTGAAGTGGCATGATTGCAGCTCCCATAGACACTAGCGCCAGAGCTCCCTCTAGTGTATATTTGGGAAACTCATGGTGTGTCTGACACAACTCAAAGAGAAGTGGGTCAGTCAAATAGAGTTGCACTTTAAGGGCCGTATTTTGAGGTGACCACCGAAAGCGACAGTGTCACCTTTTGTGACATATGGTGTGATGTGCTCAATCACTTAATAAATTGCTTTTCCGTGACGCCATCATCACACTGGCCTTCTGTGGTATTGAACGTCTCAAAGAATGAGCACGGCGTATAAGAGCAGAATGAAAAGAGTGTCGCGATTTCGAATGTACCGGCTTCCACAATGTGTCTTGGCTTGGCTCTGGTTACTTAATATTTGACAAGTGTTAAAAGTGGTTGTACGTTGCGTCCACTCTTTGAAAGAACACAGCTCAGCGTGGCAGCGCTCCGCCGGGTGCCAGTGCCACCGGTGCAGCCGCACATCGAGTCGAAGCTTCGCAGGCGCACACGAGCGAGACGCTCTGGCTGAACTACAGACAAGCACGAATGGCGCTTCACTACTACCAGTAATACAGAACGGCAAGCTCGGGCGATATATCAGATGGCGTAGAGCTTCTCCCACGTGTCCGCGTGCGCATGCCCCACTACGCTTCGAAGTCTGGCCGCAACGGCTGCAGTGACGCAGCGTGGCCACGCTCACCTATGTTCACCCTAACAGTGGAAGACACTGGACGACAGGCGTCCAAAGCATGTCTAGACCAAAGTGTAACTGTGCGTGTCGATAGCACAATCTCTTACGTCACAACACAACGGACAAACGCGATTGGTTGAACAGGCGTATCAAAGAATCACTTTGACGTACTAATAAAGACGCTTGCACCAATCATAGCGCCTCTGCTAAGGTGAGCGTGCTCACGTGGCTGCCAGTGTAAGCCAGATCTTTCAATCGAGGCGCAAAACCTGAGATTACTGTAAAAATAGTAATGTAAATACGTTTTTTTTAATTCCGAGTTTGAGAAAACCACTTACTCATCGTTGCACAAGACGTTATCAGTTTGTTCGACGTGTCTACCTGATTTAGTGTGCCTGTAAGACCACGTCGTTTTCTCCAGGAAAAGATTGGCGGCAACCTGTGTCCAGGTGAGCCTCATATATATTCGAAGTTGTTGACACCTGGCCCCTCTTGAGCCGAGCTACAAACATGATGATGACATGGGCGTGAAATGGCACAAATAATAAGCTCTAAAATGAAGCTGAAAGGATTTTAGATTGTGATAAAACTTTGTGCTTAACCAGGACGGACATTACTGTCAACAACGTAGAATATTTTTCAGAGTCTGTTGCAGCAGGAGCTTCAGATTACGTGAAACAATTTTTCTTGCTCCCCTCACGTGAACAAGCCAAAAGTAAGGGCATGGAAACCTTCGTCATCATCGATCGGTTCTTTTGGGGGAGGCTTGCTGCACTCCGGCTAATGGTTCCCGAAACGCTCTCTTCTTAACTGCAAGAGCGTAGTTCATGTGACAAAGACTCAAGCAAGTATCGTGAAGCTCAGAGTTCTGCAAATATATTACGATATCTAGAATAACTACCAAGTCTAGCGCTACGTGACCAAGCGTCTCACGTGTCTTCAACCACGGCCTCTGGGAATAATTCGTGACGTGCCATTGCCGTAGCTAATCGAGGAGTCCATGCTTCACCAATGCTGCTGTCGCAGATAACGCGACCCACTAAGAATGATGTCGCTGCTTTCACTCAGCCTCTCAAGAAGCCCTGTGGTGATAGCTTCTGGTTCTTGCCAAAAAGTTCTAGCTTCATCCACTTTCGAGGACTGTCACATCGTTTTTTCCACTCAGCAGGACTCAAACTTTTCTTACACACTAGAGAGTTGTTTTTCTCTGAGCTAGCTTCGCTTTCCCTTTACAACACTAATGAACTGAGACATAATCAAAGTTTCTGGGTGCTCCGACACCACAGCGCGTTTCTGTCGGGGTTACAGCGGCGCTAAATTTTGTCTACACACATAAAGCCCTGCAAGCAAAGCTTCCCTGCACATAAACCTTTTTTTAAATATCCTCTGTTCATCCACTCAGCATTCGATCCTGGAAGCTGCCATTCATGCGACTAAAATGCTACACTGCATGCTACCTGGCGACGTCAATAAGGTAACACTTCTTTGCAGGCTAGTTGGTTCATACTTGAGAACTCTACTTGCTGTGAAAGCTCAAGAAAAATGAGAAGGGAGAGAGGAAAGGGCATTACTTTCACTTTCTCTTCTTGTTTTCCTTCAGCTTGCGCGGCAAGTAGAGTTTTCAAGTAGATAAGGTACTTACTATCAGTTCAGTCATGTCAAGAGTATTGTAGGGCAACGTGACGTAGACAAAATTATTAGACGTCATCATTACTTTCCCGCTTTTGCTCAATAGCAAATCACATCAGCGAGCGCCAAAGGCAACAATTGGGCACTTCTCGCCTTTCGCTGTATTCTCACAATATAGCTCCAGCTATCGTCAGAGGCCGCAAACATGCCAAGATACACTTCGCGGCCGTGAGTCACTGCAATCTAGTCCAGGCGACACGGCGGACTGTTTCGTTTAAGATCCTCAACTTCAAGTTTATTTGAGGCAAAACAATAATTGAAGTACAATTTGCCTAGGGAACTGGTAAAAATCATAAAACCTCGCAAAGCACCTGGCTCATATATGCCGAAAATCCAACAAAAATGACCCAAGGCTATAGATGAATGAGGAAACAACCATAAACTAGCTGGACTACGTGCAAGTTATGTAGGCGAGAAAAATGAAACAGATGACCGATAAACTACAAGACTAAAGTATATGGCATTGAGTGCACGGTGACACAATCCTCCACTCTTTCAACCACCATATTTAATGAGACACCCCCTGAGCCCCCTACCCCCCCCCCCTTCACCACCATAGTGCTGGTGTATTTTCATTTTTTTTTTGTCCTTTCAAAACCTCAGAAAATATGACTGCGTTTTCGCACATGCTGAGCGCATCTTGCATTGTAGTGTACGAGGAGTCGCGCAAAGACTGTATAGCGCACGGTGCAAAGTTTACGGTGCCCCTCGCTAACACGGCATGTTTGCCAAGTCCTCTCAGAGATGGCCGCATCTGCGAAAGTGCTCATGAAAGCCGCCTTCGCTGGTGGCGCACGTCATCTGGAACGACGTAGCTCTAAGTCAACATTTCTGAAAGCCAAACACCCCACGTGGCCGTAATAAGAGAACACGGTACGCCGATAAAGGAGCGAGGCCTCTTTCCAAGTAGACGAAACCAAGAAGACGCTTTAAACAACGTAGCCGTTAGCATAATAAACCAGGTGGTTTTGTGGCCTGCACAGGTTATAATCAGTGGTTATAAATGATCAGGCTTGCCAATATCCCCGTGTTCACTCACTAGCGCCAGAGGAGAGGAGGGCAGTGATGATAAAAGGAGCCCAATTTAGGGGGACGACACCTCGTCCGCCAGTGAAGGTAGCTGCCTTCGCCTCCAAGCATCCTGAAATAACTTCTCTTTTTCATGTATATTTGGGCGTAATATAGCGACTACATCATTGGGCTCGCGCGTCTACGCGTGTTTGCTTTGCACTCTCTCGGTGCGCCATTAGATGAAGCCATAAGGGTTGAGGCTCGACGCTGCGCTAACTTTCTACTTTCACGATGGCGTAGCACGAAACGTAACTGAGGCTGCCTTTAATTATTTTTTCAAAAGCGAAGCGTCTCTGTTGCTGCCGCTGCTGCTGCCTCAACCGTGTCTCACGCATATTTGTAGAGCTCCCACATGTTTTCTCATCGAAGTGCATGCCTCTGAGGGATAGCTAAGACGGGAAACAAGCCGTACGGAAAGATTCTCAGCGTTAACAAATAGGAAAAAAACATCATCACAACAAACTGATGCGTAAAAACCAGATGGTTGTATTTCAGGTCGTTATTATATATGACATTCTCGTCAGGGTTTCAGATCGTATACGCTCCCTCGGCATCTCAACAAATACAGAGGGCCGTTCCTGGAGGAAACGATCAGCCCCATTCGAAAAGGTCTGTGCGCACTGCCACCTTACTTAGCAGGCAAATAGATACTATACACCTGTGCTGCGCACTGTATAATAAATGTTATGGTCACCTCACAGCTGTCCACCGGGCCCATGAAGTGGCCGGCAGGCTTGGCTTGCCGGTCCTTACGCTAGACTAAGGTGGATGAGTGAACCAATGGCGTTCCGTAGGACACAGAAAGGTTATTTTTCATTCCATTCTGTATACCATTCGTTTATAGCTCAGCTTTGGACAGCTTTTTCAAATTCAAATTCAAATTCATTTGTTATTCTTACGCAAAAAGCTCATACAGAAAAATATACACACGAGGGTCCTATAGTCAAAGACTGCAGCGGGACCCTCGGTCAATAAAAGATAACAAGACGCATGAACACAGGAAAAAAACTGTGAGCAGGCGAACAGTTTGACAAAACAAAACAAAACAGTTTGACAAACAAAACAGTTTGAAAAAAAGTGATATACAAAACTTAATACATAGACTCAACACAGTGACGAAGTGCAATCACTGAGGAAAAAATAAACAAACAAAACTAATCGTAACACAAGTGATGCATTGTAATGATGAAAAAGAACCTGTACAAGTAGCGATATACTCAAATACATAAATGTACATTGGCAAATTAAAACGTTTATTGGCGTATCTGAATTGAAAAAAAAATGATGAAGTTTTGATGGTCAGGTGCAGATCATTCTACAGTGTCATGGCGGTGAATGTGGAGGTAATTCTTCCATAGTTAGTATGTGCAACAGGTAAAAGTAAATTAGAGTTGTGTGCAAACCTGGTATTATTTTTATTAGTAAGATAACTGAAATCAATAATATCGCATGAGACCTGTTTAATAATCAGTTTATAAAACATAATATAGAGATGATAGCTGAACAAGCCTGATATATATAATATGTTGTAGTGATGAAGTGATGGGGACGCATTGGTAAAAAAGTTGCTATTAGTGATGATGTGAATGGCTTGCTTTTGTAAATGCTGAATAGATGATAAATTGCGAATATACGTATTACCCCAGGCGACAATGCCATAGATGATATCACTGTCGATGGAGGCAAAATATATTGGTAATAAGGCACCTGTATAGAATATGGTTTCTATTTAATTAGAGCTCTTATACCAATAGTAAATTTATCTTTAATGAAAGCAATATGATCAGGAAACTTAAGGTTACAATCTAGTTTAATGCTAAAAACGTGCAATTAGAGTCTGAGATGATATCACCGTTTAAAATAAATCAGATCTATATGATAGTATTTTTTGCACAGTTCTGAAGGTCATAAATGTCATTTTGTTAGGATTGATGATTGATTGATTTGGTACAAACCACGCAACAATTCGTTCAAGTTCAGTGTTAATTATTTAGATTAGGCTTTATAGACATTTAATATTTAATTAAATGGTAGTGTCATTTGCATACAGCATGCAGCAAAGAGCTAAGACATGATAGTGAATTATTAAAGTAGATAGGAAATAGTAAGGGGCCAGGTATAGTTCCCGGTGGTACACCTTAATTAGTGATTTTAGTATTAGAATAAACAATACCTGCAAATACTGTGTGCTATCTCTTAAGCAAGTAGCTTCGAATGAGGTGTAGCACGGGACCAGTAATTCCAAATGACTTCAATTTTTAAAAAAGGTTGTTATGATTAGTATTATCAAACGCTTTAGTAAAGTCTAAGAAAACAGAGGCGACAAAATTTTCTTTGTCAAGTGAGTGACGAATGTAGTCAGCGATAATAGAGCTAAGCTAGTTGAACTTCCCGTACGGAAACCAAATTGGCAGGTATTCAACAAATTGAACTTTTTTATATAAGCATTTAATCAGTTACAAAATCATTTTTCGACAATATTACTTATTGATGATAAAATAGAAATAGGACGATAATTATACACCTCATATTTATCACCTTTCTTGTATACCAGAATAGTATTAGCATTTTTTAGTGAAGTAGGAAAAAACACCGCTTTTGAAAATGCGAATAATAATAGTGCAGAGTGTTTCAGAAACGAAAGGTGCAACAATTTTCAGGTGGAAAGCTACAATATTATCTAAATTAGCACTGGTGTTTTTCAAAGCTAATAATACAGAGCCCACTTCATCGGCAGTTTCAGGAAACAGGAAGAAAGAGCGATTACATTGTGTCATCCGATACGCAGACGCTGTTTTACGACTGTTGTATACGTCATAAAAAATAGTCGCTGAAAGAATTGGCTATGATAGAGGCATTGCTTATAGATTTCTCTCTGTAATTTATAATAGTACATGTATCACCAGCCTCTGAAAAATTCATAAAATCATTTTATGAATGCCAATGATTTCACCAGATTCTCCCATCTTTAATTCAATTTTTATGTAAATGGTAAAGCTTTTAAAATTGGACCGTTATAACTGATGCGTATGTCACTGCCTTCTACCCGCGTAATAATATTGCCTGTATTGGCCCGGTATGCGAGCAATGGCGGCACTGCGAACCACGCTTTTATGACGTCAGTTTAAGGATTCGCGCACTTTCGAAGCGTGGCGCCTTATAGAAACCACCAGCGTGGTAAAACTCGGCAAAAAAATCAGTTCAAGTTGTTATCTTAGCTACCAACGCTGTTATAGCCGTGGGTGTCCGCTTTTAACGGCAATTTTTGGCTTCTTAAAACTGCAGCTGATTGTCATCATGGCGAGAGCTGCGCAACAGTGGAGTATTGCTCTGGGCTTCTATATGACCACCCACCCGTGAAAAGGGTGTTAGATTAAACGACTATCCAAAAACCAAAATCTCAGGAAGGTTTCTTGGCCCTGTCGTAAAACAAACTCATGAAAACAAACTCATAATTGCGCAAGAACAATCGTTGAGGGCGTTAGTTGACCCTCGCGTGGCTGTTCGTTCGACAATGTCTCCGCCAGAAGCAGACGATTCGCGTACAGAAGCAGCGGCTGCTGTAGCGAGGTTGAGGGCGGGGTCGACAAACTGACGTCACAGGCGAGAGGGCGCCGCTCCAAGATCTCGAAGCCAATAGGCTTTAAATTGTTTATATACCTTCTCCAGACACCAAATATCAAGACCAGCGATACTAGCCACCTTGGTTCAAATTTTTGCGCATTTCCAGAAAACCTGTTCGCAGGAGCAGTTGCGTTTATTGTTTTCGAGTGGTGCAGATGTTCTGTTGAAGGACAGTGCACGTGCGTGCTATAACTTCGAGCGAATGCATTGCCATATTGAAGCATTTATGTCCATCCTAGCTCAAGTAAACATAAACTATCGTTGTCAGTTTATTTAGTGCTTACAATAACGATCATCATACATTTTATGAACTAAATTGATTCGGGAAAAAACATTGCGTTTTCATATTTTCACTCAAATAGTTTTTATGCGCTCAGTTACCTGGCAATTTCTTGTAACTACGAGTTCGCTTAGCTTTAGTTCTATGCCACATAGCCAGAATTTTTCAAGAAAATGTTGGAAATGGAAGAGCATCTGCATTCTATGATGGTCCATAATCAGAAAAGCACCTAATGCTAAGCAAGTGCATTTGCATTCATCGTCATGCTTCTGGCAATGGCAGGAGCAATTTTTCAGTGAATAATGTGATATAAACCAGTGTTTTGTTGAGAACGTGATCAATATTCATGTGTAAATTTAAATCGATTCACGCCCCGCCACGGTGATTCAGTGGCTAAGGTACTCGGCTGCTGACCCGCAGGTCGCGGGATCGAATCCCAGCTGCGGCGGCTGCATTTCCGATGGAAGCGGAAACGTTGTGGGCCCGTGTGGTCAGATTTGGGTGCACGTTAAAGAACCCCAGATGGTCGAAATTTCCGGAGCCCATCACTACGGCGTCTCTCATAATCATATCGTGGTTTTGGAACGTTAAACCCCACATATCAATCAAATAAATCAATTCTCAAATTCACTTATGCAAGACTTCTATTGCTGCGGCATTCCTCTTGTACAGCCTGAGCGAAGTCTTTCGTATCTGGCTTTGATATGTGCATATTGCCACTTGGTGTTCTGTGCCAGCGAACAGTGAGCCAGTTCTGTGCCAGTGAACAAGGAAGACGAAGACGAGCAACCCGTGCCAGCGGAGACGTGCTTCTTTGTGTCTCAGATTTTGTCAGTCGCGTCTCCTTGTACGTTTCTTCGTGCTCCTAGCGCGTGACAACTGGTGGAGGTGCTGGGTACACGTCTAGACATTGCCTAGAGTACATTGCCTAGAGTGGATGATTCTCTGGACAAGCTGCGCCGCGCGAAGTATTTTTCGTCCGTCGACTTGAAGAGTGGTTATTGGCAAATAGAGGTCGATGAACGTGACCGGGAAAAGACCACTTTTGTAACACCGGATGGCCTTTATGAATTCAAAGTACTCCCTTTCGGCCTCTGTTCCGCTCCAGCCACATTGCGCCTTCGGGATGTGCTCGAAGCCATTAGATCGGCCAAGCTCACACTCAAGCCAGAGAAATGTCATTTCGGCTATGAAGAATTAAAGTTTCTTGGTCACGTCGTCAGCGCCGTTGGTGTTCGGCCTGATCCTGACAAAACTGCTGCCGTCGCCGCTTTTCCAACTCCAACTGACAAGAAAAGTCTTAGACGATTTCTGGGTCTGTGCGCGTATTACCGCCGCTTTATTGAAAATTTCTCCAACATCGCGGAGTCACTATTACGCCTCACGTGTGATGACGCCGATTAGGCGCCGAGGTCTCAGTGAGAAACTCTTGAGGAAGTACTTTGGACCTTACAAAGTACTCTGACCTGTGAGCTACGTCAACTACGAAGTGGTTCCAGACGGAGGCTCACCATCATCCCAGCGCAGGCTACCACGCCCAGAGACTGTACACGTCGTTCACCTAAAACCATACTTTACGCAGTGATGCGAATTTTCTTCGTTTGCCAGTGAACTCTGCGTGAACAGTGAATGCCATTTATTTCTGATTGCCGGGCCCAGGACGCATTTTCCGTCGTTCGCTACTTTGTTTAATGTTCGTTTATGTTGCCTACTTTAACCCACTACTGTGCACACTTTTCTTGAGCATCGGGTCGATGCCTTCTTGGGGGAAGGAGTAATGACACCTGGTGTTCTGTGCCAGTGAATGAAGAAGACGAAGACGAGCAACCCATGCCAGCGGAGACGTCCTTCTTTGTGTCTCAGACTTTGTCAGTCGCGTCTCCTTGTACGTTCCTTCGTGCTCCTAGCACGTGACAATATTCAATCCTCCAAGGATGTTCACAACTGCCGTATCATCAAGGCTAGTCAGAGCAGAGGGCGCAGTCATAAACTTATCAATATCTTTCTAGCGTGTGTCAGTTGATATTGTCCAACACTGCTTAACGCTCACTTGTGGAGACTACAAGAAGGTAAATGCAGTGACTGCAGTGCATTCGCAAACGCCACTATTTTTTGTGGACGACAAGAATTTCACTGACTACAGTCAAGTACACTCACCATTTCAACAAAACTTACTCCTAACCTCAGCTGCTTTAAGGTGAGGTTCGGTTGGAGTCCATTTTCTCTTGATAAGGGCGAGAATATTGCACGGAAGGCTAGCCTGATGCAGTTCCGCAACTACAGAAAAGTCGCCAGTTTTACAGTGGATTATTACTTATGATTTAACTACCACAAGATAGATAGTTTAGGCCTTAGATTACCAAAGCTGCTGAAAAGGGCGTTGTATACATAGACAATAGACTCTTGCCTTCTAAGCAATCGTTAGATTAATTGGATAACTTTAGGTCCTTCAGCGTGTATATAAGCTAGCAGAGAGGAGAAAAAAAATATTTATTGCACGAAATTAACAGCATCGCATTGCTAGTCACGTTTCTACCCTAAGTGAGAGGTCTTGTGCATCTAGGAACTCCTGGTCATCACTGCCTCTTTGGCCCTGGCGGCGAGACATTGTTGTTGGTCGAAGTCCTCTGAGTCGAGCTTCTCCTCCCGCGTTTCGAGTCTTCTCGTGTATAGAATTCCGACCTTCTGCCAGATAGCGCAGAACACCAGTGTGGCTCTGTATATTGTAACTGCCAGAGAAATGCAACATTATATAACTAGCTCAGTATAGCGATAAGCCAAAGGAAGAATTGAAGAAGAAAGTAAGGGACGTTCGCAACTCAGCCTCGTCTCCTTCGGACGGGCTTATGTAACTAATAACGTCTTTCTGAAAAGAGTATACCAATCGCTATAGTTTTTTCACAAAATATATATTGCTCAGGGTGTGTAACTTGAATGTTTACCCCAAGCAAATCTAGAAAGCAGCATCATACTTGAGGCGCACAATAGTGCCCCAACTGTTGCGTCATGGCCTATGAGTGTGGGAGAAGCTGCCTGTTTCTCTATTAACACGGTCGTGGCAAAAATATTGATTATGCCTGTTGCGTGTCTGAAAAAAGGTTTTAAAAAGTTTGTACATGCAAACGTTTGGGCAGGTTCTTCGGTTGTCCGTTCGCTACTGGCTTCAAGGCGCTTCATTGTCTGGTTTTGCCGATGTATCCCCGCACGGTTTATCGAAAATGCACGGATCGCTTTCCCTGCATATTGAAGCTTTGCATTATTGATTCCTCTCGAAGTGATTGATCCTCGTTCACTAGCCGCACTTCTGGCACATTTCGAGTTATTTAGGCTAAAAGCCAGCGTGACCGATGGATGCCTCAAAGAAAAATGCATCGGTATTTATCTTCCATTTGAGCTCACAATCATTTCAACTTCCAGGCGCACTTTCCCTTTGGCCGCTGCTTTAAAGAGAGTTACAAATGACTGCTGCCAAAAGAGAAGGCCATACAATGCAGTGGCACTGCCTAATGTTTTCTTTGCTTCGTACTGCCTTTCCGATACCCTCCTTCTGGTTCCGGCTTGCCTTTTCCAGCCAAAACATAAATCTACACGCTGAAAAATTGTACTTGACGTTGCGGAATTTTGTAGTGATCAGGACTGCGAGATTTAAAAAAGCTTCCTTGATATTTGGATAATCTCTGCTTCTCCGAGAGATAAAAGGGTAAAAACGCGTTCTTTCATTGCTTGCATCTTGTTATCGTCACCCATGTTATGGAATATTTCCCATTTCTACCAAGTATACTCCACATCACTGTACTCCACATAACTCAGTCAACTTCAAGTATACGCTTCGATAAATCAGTTTTTCACTCTGCAATCTTCTCGAAAGAAAAATGGATAAAAAAGGACTTATGAAAAACAAAGAAGAAGTGCTCGGACAAAGTACGCTCCTAAATGTACCCGTTCTCGAGAAGGTTCGAGATGCGACTTAAGGTAGGCAAATAATCAGTGTGGTTGAGCGTCTTCAGGATTACACGTCAAGAGTGCGGAACGTGATGGTCTGTTTTGAAAGTAATGGTTACCCAATCGCAACATTTCGTCAACATTATGAATAGCTTAATCAGCAGAACGTAGCCCTATTTGCTGAAACATAGTGCGTTCAACTGGTATGATTTCTTCAGCAGCCGACAGATTTCTCTTGTCTCAGGATTTTTTAAAAATGCTGGAATTGTCCAAACTTCTATAAACAGAATATTGGAAGTAACGTTCGAAGTAACATGCAGCTTGGTTTTAGAGATGCACTGAAGCTGTCGTAAACGAAATACCGCTAAGTGGTAAGAAACACCATGTCGAACATACTAGTAGATGTGTTCATGATAGACTTTGCGAACGCAGAAATGATAATTTGAATAAATAAGAGAGCTCCTTAGTTCGCCCGAAATTATCCCATTGCGCGTGTCAGGCATTTTTTAGAGAAGTAGCAATAATCAGCGTGCATAGAAGCAAGCACTAGGGGTGAAATCTTCGAAGCTAAGATAGGTCTATATTATGCGAGAAGTGTGTTAAGTCAGCGTGTCATCTTATCCACTAAACAGTTTGACAGTACCTCCAACCGAGTTTTAGGTATTAAAAATCAGTGGTTTCGCCGTGGCATGTCCAGCTATCTGGATGTCACCATGGAAATAGTAATATATTTGATACTTAAATACTTACTTAACAGGTTTCCTGCACGCGCTACGATATATATATATATATATATATATATATATATATATATATATATATATATATATATATATATATATATATATATATATATATATATATATATATATATATATATATATATATATATATATATATATACGTGTATTTTTGAAAATAAAGTTATTGGCACTGTATCTCGTTTCCTCGATTGTAGTTGTGTTTTTTCAAACCCTAAAATCAATGAAGAAATATGTAATCGTTTTCGAAGAAAGTTTTTTGGAACTTGAGCACTGTGGTACCGCACCTATTTCTTGTCGGTGTCATAAATGTGGTCTGGATTTTGCAAATACCTCTAAGTTCGCACGTAGAACACCATCTCTAAGTTTGCACGTAGAACACTGTCTCTAAGTTTGCACGTATAGCACATCGACATCCACACGAAACTACGAGCCCCACCAGAATGGTGCAAACGAGTTGTGAGCGTCCACATGATTCACAGGTTTTAAAAAAATGGCAACTGTCCTCCTTGACAAGTTCTCTTCAGTAGAAGAGACTGCAGCTCCTGCTCAAATTACGGCGCTCCCTTGTCGGGCGAAACTTATACCTAACAAATCAGCTCTCACAAAAAAAATAATGATGGCAACCACATCTGTGCACGCAGAACCCCATATATCGCGGCTGCTGACGTTCTTATCAGCAGTTGGGAGTACAAAGCCGGGCGGATATTGTAATTGCATTACGCTAAAGAGTTCGACGTAATGAATCGCATTCTTTGCATTCAGGCGCATTATATTCTAAAACGCCTATTGCCAAGATATCAGTGTTCTGTCCGATAAGTTAGCCCCTTCGACAGAAGCCCTGTGCGATAGTACGTTAGGCATCTGTAATACAGCAAAGAAAACACAAAAAGGGTGATAACATACAACCTACGTAGTCACCTCAATTAATGTAATCGGTGTTCTAAGAGCTTTAATGAGTTAGACCATGTGAGTTTTTTTTATTTATGTAGTGCGATATTCTAGAAGGTGGCGGAGTACACAATTGATGCAATCGCTTAAGAGCAATGGTTAACCAAGCTACTTCGTTCGATGGAAAATTGAAGCTCGGGACTTGCAGAATCACAGAACGTAGTTTATCTGCATCGGTTAGCAAAATAGGTGTAACTCAAACTTAAGAAAAATCGATCTTTCTTTTTGCTTGCTTACGGTCCACTCTGACTCAGACTCTCCACATCCTACTTAATGGGTCTCACTTGTATTCATACCCGCCAGAACTTATGCTCTTTTAAGCGCAGCCGCACAATATATCACCAGTCTACAATTCAAACGGCCACAGTCGGACTCAAACTCACCATAATTGGGCTCAAGTGGGCTCACTCTGACACGTTATTACCGAATAATTGCTCAGCCGTAGCCAATAATACTCAACTCCTTTTCTGAGCCTCAGTGAACTCATTCTGAGTCGACTCATCAGTGTGGTTGACATCTGTGTGCATTTTCATCTATGCATGCCGCCCCATCAAACTGAACTGCTACCGCAGTGGTCAGGGTAGTGTCCACAAAACTCACGCAGCGCAGTAAAACGCAAACGCAGCGCTGCGCTTCAAAAATATGCCATGTATAGCGTGTGTGACTTGCGGCTGCATACATATATGTGGTACCTTGGAATTATTTAGGGCTATTACGCCACGTGGAGACAGATAAGAACAAAACGAAGAGTTGTCAGTTTTCGCGCATATTTACAACATACTGCAAACACTCACGTGAATACTCAGAAATAAAGCTCTCATAGCGCAGAATATAAAGACAGAAGGTGTGGAACATCTCCTTTTCGGGTTTACAAACAAGTTATGTGCCATTTCCAGAATCATCAAACGAGCTGCCCACCCAAACACCTCGAACCACCGCTTAGCAAGACGGATTGGTGGTATTTAGGATAGACGTCTAGGGAGCTGGCTGCAAGAGTCGTTCGCTCTGCACAAATGGCGAAGTACCATGTCCAAGGACTTTTTTTTAGTTAATGATGCTCATGGACCTCTTTTTTTCACTGAAGGAGGCATATGTGGCATTGGACGACAAGACAAAAAGACTGTCCAGGTCTTTTGTCGCCAACTCGCACCCTTTGTTGACCACAGTTTTCGAGAGACACGAGGTCATCACCGTTCTTCCTGTAAACACCACCAGAGCTATCGAAAAGGTACAAGCGCATCCTTATGAGCGGACAAGAAAGTTTTCTTGTCAGCACCGGAATGACGAAAGGGAATGAACTGGCTGCCTTCACGACAACTTGAAAAATAGTGGAAGACAAAAGGTGGAGGATGGGGTTTTGCTGAAGTAATAGCTACAATTTGTTTGAGGAAAATCACGCATAAATACTAGGAAAAAAAAAAGGTGGGCACAAGTGAAGCTTCAGTGTAACGTGCCAGTATTCCACGATGATGTTTGAAGTTCAGTGAACTTACTTTACTTGCTAAGCTCACTGTTTCTTCGCTATTTTTTTTTCATGAACACTTTCTTTTTCTTATTGTGTGACGCAGTTTAAGTTTATGGAGAGTTAATTTCTACTTCCCCAACTTTACAGTAAGCACTGGCTAGCTCCTTGCAACTACTCGTGTCTTGCGTAAAAATTGCTTCGCTGTTGTGTTTTATATTTACGCGCGATTTTTTTAAAACAATCAGGGCACATGTAAATGGAATTTTCTTTTCAATCACCTACCAACGAATTGGGCTACGAACAACGTGTGAATTATAGAACGGGCCGAAAACTCCACAGGAGTGCTCTGACGGTTACTGTCACAATTTCACTAGGGAATCAACCTAGCAACATAATGTATTCTTACCGTTTGCGCGCAGTGTCCTGTATGAGGGTGTTCATACGGTCGGCTGCTCCTCTAGGTATTGTTCTGGCGGAAAATGAATATAGCATTTTCTCACCAAACACTTGCGCTAAGTTGGAGCATTTGCCCAAACCTGAAAAAAAAATAAACAGGAAAAAATGAAAGAGAGAACGCTAGCATTTTATTTTCCAAATCTCTATCATAAAATCCGTTAGAATGTTTTCTCAAGTTGTTTACGGATTTCTGATTTTGTAACTTTCCTTTGATTGTCACAAACAGAAAGACAGTGTTCACAGCTTGAAAGAAAAAAATAATCTTTTTTTGCACACGCGAGTTTCGATGACTTCGTGTTGCAAAGGCTCGGCGTAAGGTCGTTGGGGCTTACCGCGACTGCTCATTGCCTTCATTCAAAGCGTGGTGTTGGTCATTACTCTGTGACTATTATTATTTCATTTGGATGTACAAACGCACAAGGACACAAAAGGAATGGGGAGGTAGCTGAGTGACAGCTGCCGCCTATAAGGTACCACGCCTGCCTGCTCATTCATATAGGGTGGGCACAGAAGAAAGGAAGATGGTATGAAAGAAAAAAAATGTCCCCACCTGTCGAAAGAAAATCGCGAGAAAATGCGAATGCATTTCTTGCGCCGAAGGAGGGTACCATTGCCGTCAGACATTTGCTTTCACTGACATCTGCCATCTCTTTGAGAGGCGCCCAGCCAGCGAATGGTCGAGAGTGAGGCGCGCGCTTCACTCCATCGGACGGGAGAGTGAGGAGCGAGAGGAGGGAGTGCGAACGGCGCGAAAAGGAGCGGCGAGCACTGCACGTGTCATTGTACCTGACGGCCATAATGTCAGCGTCTTATCAGCACAAAAGCTACACAAACGCTGGCCGCACAAATGCAGCAAAGGCGTTTCAAACGCACTGCATTGAGGTGGTGGCAAGTCACCTTCACGTCAAAGGGGTGGGGGGGGGGGGGGGCTCCGGTTGCTAGGGGCGAGGATAAGCGGCGCTCGTAGCTGTTGCTGACAGCTGCCGAAGCGTGATATAGTGGGGGCTCTGGTTGCTAGGACGCGCACGCCCGCAGCTGCTGCTGTGGGAGAGGGTGGTGGATGGATCCCGACGGATGCCTGACATTACCAGCCTTCAACTCAAAGTTGATGACCCCGAAAATAGAAGCAGACGATGCAACCTAATTATTTATGGCATTCCGGAAGAAGGAAACGAGAAAGCTAATGACCTGGATCTACAAATCTCTGAAAAACTTATTAAAACTACTCTAGGTGTTACGATCTCGGGAATTGAGAGAATGCACCGACTAGGCACTAAAACATAAAACAAAACACGACCTGTAATCATCAAGTTGGAACGCTTTGACGATGAGGCGAAAATAATGAAAAACTGCTATAAGCTTAAGAATTGGAGTGTGTCTATGGGCGAAGATTTTTCACTCCGTGTGCGTAACATCCAGAAAAAACTTTGGGACAGCGCCAAGAAGAACCGAGATAAGGGTGAAAAAGTCACACTTGTGTGCGACAAGATAACGGTAAACGGTCAAATGTATGTCTGGGACTAACATAAATAAGCGAGGGCAGTCGTAGAAAAGAAATCTGCTGTCCGGAAGGCAAAAAACTGAGTGAAAATGAAACACCCCTCAGCCTAGTGATAGTAAACCTAAACGCCAGACGTGTTGTTAACAAAAGTACCGAACTTGAAGCATGCATACTAGAACATCAGCCCGATATTGTGACAATAACAGAAACATGGCTTTCTCCTGAGATTTAAAGTAACAATATATTCCCTCCGGGTTATACATTCATACGTAAAGATAGGTGCTCACGAGGGGGTGGTATAGCAATTTTGATAAAAGAAAATATCTACGTCACTCCTATGCCTGAAGTTGTTAGTGCTGAAGTACTTTGGTGTAAATTAACAACACATAAATCCTTCCTCTATTTCGGCACAATGTGCCGGCCACCACATGCTTCGCGTGATGTATTACATGTACTAGCAAATTATATGGAAGCTCATTTCGCGCAGTCTACAAAGATAATCTTTACGGGGGATTTCAACTCCGCTGGTATAACATGGGATTCCCTTGATGATACTGCCGACACTGATCATCAAGATGAGCTGCTTGATTTTGCTTTAACTTTAGCCTTATACAGCTTATTCTAAAACCAACACGTGTTACAACAAAAAGCAGTAATGTACTTGACTTGATATTTGTGAGCGATAGCATAGCAGACAACAGGATTTCATGGGAAGTTGTCAGTGGCATATCGGACCACAAAGCGACTAAATGCTCCTTGTTGTTGGGCACACCGCTGCCTAAGCATAAAGGAAATACACGAATTTTCGACTGGGTGAGTGCCGATGACGTGAGCCTTCTTGACTACCTAGATGAATCCTATTCCACCTTTAGCTCGTTCTCGGAGGATGATACAGTTTCAGTAGATGAATTATCGACAACCTTTGAAAGAATCGTTCAGCACTGCTTATCAAAATATTTTCCACAAAGATCAAACCAGTCCGCAAGACAAACCCTTGGATAACAAGAAAAATTATACAACTAAAACGAAAGCTTGCCAGATTTAAAAAAATGAGAAATAAACTATTGTTGCCAGGCGCACGGCTCAAATAAGTGAGCATTTTCGTGCACTAAATATGGTGTAAAAATGAAAAAGGATGAATATATGAATGTAACCTTAAGTAAATTTAGAAAAGAATCCTCTTCTATTTTTTTGGCGATACATTAATTCGAAACCACATCAGATCAGTAACCCAACCCCGGCTGAAGCTATTGAAAAGGCTACACAGTTTAATGATTACTTTGTTTCAGTATATACACATGACAACGGTAAGAACCCTGACCACAGTTATCTTACATGTAACACTGCCAAACTAGACGACTTAATCCTAACTGAATCGGGAATTTTTCGCCTATTACTCGAAATAGACCCTAAAAAATCCTGTGGCCCGGCAACATATCAAATGCATTTCTGAAACGCTACGCAGAATGGATGTCAAAGTTCTTACTGAACATATATAACAAAACATTAAAAACTTGTGTAATCCCGGAGAAATGGAAAATAGCCAAGGTTCTTCCTATCCACAAATCCGGTGACCTTACGAACACATCAAACTACCGACCAATCTCGCTTACTGGTACGGCCGGAAAAATTCTCGAACATCTAATCCTGAAACAGATTGTATCATTCGTAGAAAAAAACAACTTAATTGTCACGAATCAGCATGGCTTTCGGAAAGGACTGTCTACAACTATTCAACTGATTGAAATAATCCACGGCCTATCACTTACATTGGGCAAAGGTGGCCAAACGTATATAATTTTTTTAGATCGATCCAAAGCATTTGACCACGCTTCCCATCCTAAGTTGCTTCATAAACTTACGCATTACCTCGGAGATAACAACATCACTCAGTGGATAAAATTTATCTTACGGGAAGACGCCAGTATGTTCATTACAAAGACCACTCTTCGGATTACTGCTATGTGCTGTCTGGTGTTCCACAAGGTGCCGTTCTAGCTCCTATGCTTTTTCTTCCTTTTGTTAACGATTTGCACATCAATTGTAACGCAACAGTGAGAATGTTTGCAGATGACTGCATAATCTATAAGCAAGTCACTTGCCACGAAGATCAGATGATTCTAAACAGAGCCCTTGAACATATAACACAGTGGTGTCAGATTTGGAAGATGATGCCTAACGCAGATAAAACAGCTTGAATGACAGTGACAAACAACAGAACGCCCGTGAAATTCCACTATTATTTAGAAGGACAGATGTTAAGGAAAGTAGAAGAATATAAATATTTAGGTTTCATAATTTCGTCAGATCTCAAATGGGACAAGCAAGTAACATACGTTGTTAACAAAGCACTGACCGTTTTGTACTCATTGAAACGTTCGCTAAATGCGCATCCATAGATACTAAACGCTAAGCATGCTTGTCACTCGTTCGATCAACACTGGAAAATGCAATAATATGTTGGTTTCCCTTCCGTAAACATTATATAGCAAAGTTGGAGGGTGTACAAAGAAAGGCACTTAGGTTTATCTTTAATAAGTATCGTCGTCACGACTCTCCGACTGAACTATTAAAGCGAGCCGCTTTATCCACTATACAAGATCGAGCCAGACTGCTTCGCCTTAGGTTTCTTTTCCTTCTTCTTAATGGAAGCATGAAGATCAATGCGAACAACTATTTACTACACTCGTATACAACTAGTTCCCGAACTAAACATACCAAGCACTTAGCTGAATGCAGGTTTCACAACGACATTTTCAGGTATTCTTTTTTCCCGCAAAGAATTCGAGATTGGAATGGCCTAACAAACGATGCCATCAAGTGTACATCACTGGAAGCTTTCATTTCCAAGATATCAGGCGATACATTATAGTTATCATCTCCAAGCACGATTTCTGCGTTACACAATAATAATATGTTTCACTCCTCAGTATCTTTTTTTACTGCCGGGATATTGCGCTACTCATGATTTATGGTGTACTCGTCGAGCCTTACACTGAGTGTGTTGGATGTCATATTGTCATTTTTGTAGCGATTGTATAATTTGTTGCCTAGTGCATATGTACTGTCTAGTCGAACCTAACTTATATTAGTGCCTACTTAAACTCTGTTCTTTTGAATATGTATCTCCATTCTAATATGCTGTTTATTACTGCCATCATTTAGCAGCCCTTGTATAGTTAATGTAGAGAACATATGCATTGTCTGATTCAACTTTACCTACGCACACGCCTACTTGAAGATACCCCCTTTCCTGCAACAGCCTCAGATGTGAGGCTACCAGTTTCTTCAAATAAATAAATAATAAATAAATATCTTGATTAATAAATGAATTTGCGTTTATAACACTTCGAAGGACACACTCTTGCAAACAGCGCATCAGATCATCAGGCGGAGCAGCTGCCGGATACGTAATGAAGACTAACGACAATTCCTACAAATCTATTACCAATATCGATGTTCCAAAAGTGCGTAGACACATGGATAAAGTAATCTCACACTGCCACGTTCTCATGAAGTTCATTCATGTGTACTCAATCCCTTTATCTCTTCTTGAGCTAATGGATTTCTTTCTTGCTTTATGCTTGACCCTTTCACCATTTCTTGCATTGAAGAACAAGAAACTTGACGTTGTATTTTTTTCTTTGGTATAACCTCAGTTTTTATCGTCTTACTTTCTCCTCTAAAGATGTTTCACCTGCAGATCAGTGAACTGAACTGGGCGGGAAGAAATAGAATCAAGCAGGAGCCGATGACATTTTCCGCAACTGAGGTGCATATATTAAAAAAAAAAGATGGTCTCACGTACGTCTCACACGTAGTCTCTCGGGGTAATCGCCCAATATGCTCGGAGGCAAGATATATATGATGATGGATGGTTGATTTTGTGTATTCCTTCAGACTTCCCCAATATCACAGAAACAACTTGTTTCTCCTTTGTGAGAGCTCATGCTTTCAAAGTAAAACGGTGTTATGGAATGGTACCTTGCAATTAGCACACTTAAATACTGGC
This sequence comes from Rhipicephalus microplus, assembly GCF_043290135.1. NCBI lineage: Eukaryota > Metazoa > Arthropoda > Arachnida > Ixodida > Ixodidae > Rhipicephalus > Rhipicephalus microplus. The sequence goes on along the minus strand of NC_134702.1, from coordinate 104,719,708 downwards.
GTTTTTACATTGTGGATGACAATGTGGCTGATGATCTTTGCGTAATAGTTGCCACATGAATATTTCATTTTTTTCTGCCTTTATGTAAAAAGAAATGTGTACCTATTTTCTGAAGATATTTTTACGTAAAGGAAATTCATAGCTTAACGAGAAGATCGTATGCGTAGTTCAGCACTCAATTAAACCTTGAGAATTGATATTCCACTAAATTTGACTGTCCACATATAAAATACTGAACCACATTGTGTACGTTTGATTAATAACAAAGTGGGCGAAGTTACGGTCCTCCTTCGCACTCCATAATGAGTCCTGTATGCCGTAAAGGCAGTAGTCTTTTTCGAACTATTATTCTCATAGGCAGCTCGTGGCCTATTTGAGCCTGCACAGCACGGTGTTTCGGAAGAACAAGTTTATTGAGAAGCTAAGTTCTAGCGAAAATGTCCGGGTTGCTTTTAACTTCGAGGTTCTTTAACAAGAAGACAACACATGAGGCTTTTATCTATTTAGTAATATTATTTTTGTTTTGCAGATTGCTCAGTCAAAATGAAGCCACTGGACTCAAATTTGACCAAATTGATTGATTGATATGTGGGGTTTAACGTCCCAAAACCACACTATATGATTATGAGAGACGCCGTAGTGGGGGGCTCCGGAAATTTAGACCACCTGGGGTTCTTTAACGTGCACCCAAATCTGAGCACACGGGCCTACAACATTTCCGCCTCCATCGGAAATGCAGCCGCCGCAACCGGAATTCGAACCCGTGCCCTGCGGGTCAGCAGCCGAGTACCTTAGCCACTAGACAACCGCTCAAATTCGACCATAAGCTGAATGCAACAGCTCGGCGCAAATGTCGACAAGTCTTCGTGGATGACCGCCAAGGAGTAGCAACAATAGAACAATTTTTCCCTTAGACACGCGTTACTGTGGCTAAGAGGTATGTCACACGCAGAGCGCATGAGCGGCCTACATGCATGACAACCAGGCCACTTTACCGTGAGGACGTGAACATTTGGCAAGATTTGGTAAATTCAGGCTGGGCCCGATGGTTAAAATTTGTCCTTGTAATTTTCTCTCCGAAGACAGTTGGCAACACAACATGTACCAAAATCGTCCCTCCCTTGCTTTTTTTTACGCCGAGAATCATTCAACAGTTGTGTTTCCTTGCTCTTTGTTCCCCAAGTATTTGTTTCCCCTTATTTCGAAGTGGTTCGGGATGGTGCTAAGTTGCCTTATGGGTTCCAATTTCCACCTAAGAAATGGCACAACATCATAGCGTTGGTGACGCGTTGACAGCATCGAACGTTGACAGCATCGAACTAAAAATGCCACTTCTTGAATTTATAAATCTTTAGGCACAGCGTTTCGCCCTGAAAAGACGACCTATCGGCTAGAACGACGGCCTCTTGTCATTCATACACCATAACCACGGACAGACGGCGCAAGTGCAAGGCTCCCAACGGGCCATATGTAGCACACAAATCCACTACTGTATATTCCCTAACTACTATAGTAGCGAGAGATTTAAGTTGTGACCCTATTGCCTACGGACTTTTCTCAAGAACAGGAAAAGAAGCTACAAGAGAAAAAATGTACCTCTAATAAATGAGGCAAAGGCCACCGTAAGCAATGCCTCGTTATACGAGTACCACTCACAGGTGTGCGTCGCCAAATGAGGCGCCAGCGGTGTGCTGCCATGTCCTGCAGTGTCCGAAGTGAGGTGGGCTTTGTTTATACTTCGGTGAGTCGACGGGCAGTCACGTTCATCGAAGACCACAGCGTACCTTCATAATGAGCACCCTTCAAATAAAGTGGTCTGACCGGTGGCGTAGCTTTTCGGCGCAACGAAACAATTAGAAGGAAAGACACTCCGTCAAAGCTGAAATAATGGACGCGGGTGTGATGCAAAATATCTGTGCACGCACAATTTTACTCGTTTGGTGTAGTTTTCGTTTTTATTTTTTATGAGAGCCCAGCTCCTGCCAAGGGGTTCAACAAGCTGATCACGTTTGGATCATCGGCGCGACGGCACATCACCTTGCTCATTCGATGACGCATACCCGTAGCGGGACATTGAAAACAGTTCATGACTTCTTTAGCAGTATCCCCTGTCTGTAGATAAGGCAGAAGTGGTGGTCATGAAGGCCTTTGCTTTGCGGCACGTTGTTAAGCATTTAGAGACATTTTAATAGTAAAAGTAGAGTTTGCATCTTTTTTACGACTTGAATATTTACGAATAAAAACTGGACTGTGCCAGGAGAGCTACACTAGCCCGCATGACACATACAAATGCCCTTTTTTCACCATTCGTTCTTCTGCCCATGTCTTAGTTTCACGCTCCAGTTCTTCGCTCCTCAATGCCACTAGCCTGCGAACTCCCAATATCATACCGTACCGTTCTGTCGGCTTGTCCGGACCAAAGTGTAACGATCACCTTCTTTACAAAATATCCTTGACACAACGCATTGTCAATGAGCGTTATTGAAATGACTTCTTTCACATAAAGCGGTCAGATCAAGGACATTGTCATCAGAAGTTTTCAGAAACGGTGCTTGAAAATGGAGTTATTTGTTACTCAGAGTGACCTACAAGATGCGTGTCTTTTTATTTTTCACATCTGTGGTTACAGGCATTTCTTGAGTGCGCGTGTAAATGCAGTTGTCTAGAGCCTACATCAGACGAACAAATATTTGAAAAGATTTTCATTTTTTACCTACTCTTCTTTTCCTGTGGCAACTTATGACTGTGCAGCACACCCTTACTGTGAGCGTTCAAAGAAAGCGTGCCAGCTTATGAGGTGTAATAAATTTTCAAAATATCCCCCTCCTCCCATGTAGGGTACGTAGAAAGTCAGGTACAAACGGGGTAATGTCCTTGTCTTTCCTTTGTCGTTTTCTCTCTCCAGCCTACCTGCTCATTCTCTAAAAAATAGTAGTGATAAGTCTTACAAAACGGTGTGATAGGCGCCTGTTTGTAGAGTTTACCACAAAGTGATGCCTTCACGTAATTAAGCCACCTAAATGACAAACAAACATTTATTTAAAAAAAATTGGCCTCCACACTAGACCTATCTTTATTCTTTTCTGTGAATCTATGTCGTGTATGGAAACTCGTGGTGCAAACAATTACCGCTACGGAGCGTAAGCGAAGAACAAAGAGTGCATGTGTGCTATTTCTTTATAGGACACTCGACTTTCATGCGCCTGCTTGTGCATTTCATCGCGCAGAACTCAGAGCACACGAGCTTAGCAGGGCAAGAAAAAATTGAGATTGTCGCGTCAGTTAGTTTCATTTATGTTAGACTCCACTTAACTCCAGCCCAAACACGCATGTCTTGAACTGCCAATTACCTCAATAAAAAGTGTTTTGTTTGTTTTTCCACAAACAAGAAAGGTGAGATTGTGCGGACAAAGGCAGTCGCTCTTGACATTCACTGTTATCTGAAGCGAAACTTCCAAGTTTTGCCCGGCACTGTTTTGTGAGGCGAAGCAGATAGACGAACTTCAGAAGAGCTAACACACATACACACATATGCTGAAAAAGAATTCAGTGGTAGGGTTATCTGCCAGGCCACGGGTGCCGAAATTCAATGCGTACACTCTCTGCAGTTCAGTGCAGAGGCTCTACATGCTGGAGGTCACTTAGGAAAACACGAGTTATGAGACTGACGTGGCGTGAAATGACGTCAATTGTTCGTAGGTTTATGTGTCCTCCTGCGATCTTCGTTGTTGTTTTCTTTTCAGCTATTGCTACCTTACGCAAGCTCTCATCACAGCTCTACTTGGGTTAACTTACGTACTTTGTTAATGGGGTACTGACAAAAAAATTTCGTTTTTTTTATGGGAGAATCTTCTAAGACCGTGGCTTTGTCCTTCTACTGTGACCGGGTCGTGTCCACCTAGTTTATGGATGAATCAACTGGTGGCAATAGTTTGAGTGAGTGAGTGAGTGTGTAAGTGAGTGAGTCAGTGAGTGAGTGAGTGACAGACAGACAGACAGACAGACAGACAGACAGACAGACAGACAGACAGACAGACAGACAGAGAGACAGACAGAAAGACAAACAGACAGACAGACAGACAGACAGATGTACGGACCGACGGTTTACCAATAAAAACCTCTGAAGCTTTGCTCCACTCATAATCATTCACTCCGTGGATATGCTGTGAATCTTTTGCGTCAAATGATAGGCCAAGTCCTCGAGAGAGTAGAAAACGTATCGGTAAGTGCGAGTGTACTTAAAAAATTAAGTACAACATGCTTTTTTTTATCTTTCGTTGGTTCCTACTGTATGTTAACGCCACGACATGCTACCAGCAGCGCCACTAGGCGATAATATGTGTACGTACACTATTCCACACCCCGCTCACTCACTTCCCAAGTACTATGGATGAAACTGAACACGCGACCACACGGCACGAATAGACGATTGAGAAAGCGGCATACAAGCTGCCATTATCTTGTTTTTTGGTGCTTGACGCTATCATAATTAGCCAGACTGTGACGTGAAGAGACCAGGACTTTAGCCGGACATCATCTCAGTATCAATGTTAGATGTGGCACGAGAAAATCTACTTTATTATTATTATAAAATACCTGACCAGCGTTTCCTGAGTGTCTCACTTGCTCAGAGCTGTCTCTGTATACCGGGATTCGTATGGCAGAGCAAAGTCGCCTTGGAAAAAGGTTGTCGAGCAACCGCAGGTACAGGTTATTAGTATCTTTCTTTTGATGACACTACCTTCCATGGGTCGCTTCCACCGGCGTAGACCACTATAAACAGCCAGAGGACAAGTAAGAAGTCCCGGATGTGACCAGCGAGCAATGGAATGGCGGAGCGACTACACCAACAAGCGAAGTCATCTTTAACGGCCAAATTGCATATAAAGCACTGGATGGAAAAGCTCCCATTCGTCATTCTGGGCTTGCGTACCACGATAAAAGAAGACCTCGGATTCAATACAGCAGAAATGTTGTACGGCTCTACAATCCGACTACTGTGATAATTCTTTGGTAATAAGCCCAGTCCTACGCCGACACCTTCAGAACATTGAAGCACCTGCAATCCAACGCGCCGCGTGCCAGCCACAACCAAAGAATGTTTTTGTTACCAGACATGAATGTGGCAACCCACATGTTCGTGTGACGGAACACAGTGAAAGCGCCGTTGACTCCTGCGTACTACGGGCTCTTACGTGTGCTGTCGCGGTCGCACAAAACTGTGCTCATAACTGTTCACGACCGAGAGGACGCCGTTTCTCTCCACTGCGTCAAACCGGATCACCTCATAGACTAGCTCCGTGGTCTGAAAGAGGAGGGGGAGGAGATGAATTGTAGCGGGCATTGATGCCGGTAATCACGATAACTTTATTCATGTGCGCATACCAGTTTTTATAAGATAGAGAGAAAAAACTCGTTCTATGCCCACACTGGGGAGACAAAGGGGACACAGAGAGTTAGGTGGGCCAAGATTAAAAAGTTTGCGGGTATAACGTGGCGACGGAAAACAGAAGACCTGTTCGATTGGCGTATCATAAGAGGGGCCTTTTCCCTGCAGTTGTCGTACTTAGGCTGTAGATGAGGATGACAAATTTGTATGCAGAGGCGCACGTTGCATACGCGGCCAGCATGCCTCACGTTATCTCTGGCGTGCCACGGGAAACACGCAGCATCGCCCCTTTGTGTTGTCGGTTTTCGAAGCCTGTTTTTTGCGGCAAATAAATCAGTTCTAGTCCCAAGTTTCAAGAAGTGTAGGTGTTTTCTTCCCGCTCCTACTTGCGGCGACTACGCTACAACAACAACGGTTAAGAAGCAAAAGATGGCAAAATAAAAAGTGAACCACAAAGTATTACGCACATCTTCAGTAAACCTAGATATTAACGTCGCGAAACAATAAAGTAAAAACAAATATATGAAATTTAAGAGCCCTTCCTCTATGGAAAATGGGTACACGGAAGGCTTGGTGGGATACGCGAATTCAAAATCCAGTCACGGAAAAAAAATAGTTAGGTAGTTGAGGTGGTTAAGTGCGAACCATTTTTTTTTTCGCGTACTGCAAGCACTTTTCGCACCTATCTATCTATCTATCTATCTATCTATCTATCTATCTATCTATCTATCTATCTATCTATCTATCTGTCTGTCTGTCTGTCTGTCTGTCTGTCTGTCTGTCTGTTTGTCTGTCTGTCTGTCTGTCTGTCTGTCTATCTATCTATCTATCTATTTATCTATCTATCTATCTATCTATTGTCACGGTTATTAACCGTAAACACAAAAGGAGGAAGAAGCCAGCATCACGAGCGGCAGTCTCTGGCGTTTTTCGAGGAAGACGACGTCGCGCGTCTGCTCTTGCGCTTTGTTTTTGTGTGTGAATAGAGCCTTGCTGTTAACGTCGAAAGGAAGCCTTGTGTCCTGTTCTTTGCGCGTTGCGACACTGGTGGAGGTGCGGGGCTTCTACGACTGATCCTCGGGACTCCTTCGCGGTCCGGCACTTCAAGTCCGACACCGGAAACCGTTCTTTCAGTGGACACCCCTGTCCACCGCTACAGTCGCCGACAGCGAGGCCTTAGTCCTGAGGTGATTCCCCTAGAACTTTCCCAGCAAAGCACTCCGCCTGGAGAAATGGCAACTGCAGGTGCTTCCCAGCTGACTTTTGAGCAGCCTCAGATTCCGGAGACATTCCATGGTGAGACGTATGAAGACGTTGAGGACTGGTTAGCCTAGTATGAGCGAGTCGCTAAGGCAAATCGATGGACCACCGAACTAAAGCTTTCACGCGCCTACTTTGCTTCAGCAAACAGCGCTCGTACGTGGTATGAGAACCACGAAGCAACGCTGTCTTCATGGGATCAATTTCGGCAGCACATTCTCAGCGCCTTCGCAAACAACGACCACCGCGATTTTGCTCAGCAACTCATCGAGTCTCGTGTCCAGAAATCGAATGAGAGTGTCGCCATGTTTGTGGAGGACATGACGCGCCTATTTGGACGGGCTGACCCTGATATTCCTGAAGCCAAGAAACTTCGCCATTTGATGAGAGGCGTCAAAGAACAGCTGTTTGCCGGCCTTCTCCGCAATCCACCGACGACCGTTGCGGAATTCATCAAAGAGGCTACAGCTATCGAGCGCGCACTGCAGCAATGGTGTCACTATTACGACCGACCAAACGGTGCCTCAATCAGCGTCCCTGCTCTAACGGCCGGCAGTGGTGGTTCTCTGCGTGAGCTTATTCGCGAGGTTGTTCGTGAGGTGATCCGCAGCTTCCTTGTGACTCCGCAAGAACGGGTGATGGCTTCAGTTGGAGAAGTTGTGCGGCAGGAAATCAGGCAAGCATTTTCGCAGCCCGAATCACTACCAGCCCAGCGATCTATTACCTATGCGGCAGCCACCCGTCATCCGTCGCCAGTGCCGCACAACTCGCCTGCACTGGCTCAATCTTACAACGTGCCGGCGGCACCAGTCTACAACCCACCGCCGCCGCCGCCACCACCAACGATGACGACTCCGCAATATAACGCACCTACTGAAACTCCGTTCTACCCGCCGTTCTACCCTCCGCCGACACCTGCAACTTGGTCGCCAAGGGTGCCTATCAGTCGACCATTCGTTCGCAAGACGGATCTGTGGCGCACCGTCGACCACCGTCCACTGTGTTTAAATTGCGGAGAAGCTGGACATGTTTACCGCATCTGCCTTTGTTCATATCATGAACAAAGATACTCGACTTATGCGCCGAGTTTTTCACGGCCTCATTTCGACACCCGCCGTGACAGCGCTCACCCGCAAGGACAGCAATCCGCTCGGTATCGTCGATCCCGCTCTCCGTCACCTTCGCCGAGCTCTTCGCCGAACCGTCGTGATTATGCCGACGCTGTTCAGGGCAGGTCCCCAAGCCCTCATCGGGGAAACAGCTGTGACCTTTGGAGGGAAGGTTGCCACTCGTGATGCTGGCTTCTTTCTCCTTTTGTGTTTACGGCTAATAAACGTGACACTATCTATCTATCTATCTATCTATTTATCTATCTATCTAGCCGCTTACATCTAGGTGAACCCATAATCGACCCCTCAACTTGGCGTGAATAGCGCGGATATGGCACGGCTCAGTGCCAGCGTCCACTGCTTCAGACTCAAAAGTACATGTTCATTCATTGTGTCGTTCATTGGCAGATTAGAAACACTGTTCCAGTGGCAGACTGAGAGTGCTCCCTGTACATTCCATAGGCATATCCGGAGCAGCTCCGTCGGGATATCCACTCCACGGGGCAACGTTTTCTACTCCTGAAAAAGAACGCGTAGAGACGTCACCTAACAAAAAGCGGCGTATTCTACAATGCGCGAGCACCCCGTACCCTGGACCAGTGCCAACTGTGGGCGCGCCAACGGAAGCCGGTCGTATCGGTCGCGCTTCTCGCCAAACTCTACAGCGCTTACGTTATGCTATGGCGTAGCGTCGCTGTGCCCAGCGTGCCCCCTCATGCAAGAACAGACACGCGCACATTGCGTTCCATTCTGACCCTGACATTTGCTTCAGCGGGTGCGCGTGTGTTCCATTTGTATATTCTCTGTGGTTGCTCTCCGCCAGAGTGGAGAGCTCCTGAGCAAAGTTCATCGGCCACTCCGAATCCCAAATTGATATTCACGATTACTCGCAATTCAGACATGAAGCTGTTTACCATTTTGTCTTGAACATTTATTGATCTGCATGATTCGAGCACACTGCACAAGTGTAAGCGCAAATTACAAAAAACAACCACTGTTTAGGCTTGCCGTTATTAAAAGCATTACGCGGGAAACAGACGCTTACTCAAATACGCGGTCACTTTCCCAAGTCCAAAATGCAGTGCACAAACTCTATCGTGCTTTTTGAAGAAAAACTAGTGACGTTTTGGAGGCCGTGTTTGTAGTGAAGTTAAGTTTGTGGTATCCGCCGGCGATAAATGAAAATCATCAATACTGTATACCTGTACAGCGTGTAGCGTGCTGTTGGCATAACCTTACGGAACGGAGGACGGCTTTATTAAGTACGCCAAATCGTAAAACACCTTTTTACACACAGCTATACCCTCCCATAGTACGGTACCCTGATTTATGCTTATTGTTACCCTCTATTCTAAACACCTCTAAGCCCACCGCAACCCTAACGTGGCTATTAGTAGAGCTCGGCTTCACCCCAATGAGTGACTGCTCCCATGCGCCTTCATGAACTCGTTCATAACGTAATTTTTGCCAACACGGCCTGATACAGAGTGAGTGCCACGAGACAGCTTTATTGCATCCCATAGCAGGGTACAAAGTACCCTAAATTGTAAGCCACTTTGTTTAAGCAAACTTTGCTTCAGTACCAATGTAACTATTTTCATACCGGGACAGCTCAAAGCTCTAGCATGGTACGGTAAATCGTACTCTAAATTGTCTAACATTTGTTATAAACACACGTACACTATTTTTGGGGGGGTGAGGAATGGCGATAATAAATTTTCTCTACTGTAGTTTAAAAAGTGACTGGCAGGGCAGAAATCCTTGCTATTTCTAATGAATAAATGTGATTCAGTCCAAGCTTGGTGACTTTTTGTGTTCCCTTTATTTTTTGTTTCCTTCAGTGACCCGTGAGGTGTGATAGTATCGCAGTGCTGTAAGTTGCACAATGCCTATACTATCTTATTCGTACGTCTCACTGAAGTCATTTCTTACCCGGTGCAGCTGCGCTCACATGAACTGATGTTGCCACTATGTAATGAGCTTCCCTGTTTCCCTCTCACCAGCTTCTTGAAAGGCAACACTCACTTTTGTTGTTTCTGGTGTACAAGTGCCTATAGCGTTAGCATATACGGCTTCACTAAGCTTCACTATGTTTCACTCTTTTCGAAAAAGTAACACTGATCAGTCAAGAGTAATGAGAACTCGACACGACCACGAAGCAAGCGTTTGTGACCATAATATGTTAATTCTTCATTATAACCACTAATCCGGAAAGAAGTTTTAAGGTTGGATGAGACTTCCCTGAGTCAAAAAATTTGTTTCGGAGATTTCGCAACGACGTAATAAAGAATGTTGTATAAAGAATATTGTTATCTTTCAGAAAGGTATCCCATTTTGGCAGTGCTGGTTTCAAAAATAATTTTCGGCCATGTTTATTTGACAGGTTTACATATAATGCACGTGTACAATTACTCAAGTTCAACGTTTTTCTCAAAACACTATTTTTCGCAGTTCACGTACTTATTTACGAGAGCAAATAAGTTGAAGCAGACGATACTGTTCATAGGTGTTAGCGAGTGGTATTTATATGACTGGATCTAGAGTAGGTACCACAGCGAATTGGCAGCTTGAGAAGAAATAAATCGCAAGTGGTTACTTACATACACCGACAAACATAAAAACAGAACAAATCTAGTTTTTGTTGTATGCTTACACTTTCAATTCCATTCCTGTGAAGTTTTGGTATCTACTCTTGAGAAACATTTCAATTTTCTGAGAGCAGATAAATGTAGAGAGTGTATCTGTATAAAAAGAAATAAAACCAAAAAGGCTTAGCACAATTTGCAATTAACCACTATCTACCATGAAAATACCTTTCAGGTACAACTGTCATAGCTTTCATTACAGCTACTGCACAGCCAAATGATAAAACTTGCTTTCAAACTCCCATCTCAGCCTAAATAACAAATTCTGTCAAATGCGGAGAGTTTTCTTCTCAGCTGTATTTTATGAGAATTCTGCATTACATTGTCACATGCCTTCATGTTGGTTTTCGTTTCTTGGTTTAGCACAAATGTCAACTTTCTTTACAGCATTCTACCACTCGCGTGCTCTGCATGCGTTTCATTGAACAGAGGCCCAACATTCTTTTCTGGCAAACGCACCGCGGACCATTTGTGTATAATACGTTTGGCGCCACGCATATAAGACCACATTGACTAGAGCACGAGCAGTCTTTCCACCGACGCTTGACCACGCATGTTGATGCGCCGCCGCCTAGTAGTTTTTGTCGAAAGCTCTGGCACAGACAGGAACTTGTCCAAATAAAGTCTACTTGCTTTCAAAGCAACCTTGGCTCCATTTACAGACAACGTCCCTCAATCGATACAGCAGGATCAATATGCCCGTTAACAAAAAGATTTTTAACAAGAGGTTGTTATCGCCACAATGACAGACAGCTCGAATAATTTCGCTGCGCAGGTGGTGGCGTATACAGTGCTCTTCATTCTTCAAAGTTTAAGGATTGTTCTTTTAGACCCGAGATCACCCTTATTCTTGCACTTCCGGCAGCTGGCCCAAAGGTCGCGTGTGCAGTCTCGGAAGCGGGTATCGCATATTATTGCCGAAGTGCCAGAGGCCCGGGTAAGGAGCGATGGCTGTGCACGGTAAAAAACCAGGTGTCCCAAATTTAAAAACCCTTCGCACCAGCGTACCTCATAATTATATTGTGGTTTGAGCACACAAAAACAGGTAATATTATAATTGTTATTATAACTATTATTATCAGTAGTATATTATTGTTTCATTGTTTTGGTGATGTGCCTTTTTCCGAAAACGACCCGTATCTTTTTTCGCATTTTTCTTTCTTTTTCTGCTACTTTTTTTAAAGTTCACGCATTCCCATCCTTATTTATGCACCATTGGCGTGAACGCACACCAGTACACTTGATCCTAGTTTACGTTGTCAGTTATTGTCGTTGCTCGTACCTAAAATCACTTTCTTTGAATGAAGGAAACAAGTGTAACTCACTTCTGTTAGTTCTCATCAAAATTCATTCCTTTTTAGCTCAGTATTAGCTAAGGAATACATAAAGTGACACACCTGCACGACTATGCGAGCATTTCGTGCACACATTACATGAGCCGGCACGTTTTGCCCTGGTCATTGACCATCCGTTCCGCACTGTAGACCATCAGTTCCACACTCCAGGTAACATCAGCAGCGAGTGACGTGTAAACCCCACTGCACTGTGTTATATTAGTTTGCTCCTAAAACAGGAATCTGAGAACAAACTGATTGGCTCTCATTTCTCTTTACGCATGTCTTATCTGTGTAGTAGCATTTAAAGTCAATCCACCGGTTTGGTGAAAACGTGTTAATGTCAGGTAACATGCAACATTCGCATTGCTGCAAAGAGCCTGTGTTAGCTTGACAAAACGATTTCTGTGCCAATAACATGTCGCATTTCTGAATGCCTGAAATCGCTCGACATAGACGCAAAAATAAAAATTCGCGTTTTTTCTTTTTGCTTTGTCCAGAAAATCTACCATAGTAGTATAGCATATAATGAGTCACGGTAGCAAGCTGGTTGGTTTCATTAGCAGCCACAGTGAGCGCATCTCGACGAGTGAAACTTAAGAACCAGCGTGTGCTTAGACAACCGTACTCCCTGCCTAGAGTTACTGTGTATATTACCTTTAGGTAGCAAGTATATGCTACCTAAAGGTAGCATATACAGTAACTCTATCCCTCCCAACCCCCGACATGTTTTATGGTCATAATGCGGTTTCGGCACTTAACACTCCGTCTTAATGGGCAAATAGCTACACCTAGAATTGCTGTTTTGTTTGTGACCTTCTGGAGAATTCCTTGCGCTCTAACCATGGCTATATGGCCAATCCTCAATGCGGGGAATTGGCTCTGTAGTGAGGGGATTTTTTTATAACTTTCTGTAAGGTAACAATACTAAATACAATAGATAATTAAAATATTGATTTGAATTTTAGACATTTCTCAGGAAATATTTAAAGCTGCTAGGTTTCAGCAAGATATTTTTGGTAAATATTGAGAGTCTCAAACAAGCGGCCCCCGGCCATCACCTGACATTTTTCGTCCCATATTCTATTATTTTCTTAAATAGTTCAATGACCTACGCAGTCGTGACATGTCTAAAGAATTTTTTTCATGAAGTTCCCGATCTGGTTACTACGTATCTGTTGAATAGTACCTCTATATTACAAAATTGGTGCTTAGATCTCAGTAAGCTGGAGATCAGTGCCGATATGTTTCTACAGAATATTCGTCAGAGAATCGTACAGAATCAGAAAGAAGCGACATAATCCCAATAAAGAAGGGTGTAAGGCAGGAAGACACGATCTCTCCAATGCTATTTACCGCATATTTACAAGAGGTATTCAGGACCCTAGACTGGGAAGAGTTAGGGATAAGAGTTGATAGACAGTACCTTACTAACCTGCGATTCGCTGGTGACATTGCCTTGATGAGTAACTCAGGGGACGAATTAGAGTTTGTGAATACTGAACTGGACACGGAAAGCAGAAAAGTAGGCCTGAAAATGAATATGCACAAAAATAAAGTAATGTGCAACAGTCTCGACAGAAAATGGCACTTTGCAGTAGGTGCACAGCCGCTGGAAGTTGTAAGGGAATATGTCCACTTAGGACAGGTAGTAACTGCGCAGCCCAACCATGAGAGTGAAATAACTTGGAAAAGAAGGATAGGGTGGATCACATTCGGCAAGCATTCTCAAGTCATGAATGGTAATCTGCCACTAACCCTCAAGAGGAAGGTATATACCAGCTGCATCTTGCCAGTACTTACATACGGAGCAGAAACCTGGAGGCTTACGAAAAGGGTTCAGCTTGAACTGTGGACGACGCAGCGAGCGATGGAAAAAAATGGTAGGTGTAACCTTAAGAGACAAGAAGAGAGCATAGTGGTTCAGGAAACAGAGCGGGATTAAGGATGTCATAGTTAAAATCAAGAAAAAAATTGACATCGGCTGGACACGTAGAACATAGGCAGGATAACCGGTGGCTATTAAGGGTAACTGACCGGATTCCCAGAGAAGGCAAACGCGCGAAGGGGAGACAGAAAATTGGGTGGGCCGATGAGATGAAAAAGTTTGCGGGTATAAAGTGGCAACAGAAAGCACAAGACCGGTTTGATTGGCGGATACTGGGAGAGGCCTTTGCCCTACAGTGGGCGTTGTCATGATGATGATGATGAAGATGATGATGATGATGATGGTGACAATGATGATGATAATGAGGATGATGATGATGACGATGATGATGATGATGATGATGATTTCTAGAAGAACGACACAACCTACCATAGGGCATTACGATAGTTATAGCGCGAGAAGAGAACGACGACACATACAGATGAGAAGGACACGAAGGACACCTTCTTCTTGTCTCTTTGTCGTCGTTGCGTTCTCGCGCCATAACTGTCGTCATGTCACACCACTTAACACAAGCTGCCTCTTCCACCACGGCGGATCGGCTGCGAAGCTTGCGGTGGTAGAATTTCTGAAACAAAAAAACAAAAGAAAACCTACCTCCACTACCCAGACTTGTTTTTATTCTCTTCATCTTCTCAAACATGCGTTGCCTGTTTCGCTGATGCAGGTATATTTAGGTTTATTGGGCATGAATGGCTCAATTATACCCTTTTTCCCGATTATTCAAAATATAACACTCTCGTAACAGATATCTTCGTTTGTTTAGTTTATTCTTTGTTGGTGCTAAAATTTAGAGTAATTTTTCCTGTATAGTCGACCATCGTTTTTCATCTCTTCACAGTGGGCTCGAGCTATAAGTTTCGAGAACAAAAAGAAGACGTTTTCAAGCTCGGCCGTTTCAGTACGTTCCTTCGGTGAGTTGCGAAAACGAGCTTTTACTAACAGCGTTGACTTGGTATTAACGCAGTTTTTCTGCTACGCTCGATGCCTATGGCTCGATTCCTGCACCTTCGTGCTGAATTCCCTGCTACGACAGTCGCATTTAGACCGAGATAACATCAAACAAGATTCGTTGAATCTGCTTACCGTGGCTATATGCTACGCTCATAAAGCTCTCGCGGTCGTTTCGAATTCGGGACGTTAATGAACAGCGAAAGTAAATGGCGCATCTGAGCGTCATAATCATGATATGCGTGTCATTTAGGACATGACAACATGCTACGCTCTTAGCGAACTCACGGCCCTTTCACTAGCTCCACATTTACCAAATTCAATGTCAGGTGACGTGAATAAATGGCAAAGGTAAATGACACGTCCAAACATGATAATCATGACATGCTTGTTATGTATAACATGACTACATGCTACGCTCATAGCGCACTCGCAGCTGTTTCGCTGCTCCACATATACCAAATTTGGTATCACGTGACGTTAATAGACCACGAAGGTAAATTACACGTCTAAACATTACAATCACGATATGGGTGCCATGTGAAACATGATTACATGCTACGCCCATTGCATGCTCGTGGCCAATTCGCAAGCTCCACATGTACCAAATTTGGTCTTGCGTGACTTGAATGGACGAGGAAGGTAAATGTAACGTCCAAACATGATAATCTTGATATGCGTTTCATGTGAAACATGATTGCATGCTACGTTCATAGCATGCTCGCGGCCGTTTCTCTAACTCCACATATACCAAATTCGGTATCACGTGACGTTAATAGACCACGAAGATAAATAACACATCTAAACATTACAATATCAATGTGGGTGTCATGTGAAACATGATTACATGCTACGTTCATAGCGTGCTCGCAGCTGTTGTGTAGCTCCACATACACCAAATGTCGGATCAGGTGCTGTGAATAGACGACGAAGGCAAATGACACGTCTAAACATGATATCCATGATATGCGTGTCATGCACAACATGACTATATACCTGCTACACTCATAGCGTGGTCGTGGCTGTTTCGCTAGCTTCACATATACGAAATTTGGTATTGCGTGACTTGAATGGACGGCGAAGGTAAATGTCACGTCCAATCATGATATTCTTGATACGAATTTTATTTGAAACATGATTACATGCTACGTTCACGGGATGCTCGCGGCCGTTTCGCTAGCGCCACATATACGAAATTTTGTACCCCGTGACGTTAATAGACCACGATGGTGAATTACACGTCTAAACTTGATAGTCACGATATGCGCGTCATGTACAACATGACTAGCTGCGGTGCTCATAGCGTGCTCACGGCTGTTTCGCTAGCTCCACATACACGAAATTTCATTGGTTGATTGATTTGTGGGGTTTAACGTCCCAAAACCACTATTTGATTATGAGAGACACCGTAGTGAAGGGCTCCGCAAATTTCGACCACCTGGGGTTCTTTAACGTGCACCCGAATCTGAGTACACGGTCCTACAACATTTCCGCCCCCATCGGCAATGCAGCCGCCACAGCCGGGATTTGATCCCGCGACCTGCGGGTCAGCAGCCTTAGCCACTAGACCACCGTGGTGGGGCCATACACGATATTTCGTAATACGAAACGTGAACAGACGATGAAGGTAAATAACACTTTTAAACATGATAATCATGGCATGGAAGTCTTATGCGGCATAACTTACGTCCACCTAGTAACGTCGCACTCAATTTAAAGTGATGTATCAACCTTCCTCATTCGTGGTTCGCATATCATGAAATCCCACAGTACGGGGATCTGTCATTCATTTTTTTTTCGAGTGGGAGGGAGAAGAGTTAGAGCTGGAGCGGTGAGACGACGTGATTGGGTGTCTTTTCCGGTGAGTCGACGTCTCCCCGCGTTTTAAATTAAGGCAGCTGCGCCGTATTAGACACCGTTGTACTAATCTAAAGAGAAACATTATACGAAAATTCTGTTTCACTACAGACGCCACAGGGACGACGCCGCAGATGTACGTCCTGATCCTAAATAAAAAAACACGCGTCCACGCACCTTAATTTACGCAGTGTCCGTCACTGTGGCAGTATGTAGTAGGAAGGGCTCTCCGGTATACTAACTCGCGTATTTTTGCGTGGTTCTTAATAGCAAAAATCATCGAACGCGTGTCCTTTTGTGCAGGCGCTCTTGAAGCAAGTCGGAGTGACCGGCATGCACGTTCTCTATATTAAATGCATGTTGCCCATCCGCAGCAAGTCTGTGCGCGTAGCCTGCAAGTCATCCTAACAGCAGGCTGCGTCCGCATAGCTGTAGCGGACGCTCAACGAAAACTGTCTTCTACAGACGCGATGAAACGCGCACGAGTGCATGCAGCAGCAGTGATGGGAGCGTCGACGTCACTAGGGAAGCATGGAGTAGTGCGACCCGAAATTTTTCGCGCCAAATGACACGCCTGAACCCTCCCATTCGTAGCCCTAGGATGTTGGTTATCGTGCACTATAGGCTGTGGTGTGAGTTCACAGCAAAATAACCAGCCGAAGCTGAACTAGCAAATCCTGAAACGTGTGGCCCTGGTGTTGAGCAATGGGTTAAACCTTACGTGTCGCTGAAGTGTTTCACAATTGCTGGTTGCATGTTCGTAATTCTTAATGAGATAAGACGCACTTTGTTCGTGTTTACCACATCGTGTCTCACATGATCGCGGTCATAGAAAAAAATGTAATGAGCGCTTAAATGCATTTCCAAGTGCGCCAATCACAGTGGTTGGTCTTGAAAAAACACAAACCTCGCAGCCAAAGGCAATGTGCCGCCGGAGAAACTCTTGGCGAAAGCGGCGTTCCCTCCAACGAACGCTTTCCCACACTTATTAACACTGACGCTGCAATGCCGTGCAACGCCACCATAAACGGCTGAGGGCAGCATGAAAAAATAGAAAAGGCCAAATTCATGCTAACCATTAGGATCATGACACAACTCAAAGTAGTGATCAGGGCTGAATTCACTCGCGATTTGTCATGTAAAAGCAAACGAGGAAACACCGTTTTGGTAGGGAATGACAGGGCTGTGATTCTGAAAATAACTTTATTTCATCTTGCCATCTCTGACTAAGAAACGCCGACAGTTTATCGTCGGTATCATGAGTCGACTCACGCATAATCACACAGACTCAGATTAAGCTTTGACGTTCTCTTGCACGTTCGGTGCCCTGCATTTATCGAACTGCTCTGTACCATTTGTAAATGGGATGGCGGACTACGCCTGATTCAGTCATGTTGTTAACATTGCGATCTCAGGTAGGCAACTCGCTCATGAGCCGACTCACTCAGACTCACCCAGGCTCAGGCAGACTCACTCAGACTCAGGTTGTGCCGTGAGTCTGATTGTGAGTCAGGCTCAGCAATATTTTTGTGAGACTGAATACGAGAGTGGCTGCATGGTGACTAATATTTTTTTGTGAATCTAAGCACAGGTGAGAACGGATGAGGTGAGTTTAGGCGTGTCCGAGTTGTAGTCAGCCCTAAGCGCAAATTTTATATGTTTGTCAAGCGAGTGTGATTACAGTTCTTTTTATTTTATTTTAATTGACTTTCACGACCTATGGCGAAATCAGGACACCGTTTTCTTCGTGTCAGCATTGTTTTATGCTGATCGTATTTATCGGGACACAAACTACACGGGGGAGAGTTTCTGCAGCCCAGCTGTAAATTTTCTCTCCTGATGTTTCACAACTCATCATTTTCGTGCATTAAAAAATAACAATCTTGCACTTAGCTTCATGCAACGCAACCCACAACGGTGGGTTGTGGGCTTTAAAACGAAGCCTTGCTCAAGACGAACCATTAAAGGCTTCGTCTTGCGAAGGCTACCAATTCCTCTGTAGGTGTTGTACTGCTTTTGTACTCTAAATGGCACCACTAAGCCATGCAATGAAAGGATTAATAAAGTACTTTTTTTTCATAACGTTTAAAGTGTTTCATTCTTCGTTTAGGGCAACCGGCGCGATGTCGATGCAAGCGGATGTCTCGCAACAGCCCGCCGTTGTCGTGGTCGCACGGGACAACGAGCCGGGACAGAGCGGTGTGTGGAATACGCAGCGCATGCTGCTGGGCTACGTGTCTCCTTTCATGCTCGCACCGCTGCTTGTACTCAGGACGGAGGTGAGACAAACGTCTACTCTTGTAAAATAGCCCTCGTCGAATACCTCATGCCGTGTAACCGCACGTTCAAACAAAGCAAAACAAGAAGAACGTGACTCTTCATACATTAATCCAGCAGAATATGCCTTTAACTAAATTAAAAAAGATAAGTTTCTCTTAAAGATTAATTTTCACTGAAAGATGAAACTTCCTTGTCCTTTGGAGCTGATGGCATTGTGCCTTTATAAGCTGTTGTACAAATTCTGCGTAGTCTGTATCTGTATTTTCAAGGCACCATTCTTGGAAGTCGGGTCATTTGATTTCAAAGGCTGCATAATGTTTCGATTAGTTTACTGCTGAAACAATTATTCATATGTTTAGGCAAATGCAGAAGTTAGACATTAGAATTCGTAATGGCGGAGATCATCTTGCGCGTGTCCTACCGTGCAGGCGCTCTTGAAGCAAGTCGAAGTGAACGGCATGCACGTGCTCTATATTAAATGCGTGTTGGTCATCCACAGCAAGTCTGCGTGCGTAGCCTGCAAGCCATCCTATTGTCAGGCTGCGTCCGTCTTACTCAAACTGCAAGAGCACATACTCTTTTTGTTGAATTAGATTTCGAATAAGCGGTATAATTTTCGGCTAATACTCCCTTTCATGTGCTAACTTAAAACGTAGTTTTCAGCACTTGTTTTTCAGCATTTGTCTAGAGCTAACGCTGCAGTTGACACAACAAAGCATCAAGAGACCGATGATTGATCACAGTGCACAAAGGTGCTTCTCTGGCCTTTCTTTTTTTTTTCAATGAGCGCTATTTTTTTACACGTCGTTCCTTACTGTCACTGATTACATGCGAATTAACTGCTGCTGTGCAGATTTCCAAGTGTCTCTACATGGTTCTGCTCATGTCAATGATGTGGCTCTCCATGGTTCTACCGCAAGCAGCCACGGCGCTTCTGCCGCTTCTTGTGATTCCGGTGATGGGATTAGCACGTTCGAAGGATGTCGCCTCTTTGTACTACAGTGTGAGCACATCACGAGCCTCGCATGATCTTCTTGAGATCTAAAATGTACCCGTGGTGTATACCATGCTGCTACTGCAGAGTTGGGCCACAAAGTTTCCTATAAATACACTGAAGGGAACTATGGCGCTAGTGTGTATGGGAGCTGCAACGCACGGCGTTTAAGCGAGCAGAAGAATGATGGGTAGTAGACGGAGTTGTCTAACTTTCATACTTTTGAACCCTTTGGGTTCGCGTGGCCTGAAGCTGCTTTATCACGAAACAGAAATCAGCAAATGTGCGCTTCACCACCTCAATTTTTCAGGATCACTGTTTCAAATCGGGTCACAAAGTTCAAAAGTGTTCGTTCTCTCCTTCAAACAAAAACTAAACACTGCTATAAACGAAGCCACAAGTGCGATTCGTCGCCCGCAAGTACGAAGACTAGGCAAAACCATGTACCATCATGCGCATGATCGCTGAACGATCGCAGCGCCAGAGTCCCCTGTGGTTAATTTTATTAAAGGTTGGACTACGAGACGCTGTATACTAGAATAGTAAGCCAGCAGGGAATCATCCTGACGTCACGCAATTATTGTCATACATCTATTATTATATGCAGGGTGAAAAGCACAAACGCAAGTGAATCGGTGCGTTCCGTCCTCACTGCTTAAGAATGAGGAAGTATATTCAGTAGGGTTTTAATACGACACTATATAGTTTATTAGGTGGCCGAATACTCGATATTTCAAATACTGCATTCCAATGGTCGTTATTTGGTTCGATTCACAATGAATTTTCATATGAAGTACTTAAAGCAGCAAAACTTATTTCATACCAGTGCTAAACGTTGCTGAATTTGAGGCACAAATCTACAAATTAGTATTCAATTGCAGCATTGAGCCGCTCCCTTCTAATCATTACTTTGCAAACGTGGTGCAAGTATGCAAGTGTAGTGGTCAGAACGTGGCATTATATATGAGGTCGTGCACGCTCTTGCAATGGAATGCCCAAATTACTCTCAACAGCCCAAAACGAAAGGAGATCCATTGCGAAATCAAGAAAAAAATCAAGCAAAACCTACAATATTTTGGAGAAGATAAAGTGAGAAATATGAAGCATCACCGATGAATGTCGGCCTAATCATTTGTACTTACTATTCCTAATTAACAAATCATGCTTCGAACTACTATGACAGGATTAGCATATTAGCACTCTAACGGGTTACAATCGAAGAATACATTAAAGTACGACACACATCCATTACTGTCCCAGCCAGAGAAAATCCGCATCGATGTCTCGTCTAAATTCGAGTGATCCAGCAATTAACCACAGTTTTCGGCCTTAGTGTTATTGAGCACATATAGAGTGTCGCTCTTGGGCTTTCCGCATGCGCTATTTAATCTCTATTCGTGTAACGCACTGCAGGATGCCGTGGTGACCCTAATTTGCAGCTCGGCGTTCGCCGTCACCATGGACCGTAGCCGGCTCCTCCGGCGCATCTCGCTCATTCTGCTGGCCAGCGAGCGCTTGGCATTCAGGCCCACCACCCTGGCGGCCCTGACGTGCTCTGCGAGCGCAGCGCTGGCCGCCCTGGCGAGACCCACTCTGGCCGTCACCGTCATGTCGGCCGCCGCTCGAGCGCTCATCCTCGAGCTGCAGAGGTGTTCGGTGCTGAAGTACTCCAAGGCCGTAGCTCCTATGCCGGGAGGTGAACACACATTTTTTTGTTAAGTGGATATGTTCTAGCCAATCGTTCGCGTACTTGTTGGGTAGTGGCTACTTCAGCTGCTGTTGCGATTTCACTGAATATCTCCCAAGGTACAACGCTTTGTAAATTTGTACGGTCTCGTTTTTTTTTCTTCGACGCAATATTCATAACTAACAGATGATACCAGGAAAGGTTAGGGGATGTTATTAGAAAGTACTCTAACGTAAGTGTGAAGAAAAAAGTGTGTACGAAAAGAAAACTTGCCACCAGCAGAGACCGACACTCCCATCGTCGATTAACGCATTCGATGCTCTACCACTTGCAGGGCTACGGTGGCGGTCAACCCTCTGTCCACTTTATAAGGTATATTTGTGCATTTAAACGGAATAATCACCACTTGTTGTCATTAGGGCAAGTGTGGAAAACTGCCCCACGCTTAAGCACACGTAAATAGCCTATAAAATGGACAGATGTGAAAGTCACTGTAGTCGATCACCATAGCTCATGAGCATGTGATGACGTCATTATATGACACCACTTTTACATCACCTGACATGGTTGCTTGGTGAAAAGACCGGCCGATCACGGAAGCAGTGCATAATCAGGTGAGGTGCAGAGAGCTTCCGAAGTCTCCGATCATGGAGGCAATTCAGATAGTACGTTTGAGAAAGATAGTTTTCGGAGAGGGGCTGTACAGGATGGATACATGAATTGAAAAGATGGCTTTCAACTTCTAGTCGATTTAGGCTAGAAAACGAGCACTGTCAGTTTTTTTTTGTTCTTTTAAGTTGCAGTGTAATGATTTTGACCTAATAAAAAGGACTTAAGCTGGACAAAAAATTACTCTTGGTGGAAGTCGAACATACTGCCTCCGATTTACACGTCCGATGCTCTACCAATGAAGCTATGACAGAAAATCACTTGCTAATCTATTTTGTTGGTTATTTAAGACTGTCCCTGCGAGTGTTCGCGAGTGCCACTCATGTGCAGAGTGTCTTACGATCTTCTAACGTGAATGACAACTGCCTATTTACGGTTCAAATATCTTTTTCTCAACAATACGTATTGTAAACGTCTTCTAGATATATTCAGATATATTTACTGTTTGTTTAGGGCGGAAAAAACTCTCATTTAACAAACGCGCTCGAGAAACACTGTTTTGAAAAATAAACAGCACGGCAGATGAATCAAAGATACGGAACGTATCTTTGATTCATCTCGTGCCTGTAAGTGTGATTGATTGATCCTATATATTTGTGTAAATGTTTTGCGATCATCTACGTGATCGACAGCAATGAGGTGAACAACCTTTTTTCTGGAAGTCTCAGCGCATGTACCCTTCCCTTGTGGAAAAGTCGCGAAATATTCTTTCTTCTCAGAGGCTTTCATTCTGGCGATACCGTTTGTCCCGGCTCCTACCAAAACCTCACTTGAGTGACAGATAATAGCACAGGAAAATGATAGACGTGGATTGTTCTGTTGCTGGTGGTTGTCCGGGTATTTGGACTTAGGTCAGACGTAACAAAAGGCATAAGTATTATCTAAATCAACATTTGTTTTAGTGGATCGGCATGTGCGAGTTGCTTCAATGCGCTTTATTACGTGGCAGCGATAGAGACTGCACACGTCATTTTGCAGCTAATATGAAAAGACTTGCCTATATCCTAAGTGCAACAAATATGCGTCTTGAAAACATTTACTTTAAATAGGACTCGCATACACATTGGTCTTTCGAAAGTTATCAAACGTGCACTTCGTCCTGGAATCTAAGTGGGTGTGTGCTCTAATGAATGGATTTGCGTAAGGTATAGTTTGCGTCTTCGCATAAGCAGTCACACCAATGCTATCACTGATTGGTAATGATAACGTGTGGAAGATTTCATGGATAATTGTACGCAACTCACCTTTGGAGCGATTAAATGCGATGATAACTCTGACTGGGCTCTCTTATTACATGGTGAGTAAACACGATGAAGAAAACTGGTAGTTTGTTAACATAACAATAATCTGTTACGCGATCCCTGTCATACTGTCGATGGAGATGACATGGTTAGATGACAAAATATAGTGCTGTCATGCCAAAAAAAGGCACGTTGTGGACGTTCTCTCGGTGATAAAACAGTAGCTATTTTTCTAAGCTTCCACGACCGTGATTTCACAGCTCCCGAGGAGTAAACATAGCTGCAAAGCTATCAACACAAAACACTACCATATGTTCTTTCACACGAAATGTTTACTTTCTGCCGACTTTTGCAGTGTAATATGATTTGCATAATATTGCTTGGTTTGGTCAGTTTACCGCAACGTAAACAACAAGGTACCTACGGATGTGGTGCGATTCCGTTTGCTAAATTAGGCACTGGGTCGATATATTTGGCATGCGCTAACCTTTAGTGGCAAAAACGTGTTGCATATTGAATCCTTGAAACAAAGCAGCAACTACAACACAACAGCAAAAGCACTAAGGAAGCAGGTAGAGGTAACTTTAATATAACTGAAAACATGCGTAGCTTGCGACATATATAATGCAGCCAGACGATAACAGGCTCGGGGTGTGGAGAATACTGTTTAGAGTGACATATTACGCAGCAGGACAAAAACTACTTAACACTGTCACTGTGTTGCGGAATTGGGTGTCAGTCAGACAAAAAATTATTTCCTAAGGCCTCCAGTGAGGAGCTGTGCTGGTGAGATTAGAATATGAAAGTCTTTTCGATCGTATGACACATTCCGATGCTTTTATAACTGAAATGCTTTGGACAATTCATATTATCTGAGAGAGATAAGTTACTGAACGCTTGTTCACTGTGCAAGGCCAATAATGCTGACAATTAGATATGCCATAAAATGTTTTCAAAGCATGCTCAACTACTATTCGACGCTTGAAGTCCAGGTGCTATTACAAGGCAATGAGATTGTCATAAGTGCGAAATCGAACTGGGGAGAGAACAGATTCATACCTAAGTTTTTCTTGACAGTATGTTCTTTTAATCCCGCATTGTCAGAATATTCATAGACCACTTCATTCTGGCCTAACTAACTGTTGCTGGTGACTTCGCTACTCATTTTCTTTCAGACGACCCCAAAGCGGAAAAAGAAGACCCAGAAAT
Source organism: Rhipicephalus microplus (assembly GCF_043290135.1). Classification (NCBI taxonomy): domain Eukaryota; kingdom Metazoa; phylum Arthropoda; class Arachnida; order Ixodida; family Ixodidae; genus Rhipicephalus; species Rhipicephalus microplus. The sequence goes on along the minus strand of NC_134702.1, from coordinate 104,695,135 downwards.
CAGGTTGCAAATTGCGTAAGTCCTGGCCTGCTTCACTCTACAAAGGGTTGTGGGTCGTGAAGTGGCAAAGGATGGCAGTAAGTGAAGGTGCCATGTCTTTGTTATCGGTACATTCGGGCCGTACCTACAACTCGCCCCTTCCATAATGCAACTTTCGCTGCTTGGACACCTATTCGAGCACGTTATCTCGGCACCGACGTTCGCAAGCGCGCGGTTGGTCAACACTGTCCTGGCGTGGGGCTGTTCATGAGCAGATCGTTTGAAGGCCTACACACGGATTGATTTCTTCCGGAGTATTCCACGGTAGCACAAACGCTTCGCGCTTTTCAAAAGAAAAATAGCCTGTCGATCCAGTTTATAAATTTTCATATTACCTGTAAACTTGTGTGCAGTGCAGGTGAAGAGGAGCTCAGTGATTGTCTTAGTCACTCTTCGTATCCCCTTGCCTTTGTCTACGCTGTACGTAAGCTTACAACACAATTGCATTTATCCCATACTCAAACTTTCCTTCTGATTAACTCCGCACGCGAGATCGTTATTTTCCTCAGCACTCAATCTCAACAAATCAGGCATCAACACAGTCTAAAAGATGTCACGACGGTTCATTACTCTCCGTAGCGATTTCGGACAACCTTGGGATCGCGTTAGGTAAAGAGTTCGTTGTTTTACTCGGCGAAGCTCAGCAAAAGTTCCGAAAAATAGTTACATTCGAATGATGATGTGCGAGTTCTAGAATAAAACAAAACATGTGTTAACGAGACACTCCATACGCGCTCAAGTATTCGGCATATCTCGACGGTTCTGAATGCGATAAGCACCTCACCTTTTCTTTAGATACTGCGATGGCTAGAGGGCTGTCGTAGTTTTTCTTTGTTCAAGAAGAACTCAACAGGAGTTCAACTTCTGGCAACAGCTCCTTTCATCCAATGAACGCATACGCAAAAACGCCCGTCCACACTATTTAGGCGCTGCCCTTGCGCACCACATAAGATCTTGAAAGGCCAAAGCAATTCGGAAGTCACCACCGTGAGGCTTTTCCGTAGGCCAATCCGTATGTTTCGCATGAGAGTATTTCGTGTCCTGTCCCGCCTCTTCTCATTTCGGGCCAATTTAAGCACATAATCTTGATTAATAATTAAAACGTAGGTGCTTAAGTGCTCTGTAGATAGCCGTCTTTTACAAAATTTCCTAGGCGTTGCAGTATGTTTAAAACTTATGTGAAGGAAGATATTCATTGAAATTCCCGACATTGACAACTATGTTGTGGGTATTCTTGTAAGGATCGCATAGTCATTTACGTACCTTTTCCGTTACTGCACTATAATAACATCGCAAAATATTGCCATAATTTCCTTTTTTTTCTTTTTTAAGAATTATTCTGCGCAACAGATCAGCTGAACAAAACTTTGTCATGGCCCAGTTTCGTTGACCAAGCACAGCTTTTCTTATAGAGCTCCGAGTAGGGTTTTTTTTTTTTGTTTTAATTTCTTTATATGCTGGTAGCGAGCTATCTATTCTGTTCCGCTTCTTTTATAGGACCTCGCGAGCAAACAACAACTATCTACACAAGCTTCTGTAAGGCGTAACGTAATTGACCTGTTCAAATATTGACAGTTCAAACAGCGACTTGTTCTGAACAGTTTGCCCCGATATGCAATAATATTTCATATATACGGGAGTGACATTGCAGCAGGAGGCGGGTGCAAGACAGGCCACAAATTAAGCCCGAGGCACCAGCTTGCGAATGCGTCAGAAAACTCAATTAGTGGAGCAGCTGGACAAATGTCGACACTGAAAAAACAAAATACAGACACACTCGTATGCCCCAGCACCATCATTCGCATCTTGTAGACAGTATCCGTGCTGTCTGTTTTCTCAGACACCGGGAACTTGTCGAGATAGCTAGGAAAATTCGACCTCAGTCGGGGTGCCCCCCGCGACAGCCTTCCAGCCTAATCAGTGCCCTCTCAAAACTAGGTCGTATGCCTGCGGCAGCGCTGTTACAAAATCATGGCTATCCCCCCGGTCAAGAAGCCGATGAAACTCGGGGCTCAGTTGGAAAGATGAGAAAGCAAACATTGCACAACCGATTGTGACAGGCACCTATGCGCTTAGCTAATTTTGGCCAGCAGCCCCGCCGTCTACAACGCATGTGCCATAACTGGCACTTTCTTTTGACTTCTTAGAAATGTATATAAGTGATAAAGCAGAAGAAAATTATTAGTAAGAGAACGTTTCGTGGCAGAGAACGCCGTAAAACTACACGTTTTTGTTTTACTGATATTGCCTATTTGAGACTCTGTTCGACAAGAGTGACACCTGATCAGTTTCATAAAAACGTAGATATTGGTTTAGTCGATTGCTATGACGGGCATATTTAATTATCTTGATATGTGGCTCATAGGATGGCGCAACGAATCACAAGAACACAGATTTGTTTTAGCTTATCTAAATGACAAACTTTTCAATATAGCGCCACATTGCTTTGTAATAAAGAGCTGTCAGGTGATGTTCTCCACCATATAACTGCGTTTTTAAAAGTCAGATCAGTTCGTGGAATATTTCTGCGAAGGAAATGAGTATGCCAATGCGTTAGCTATGGTGTACTGAAATAGGGTAATGTGTCATCTGGTGCCGAAAGCATGGCTGTTTTTGCGATGACAGCCAGCGGTGCCGGGGCATACCGTACTATCGTGTAACCGCCTGTCACCCCCTGTCACCGCCCCATAAAGTCATTTATGGCACGGTGAGATACGAAGCATCCGAGAGGGGTAGTTGTAGGTGCCGCGCTGGTCGTATGTTTGAGAGGAAAATTCTTCGATTGCTGCCGTCTGTTTCTCATAACGCGTAAGCAAATTTCAGCGTGTACATAGAAGAGTTGGTTCATAGGTAGGTAAGTAAGAGATTTACTGTACAAGGGGATTCGGGGACGTACGTTTCAGGGTCCCCGTACTACCCCACTGCGCTATTCATTTGTGAGTTCAAGTAGTTCCCTGACATGGGCAGTGGCGATCTTCTGCTTGGCCGGGTGTGTCAAGCACAATAGGGTTTTCTTTGCTTCCATGAGTTGAGTGGTTCCGAGCCCCGCGGCGGAGGGTCCGCCGAGCATTGCAAGATTATGTGGGTAAAGTTAGCGTGGGGGTGCCTGCATTCAGAACAGGACGGGGTGTGTGCTATTTGCGCAAGCCTGATGCATGGCAGTTTCTGCAGACCGACAGGAATTGTGGGTTTACTCACCTAAACTACATTCATCACCCATAATCCAGTGGGGAGAATTTAATGTTACCTTCCTGCCCTTTGGCGTCTCTTTTATAAACAAACGTCTATAAAAAAATGGCACTGTTCGTCATTGAGCGTTAGTATATTTGTTCTGTCGAAAACATTGCGACTACTCTTCTGGCTCATGCAGGTGGTCGTGAAATTCAGTTGATGATAACGATCCTTGAGGTCCTCTTCGTTTTATTTGTCGCATGATTTTGAGTTGGTGTGATAGCTAAGCAAGGGTACATTAGCATAGCAGGAATTGCGGTGCGCTTCTTTATATCTTCAGCGATCAAAACATTCAGCATGCAGACGAATCAAGTTACTTTTCCGCGCTAGGAATCGTGAAAGCTCAGACGACTCAGAAGCAGCGTTCTTTGTAGCATTGATGCACCCAAATGTGCTGAGATGTTAAATATAGCAAATACTTTTAGTTTCGATTGTGCTTCGTTACTATTTTACTCAAAAACTGCTGACAGTTTCGCGATGCAAATTCAAAGTACGTGTGCCGTGCTCAGCGTTCGACGGTGGCACCTGACAGGTGTAGGTCCTCGCAAAAGCAACCCCCGCTCTTCTATTGGTTTGTTGTGAAGACGGCACACCTTACTATTCTAGTACACCATAGAAAAACTTTCCAATTGCCGGCACGGATTCCGCATTGCCTGTGATCGTAAGGCATTCAAGTTTAGACGCCGAAATTTTGTAGCTTTTCATTCAAGAGCACTCCTGGATATTGCATATTCACTTTCGCTCACAGTAAGTTCCACATGAGGAATGCGTGGTCTCTCCTAGTATTTCCTAGCGTAAGCTAGAAGTTTAGGAGTTAATTTAGAAAAAGTGCAATGGTTTAGAGCACTTGGTGCACTACTACGGAGGAGCAGAAAGCCGTCCCAGTGCAAGCACCTTTATTTTATGATCGCACATTTCGTTCCGAAAAGGCTGTGAACGCTTAAGAGCCCTGTACGCACTCTACTATGGGAAGCAATGAGATATTCCTGATTAAGATACATATGGAGAAGGGAGTCCCACTGTTTTTAAACTTCGCGTAGCGTTACGCAGGACATGGGACTCAAACGGTGTAGCCGAGCATTTACTGCCAATTGAATGCTTTGCTGTTCTCTAGTTGCTTCATATAAAGCACAGAAAAAAATTCAGGAGCCCTAGCGTTATCGAGAAAATGGGGGCATGAGAATCTTGGTGATTCCGTGCCTGCCATGCACTATTAATCAAGTCATAGATATATGCCAGTTACACATACGAAGCCCAAAGAAAATGTCTGTTTTTTTTATACCGAGCACTTCAAGTACGACCTGTTTAAGAGTGTACTACTGTTTTCTTATCCTATCTATCTATCTATCTACTGCAATGTCTAATAATCTCCCTCCTAACTGTTTCCTTCTTCCATGCCAGGAATCAAACATACATTCCACATCTTTCACAGCGCCATAATACAGTTCCTGCTGACACAAAATACAGCCATGCATTATATCCAGACAACGCTGAAATGTACCAGCGTGAAATTACAAGACACCTCTGTTACGTCGACAACTGATCCGATTGTTGTATCAGAAGCAGCTGATCGCCTAAACGCCGACGAACACTAGAACGTCAATTATTGGAAAATGGCGCATAAAAATACCCTTGCGACCGTCACATCTTGGACAGCCACAGTTTGCGTTCGCGCGAGCTGAGTAATTTTGCGGTTGCACCTTTAAAGCCAACGACACTTGTGGGGCAATGTGATTTTCACTTGAAAAAGAAGGTAGAACAAATTATCGAATGAAAAATACAGCATACCAGAGTATCCTTTCATCGCCCAATGTTTTCGCTGGCGCCTCCCGGAATTGGCATTCCGGGAAGACGCCAGCTCAAACGTTGAGCGACGAGGGGCTATTGTCAGATAACTAATTTCTCATTCCTCATTCTTCTTTTACAACGGAAGCTGTATATGGCTAGGAAAAACAAAAATCCGTCCGGCACTGGTGCCACGAGCAGTCTCTATTTGTTGTCCTCACAGTTACGTCATTCTCAGTGACGTATCCAAGCAAGTGCGCCATTGGCTCCGCTTTTAGGGACGTCGTCCGTCTCGTCGCAGCCGTGGTGCCGAGCGCATGCGCATCAGTTTCTCCTGAAACCTTCCACATGGGTATTCCACGGACAACTCTGGAAGAACGCCGACAGTGGAAACGTGAGGGAGCTCACATTCGCCGAACCGATGGGGCAGTCCAGACATAAAAAGTGGCCCAAGGGCCGAGTGGGGGGGGGGGGGGTTTAGAATTGGAAAAGAAAAGAAAAGTGAACCCCGCAATCGTTTGCAGCTAAGTGCGACACCTCAGCAGTGGTTCACAAGGGAATAGGAAGGGGGGTAATAAACTTGAGCGAAGAGATGAAAGAAGGAGGAGAGGGCGAGCAAAGAGACCGAAAAGGAAGGGGGAACGCACAGATCGTCTACCAAAACAATGGGGCGCGAATTCTCTAAATTCACTCACGCAGTCCACTTCGTCAACAAAGTCGAGCAGCGCTGAAAGGGCACGCTTGATATGCGCGCGGCCACTGTTCGGGAACAAGAGGTGCTCAGTTGTTGTCCGAGGCAGACCGAGATCTCCATACGTTGCGAGCATCATCTGTCTGCTCGCATCACCAGTCGGGCAATGAAGCAAAAGGTGGTCCATAGTCTCCAGGTCGCCACAGTCCATGCAGTATGAAATGCCACGCCCGGAGTGCCCATGTTTTCACTTGGTGGTGTAGTTGTCTTCGGTGCGGAGACAGAGAAGGAAACCACAGTATTTTCTTGGTAATCCCTTGAGAGGGAGCGGCCGAGGCGGCTTTCCAGCTGCTACGCGAGGATCGGGATGACGCTCGCGCACGTAGCGGGCGGTGAGGAGACGGCCGGCATCCGCAGAGCACACGAAGTTGGTGACGCCGGTGTCCGGGTCGTGCGCATCCCTCGCGGCACAGTCGGCCGCCTCGTTGCCGGGTACTCCGAAGTGTGAAGGAACCCACAGCAGCGAAAGGTCGCAGCCTGTTTTCTGCACGGCATGTAGCTTCGGGCAACTCTCTGCGCAAGGAGGCTGCCGTCTTCCTCACGCAATATCGTGGCCAAGGCCGCCCGGGAGTCGCTGATGATGGCTGCAGCGCTCATGGGTGCCCGCTCATTCAGGAAATCGGCTGCCAAATTTATAACGGTGAGTTCCGCCACAGTGGAGGAGGTGAGGGAGGGGAGGCGGCACATGAAAACCGCGCCGACTGATGGCACAACGCAAGCGGTGGCCACAGAGCCGTCGCGAAGCACTGACCCGTTGACGTAGACAAGCAGCCGGCCGTTCGGCTGTACGTGGAGGAAGGTGGAGCACTCCTGCTGCGTCGCCGCCAGCTGGGTGCGCGACTTCGCTTTGATGCCGCCAATGGTCTTGGTGATCACCAGAGGGATGTGGCGGTAGGGTGGGATAGCCAGCCAGCTGGGGTACTGCATGTCTGGCACAACCGTCAAGAGCTCATTCGCCCACTGTCCCATGGATGAGTGAGGTAGAGCGTATAGCTTGTTCACAAGGAGCTCCTCTGCTTTGTGGTTTTAAGCCGCAGTTCACGATTTAGTGTCCGCTGGGTCACCCGCAAGGAGATCGGAGTTTGCCGCGCTTCGGCGAGCGTGGGGCCCACCTGGGAGTTGTGGGGAAGTCGGTAGTACTCCCGTACGGCGTTGGGATGGTCCGCGTCCAAGGCAGCTAGGTGGCAAGCACTTAACAGAACCACCGCTGTCGTGTAGATCACGCGTGCCGATGCGACTGCATTGTAGACTCGCAGGGCAAGGGCAGGAGTGCAGCCGTGACCTCGCGCGAGTAGACTGCGTGCGGCGCCGACTACCTTGCGGTTGCTCGTCTGCAGATCATTGACGGCCGCTCGCCAGCTTAGCCGGTGGTCTATGGTCACCCCCAAGTAGTGCACCTTCGTGCTCCACTCGATGGGGAGGCCCCGGAATGAGAGCCGAGGCGTGGAGCGGTGTGTCGATGTCACACATGTCCCGTTTATTAGGGAGGCGATCGCCGGGCTAATTCCAAGAGCCGAAGTATCGGCCCCCCGAACCGCACCACGAAAGCGTGGACAATTTAGAAGTGGTCCTTTTTGGCGCGCCAGCGGACGCCGGCTGTGGCCCAAAGAACAAGTCAGAGCCGAGAGTTGATAAACAAACAAATTATATTCTCAATAATGGCAGATCGAAAACAATACGTAAAAATGCACACTCCACAATAGTTGCATACAATATGTCACCAATCAAACCAATCAATCAACGTACTACACAATACAATCAGCCACGCTCAAAACAACGGACACAGACAACAATACGCACTACAATGCAGTCGCATGCATTGAACAACCAAGACCCTTAAGGACTAAAGAGATAGAAAACCTATTCAGTCCAAAGTCCTTGGAACAAAAGTCTGAATGATACTCTTCCGAGAATCACTCACTCAAAGTCCAGCGTTGTTGTCGTTCCGTAGCTCTCGAAGTTTCTCTTCCAGGAAACCTCGCGTCCTCAAATGGCCACTCTCCAAGCTTCAAACTTCTTCGCCGGAAATCCGTCGGCTTCACACACGCAGCTGTTGCCCGCGTCTTCGCTCGATAGCGGTAAACCCACGCTCTTGCCTGTAGCTCGAGCCGTCCCTACGGACCAAAACTTCGCCGACTACACGGCGGAATCTCTACGCACTCTGGCGCTCACTTCCGTCTCCTCCTGTTCTGTCACTACGGGCAGAACCTTCGTCGACTACACGGCGGAATTCCTACGCGCTCCGGCGCTAACTTTCCGTCTTCTCCTGATTTCTCGTCTCGGCCGCTCGATTAAATACTTTCCGCGCCACCTTCCAGAACGTTCTCCTCCTTTCGTCGGCGCGATGCGCAGCGAAGGCTGGGGAGAGGCACGAGACGGTTCGACTGCCCTCCCCGGAGGATGATTCACTCGGTCTGACCCCGCCTCCTTCGTTCTAGAAAAATCGCGGCCTTGCTGGGCCGCCGATGTGGGGTGAGGAGGATCGTCTGCGAAGCCGTGCTTCTGCGGGGAGAGCGCGCGCCCGGGAGCCCTGGATGTTTGCTTTCTTTTTTTTTTCTTTTTACCTCGCGGCGTTTCTGCCGCCCGTTGTCGCAAGAATTTGGCGGCGCGCTCTTTTTTAGCGCTCGTTCTGTGACACTGCCCCCCACTTTAAGAATATTATCTCATAATATTCAAAACCACACAAACGAGCGCGAACAGTCACCACACATTCTCACAGACTGTAACACAATCCGTCGCTCATGACACTTCACATTCACAATATATCACTCAATACAATCGTACATTGTAGTTCAATTCCACAACACATGAAATATAGCCACAGGTACATGCCTACAACACTTCATCACACATTCTAAACAATACAAACGTACAAAGTTCTGTCTATCCAACAATTATACAACACTATACATCACACCATCGCACAGAACACTGACTCACTCGACATACACTTGAGACACAGGATAACAAGAACATTAACACAACATATGTCACTCAGCACTGCCCAACACATTCTGATTCGACTTAAACACTTATCCTGTGTACTTCGAGCAGCGCTTGCGCCCCTTTCTGCGGTGCTCGCTCGATCTTTTCTTGTGCTTCCACGTTCTTTTTCGGCGAGCCCTTTCCAACGACGATATCTGAGGCGTCGTCTCAGCCATCGTTGTCTCTTCCGACACCGTTAATGCGTCATTACATTCGACGGGTCCTGTCTGTTTATTTACCCGCTTGATAATGTCTCTACATTTTGCCCGGCTGGCCAACTCCGTCTCCTTTACACTGTCGGTCGGTTGAGGTCGTGCCGACGTAAGTCCGGTTGCTCGGCCCGTGAGCTTATTCGACACGATCGTCTTCTCCTTCGCTGTCTCTTGCGCCGCAGCTTCACCTTGGGCTCTAGTGAGATCCGTCACGGGATGCTCCTCCACTGTATCTCGCGGCCGCTGTGTTGGCGAGGGCTCTATCTTCGGGTCTTCTCCCAAACATTCTGGATCATTCGGCCCTCGCGCCCCGACGATGTTTCCGATGACAAGGTCGTAAAGGGGGGTCGTCATACATAGAGCGGTAACTTTCCCGCTGAAGTACGGGGTTTCCACCTCAATCTCTGCTTCGGGAAGCATCCGAGCTGTACGGTCAATTAGGCAAACCGGTTTCGTTTTGCCGGTTAACTCGCTTTCCCGTACCAAATCTCTCCGCACGATAACAGTGGAACTGCCGGTATCTCTTAACACCGTAATCTTTTTGCCCGCAACTTTTCCAGGCAGCGTTGGCATTTCTTTCGTAACACCGGTTGGCTGTTTTGACATTACAGCACCCACAATAGGAATTTTCTGCCCATTTTTCAATTCTACGAATCCGTCGGTGACGGCATTATCGCCGGATTTCGGTGCCGCTTGCACACAGGATACCTGGTGAGTTTGGCTCGCTCCGTTTCGACATGCGTCTGCTTTGTGCCCAGTCTGTCCACACTTTAAACATTTTACAACCGTAGGGCTCGTAAGGATCGTTCGACAGTTTTTCGCGCGATGACCCACTCGGTTGCACAGAAAACATCGCGGAATGCTCTCTGGTGCACGCTTCTTTTCTTCGGGAGCCAATTTCTTCGAATCGTCGGGACACTCCTTCTTTACCTTGGCCAAATTAGTGCCACCTTGCGCTTCCAAGAATTGATCAGCCAATTCAAGCATGTCTTCAAGTGAGTCAGCCTTCCTCTCTTTTAAGTACAGTGACAGGCTTGGGTGGCAACTAGTAAGAAATTGTTCTCTAATTAGCAGCTCTCTAAGCTCATCGTACTCCTGTGCTGTCCCTGAAAGTTCAATCCATTTGTCGAAATAATGACAAAGTCGGGCGGCATACTGCGTAGCCGTCTCCCCATCAGCTGGCTTTCCTGTCCTAAATCTGTCCCGGAATCCTTCCACGGTAAATCTAAATCGCTTCAGCAAAGCAGCTTTCACCCTTGCATAGTTGGCTGCATCAGTCGGCGTCAGCCTGCCGTACACACTGAGCGCTTCACCACTCAAGCAAGTACTCAAAGCAGTTGCCCATTGATGTTCCGGCCAATTCTGGCTCTTCGCAATCGTCTCAAATCGGTGGAGGTACGCGTCTAGGTCGTCCTTCCTTTCATCAAACGCTACGAGCAGCTTGCTTGGGTTCAAGCGGAAGCCGTGATCTTCCCGTTCGCTGCTCTCAACTCTAGCTTGGACGGGAGTTTCACTTCGCTGTTGCAAACGGAGCCGCTCGAGTTCCATCTCGTGCTGCCGCTGCCGCTCCCTTTCAGCCATCTCCGCTTCTCTTTCTTCTTTCAGCTGTCGCTCCCTCGCTTCTCTTTCTCCCTTCAGCTGTCGCTCCCTCGCTTCTCTTTCTTCTTTCGCCCTTTCAGCTGCCAGCTTTTCTCTCTCCAACTCCAACTTCACTTGTTGCTCTCTTTCTTCCTTCGCCCTTTCAGCGGCCAGCCTTTCTCTCTCCAACTCAGCTGCCTTTTCTTCCTTGGCCCTCTCAGCTGCCAACCTCTCTCTCTCCACCGCCTCTTTCTCCTTCTGGCTTACCCACTTCCGTAGTTCGGCGCCAGAAAGACCCATCTTCTCACCAAGAGCAACTAACTTTTCGAGATCCATTGTGTCTCGCAACTCGCAAATAAAACCTTGCCGCGTGCAAAAAGTATCTGCCTAAATCAGTCTATCGGAACACTCCCCTGCACTCGTTAACGAGAACACTGAACAACACAGAGAATCGTTCCGACAGCAGTATCACCAACTCGAGGCTCTTTCTCACTACTTTGGACACACTGTGCACCAAAAGGTCCTGTTTCGCGGACGCCAGATTAATTGTCACACATGTCCCGTTTATTAGGGAGGCGATCGCCGGGCTAATTCCAAGAGCCGAAGTATCGGCCCCCCGAACCGCACCACGAAAGCGTGGACAATTTAGAAGTGGTCCTTTTTGGCGCGCCAGCGGACGCCGGCTGTGGCCCAAAGAACAAGTCAGAGCCGAGAGTTGATAAACAAACAAATTATATTCTCAATAATGGCAGATCGAAAACAATACGTAAAAATGCACACTCCACAATAGTTGCATACAATATGTCACCAATCAAACCAATCAATCAACGTACTACACAATACAATCAGCCACGCTCAAAACAACGGACACAGACAACAATACGCACTACAATGCAGTCGCATGCATTGAACAACCAAGACACTTAAGGACTAAAGAGATAGAAAACCTATTCAGTCCAAAGTCCTTGGAACAAAAGTCTGAATGATACTCTTCCGAGAATCACTCACTCAAAGTCCAGCGTTGTTGTCGTTCCGTAGCTCTCGAAGTTTCTCTTCCAGGAAACCTCGCGTCCTCAAATGGCCACTCTCCAAGCTTCAAACTTCTTCGCCGGAAATCCGTCGGCTTCACACACGCAGCTGTTGCCCGCGTCTTCGCTCGATAGCGGTAAACCCACGCTCTTGCCTGTAGCTCGAGCCGTCCCTACGGACCAAAACTTCGCCGACTACACGGCGGAATCTCTACGCACTCTGGCGCTCACTTCCGTCTCCTCCTGTTCTGTCACTACGGGCAGAACCTTCGCCGACTACACGGCGGAATTCCTACGCGCTCCGGCGCTAACTTTCCGTCTTCTCCTGATTTCTCGTCTCGGCCGCTCGATTAAATACTTTCCGCGCCACCTTCCAGAACGTTCTCCTCCTTTCGTCGGCGCGATGCGCAGCGAAGGCTGGGGAGAGGCACGAGACGGTTCGACTGCCCTCCCCGGAGGATGATTCACTCGGTCTGACCCCGCCTCCTTCGTTCTAGAAAAATCGCGGCCTTGCTGGGCCGCCGATGTGGGGTGAGGAGGATCGTCTGCGAAGCCGTGCTTCTGCGGGGAGAGCGCGCGCCCGGGAGCCCTGGATGTTTGCTTTCTTTTTTTTTCTTTTTACCTCGCGGCGTTTCTGCCGCCCGTTGTCGCAAGAATTTGGCGGCGCGCTCTTTTTTAGCGCTCGTTCTGTGACAGTCGACGCTCGCGGTACTGCGTACCGGTGATCCGATAGCCTCCCAGGCCGCGCTAAATAGCAAAGGGGAATGCATGCCTGTGCCGGGCGGATCCTGCAAACCACGCCGCCAAGTTAGCTCACGATGTCAAACGATTGCAAAAACGCCACGTTAAACAAGGAACGCGTGTTTCTTGAAGACGAAAAAAATGGCAGCATATCCACGGAGTGAGTGATGAAGAGTGGGGCGAACCATCCGTCCGTCCATTCGTTCTTGCTTCCGTCCGTCCATGCGTGCTGCGTGTGTGTGCCCGCCCGTGCGTCCATCCGCCCGTCCGTGCGTGCGTCTTTTTGGGCGTCCACACGTCCATCTGTGCATCCGTCCCTGCGTTCGTCCATGCATCCGCCCCTGCGTCCGTCTATGCGTCGATCCGTCCGTGCAGCCATCCATGCGTCCGTACATGCATCTGTCTGTGTGTCCATTCGTCCATCTATTAAACAATCCAAGTACCACAACCTCGCATCTTATCATCATATATTCCCCACATAGAAGCACCGTCATGAAGCGGACATTCTAAGGAATAAACAAGAGGTGGCACGCGCACACTTTCTTACGACTTGCGCTTCGTGTCTACTCCCAACCTATAACCACGTCGAGTTCATGGTATATACTAGTTCACTGTATTCATGACACTGCGGACCAACGCTCGCTAAACCTTTCTAAAACCAAGGAGGTTACGCCCAGCGAGTATAACGTAGCAACCCTTTCATGTCAGATGGTGCTCAATGTACATGCCAATGACTGGTAATGGGGAATGACAGACAGGGGAATTTGACTTCTAGTTAACGCGCAAGATGCGAATTTTTTATTGTTTAACAACGCACCGGAGAAATCTCCCACCGGTACCACCTTGCAGGTCAAAACGTAAGACTGGATACATACTACGACTACGACTACTACTAGGGACAAACAGGTGCCGCTTTAAGGAGCTTCTCCCCAAAAAAAATTTTCAATTAGATTGTGTAACATGGTGCAGTGCCTACGCCGAACAAGTAACGTTGTGGCGTCAACGTGACGATTGGGTGAGTGCGTTCGCCGGGGCGAACGCCTCCTTTCGGCGGGAGTTTACCAAGACGCACTTTGGCTACGGCTGCGACGTCTGTGAACACCTGTGGTTCGAGAACAACCACTCTGATTAGCGCACTGTGAAACACATTTAACCAGTAATTACACTTCTCCATGACCATGATCACGCGAGGCGCAATGTGCGGCATGTGAAATCAACACTCTGATAAACCCAAGCCAAATGTGTGCAACCTGAAGCACGAACATGCAACCAATAATCGTGAAAGGCTTCAGTGCCACGTTGCGTGAAAGCACTGCTAAACACTGGAGCTGCGCGCTTCAGCTTTCGCTGGTTAACCCTTTGTACGGAGTACTTTGTTGGTGATTTTTTTCCTGCACATCTTATAAATGTATGTAGGCAGTAACAAAAACGCTCCGTTGGCAGTAAGCTCCCGTCTTTGTTTCTATCTCCCGTGTCCTGCATAACGCCACACCTTCTGGACAAAATCTAGCGTAAGATGCCAATAGGGGTGAACTTTTTATATATCTCTTTATTCCTCTACAACACTTGTTACAGCGACTTCTGCGTCCAGCTGCGGGCTCTGCTCATAATGGTTTCATTGGGTTCGCACCTTGGATCTTTCCTGCTTCCATCGGGAAACGAGTCTCAGCTACGCTTCAATCAAATGATGCAAACGTAAGCAAGGCCTCTCTTGGTTGAATGCGCAGTTCACCTGAAATTACTGTAGTAGAAAAAAACGCAGTTTTGAAAGTTTTGATAAATTACCCCTGAAGTGGTTCTAAGAAAGGGAACAAAAGAGAAAAGTGAGCCCCGTAACTGTCTGCATCAAGGTGCGATACCTAAACAGTAGCTCACAGGGGATCGGGGTGAGGAGGGATTCAAAGGATAGGAGTAAAGGTGTGAATAGAGAGCAAGATAGATACACTAAGCCAGCGAGTAAGGATATATCGAGGGGATAGGAGAAATAGGAAAGATGTAAACACGGTCACAGGAGTCCGAGGACGGGGCACCACTTGCGAGAGCTCTTGTCGGCGTCAGGAGATGGCGTAGAGCAAGTCCAGTAGGTCAGAGCTACGCTGTCATCGGCGGTCGGCGTCAGGAGATGACGTAGGGCCAGCCCAGTCGGCCAGAGCTACGCTGACGTCGGAGATCACGAGAGCACAACCGGTCGGCACGGAATTCAGTGAGCGAGTCTCATAAATTACCCCCGAGCAATAATGAATAAGCACATAAGACTGTCTGAAGAAGATCTTAAGACAGAACATATAAAAAGAAAACCGTGGTGTCTACCCGCTTAGAACTGGCCGCGACAGCTCACTTTGACGTCATAGGTGCTGATGAAGCCTGCTCCAGCCTGAGTAACTTCTTTTGTAATTATAAGAGATGGATCGTTCTGTATATATACAATGCAGGAAACTATCCCAAGTAAATTTCTTTGAAGATATGTGCGGGTGAGGACATTATGACGTAGGCCACTCAGAATTAGATGTAATAACAGTCGGAAGTTGTAGGTTCATTTTATTTTCTAGCGTTCAGACGCTTACGGCCTAACTGGTTATAAAATTGAGAAGAAAAAAGCACGTGATTATTCGGGACTCCTGTAATGCCTTGTTCCCCTATTATTTGCCTATGGTGATTTAAATAAGTCTATTGGTTCAAGTCTACATGTATCTTTCGAAGAGAAGAAAAACTAGAACTATAATAAGCATATTGATTCACGGCTTCGCTTAAAACACGTACAACAGATGATACGTGTACACACGATGAGGACAATCGTGTGTGCACCCATCGTGTGTACGGCTTATCTGTTGTCCGTGTTTTTCTAGAGCCGCCATGAATCAATTTACGTTTTCACAATTTGGCCGAAGTGAAAGCGTTACTGCATAATAAGTGAACTTTGCAGAGTTATAGACCCTAATTTCGGACTCAAGTCCGCAACTAAATTTTCTTTTCTATGCCTATTGATCGCTGCCAGAGAAGGGAAAATTTGTACAGAACGTAACTTGCGGTGATCCGCGGCTTTTTTTTTATTTCGAATGCATTATTTAGTCAGGCTTTGGCAGGCGTTCATCTGTATCCGTCCACCACCCTCTCTCATAGCAACAGTGGCAGGCACGGGCGTCCTTAGCAACCGGAATCCCCACGATGTCACGCTTCGGCTTCGGCAGCTGTCAGCAACAGCTGCGGGCGTGCGAGCTCTTCCTCGCCCCTAGAACCCTCACCTTTTTTACTTGAACGTGTCTTGCCAACGCATCAATCGAGTGCGTTTAAAACACGTTTGTAGCACAGCCTGTAAACAGCGCGTTCTGAACGCGTTTGGGCTGCATTGAAAGCGAAGGTAATATCTCTGAGTAGAGAGCCTACATGATGTAGGCTCCCTATCTCTGAGATGATTACGAACGCACGTTGGAAGCGCTCATTCAAATGGGTGCCCAAAAGGGAGACACTCGAACGCGTCGATGTGCCCAGCGAGCGTTTCATTTTCTTGGCATCCCTGGCGGCTGGTGCCCTCAATACTTCTGCGTTCAATAACACGCTGAGATTATGGCCGTCAGGTACACAAACAGCTGCTAATGAATGTGTAAATAAATGGTTGCTGTAGAAGTCTTCGTCTCGTCATTATTTACGCCATTAAAATTACTATACCATATTTTCTCACGACTTTCTTCAGGAAAATGGGGGCATTTTTGTGCTCAAGAGTGACAACCACCAAATTGCGGATCAATAGCTTGCACACGTGGTAGAAAGTCAGAAATCGGAAACAGCGCCGAAAGTATGTGTACATTTGTGAACGTTTAGTCAAGCTTATAAATATAAAATGAAGTATTGACAGCAGGATGCTTCTTCGTATAGCTTTTTATTGAAATTATTTACCAATTTCAGGTCTTCCAACAACTGTCACTATTCCAACACTTCCTCAACACTCGCTCTGAACAGCTTGCTTTAAACAGCGCATCTTAGAGTGGCCGTTCTCTTTTAAGATGTCTGGCGAACTGAACTTTTTAATGTCTCATAACCATAGTGGAAATACGTGAAAGTGTTTTTAGCACTTCGCAGTCTTTGCCGTAGTTGCCAACTAGAAGGTCCACTGTAGCACATAATTATGCTCACTTGTATCTATTCGTACGGCTTTTTCAGGTTATCGTTGTTGTTTGGGCAAACCGACGCAGTGCAAGCACTCACACTATAAAAAGACATGGCTGACCCCTCCATCATAAAAATTGACATAATACGAAAGTGAAACTTCTTTTCATAGAAGTAGTGCTTATTGTAGAGCAATATATGAGTGCTCGTACAATTTCTACTGGCATTTCACAGCAATAGTACCGTTTCACGTGGACACAGCCATGTTGACGCCTGGTGGAACGTCTCCTTGGCAACGGCTACCACCCATGATCATGATTTAAACATTCTTGTAACCGAAGTCTTTAACATATATACCTCAACACGGCATATTGTTACGTTATAGGCGCACAAAGATCACGTCAAAAAGCACACTTTAAACACTGTTATGTCATGGGAGGCGCGACTTGCTCAACAGACCTTAGGGAAGCCAACTGGTGACCTTGGGTCAGGGCCGCCGAGCCGCTATATCCGATGGGGACTTGGAAGAAGGGCCGTACTTTTGATGAACCACTTTTTCAGTTAATGTTCTCTCTCTCTCTCTCTCTCTCTCTTATATATATATATATATATATATATATATATATATATATATATATATATATATATATATATATATATATATATATATATATATATATATATATATATATAATGTTGTCTCACATAACTTGAGCCAACAATTTGAAAGTAAAAAGCACTTAGGGGGCGAATTCAACCAAACGTGTACTACTCGCACTAGCCTATAGGTACTCAGGCTGTTTTTTTCTATTTCTCCCCACACTAATTGTTTATTTTTTCTTAATTTCCTATCTTTTTATATATGGACTGGAAACCCAAAATATGAACACTGAGATGTAGAGCACTTTCAGAAACCAGTGACTAAATTGTTTCCTGTACGATACGTACCCCGCTGTTATTTTTCCCACGCTGTAAAGAAAGCCCGCGATACGTGAAAAGAAACCATGTGACAGACCGCGAGCGCACTGCTATTCTTCTGCTATAGGCTTTCTTTGCAACGCGGAAATAACGTACATAAGGTCAGTTATGGAATGGAGAGAAACAGCAAATCTAAGCCAGCGCTCTTGACGCATACTGCTCTTCTGTAACGCGGGACGCCACAGAGGTTCGTGGCTTGAGCTGGTTCCACGTCCTGCTGTCCTCCATTTCGCTCCACCAAGGCACGACCTCCACCATAGCCCGTCGACATCGTTGCCTTACTGTGGCGCTACTGCAGCCACTTTATTCAATAAGCTGGTGCCATCACATTCCATGTGGTCTGCAGTGAAACATCGTTCGCACATGTGGCAGCTGCACGACTTCAACAACGAGTCGTCACGCGCAAACTCAAATTGAAAGGCAAAGAACAAAACTACGTCAGCTACTCTCTCCTGCTCATTCGGTCAGAATTCTTCACTACTGTCGAGCTTTAATCGTGGAATCCGAGACTGTGCGCCCGCGTCATCTAGTACGCGATGCCTTAACCGCGTCAATGTCGCAAGACTTCTCTTCAGCACTCACAGACGGTGGCACACACTCGTTCCGCCAATAGAGACCACGAAGCGAGAGAATGTGAGAAAGGTATGAGGCCCGTATGTACACCGCCCAGTAATTACCTGAATAGCTTCTACAATACAAAGGCCCTAATAGCTCAGTCACAAGTAGAGCTAAAAAAAAAATAGCTCAATTGGTAGAGCATTGGGTGTGTTTCATCGCTTCCCCTGAAGTCAGAGGTTCTACGCCCGGCGGGAAAGTATTTCTTGGATGTTTGTTTTTTTTTTGCTCATTTAGTAGCGTAACATGAATTTAACAGCGTCGTATCTGCGACGGAAATACGTAATTGAAATTCTGGTGGTCCCCGGCATAAAATACATTCCTGTTAAAACAAATTGTAGAACAGAAGGCACAAGAAGTTATCGGTGTATGTAACAAAATCGGTACCACTTCGACAAATGGAGTTTGGTCACACCCGTACACTTCATTAACGAATAAAAATAAAGCATGAAACGTCACTTTAAAAAAAAGACCGCCTCTTAACCAGCCTGTTAACTTACTTGCAGCCACCTGGACGGGAAAAGTGCGCCGTCTGCCTTCTTCTGGTTGGCTGCCAATGGTCCCTGCGTAGTCGTTCTTATCTCCCTGAACGTCGCGTACGTGCACTTCGTCTACATCCGTCACCTGTAAGCATGCGTTTCGACTGATATTAAGACAACTGAAAACGTTGTGCATCACGATGACGCATGCAGTAGGCTATATCACCAAGCTCATGCAAATTATTTCAAAGGGGGTGCGGTGAAGTTAACTGTTACAGCACGAGCAAAGCTCCTTGCTAATTTAAAAAAAATTCCACTGCTACGAAGTCATTCCACTGCTACGAAGTCTGAAGCCAGGGAATCTATGACTATGATGGGTCCGGTAGAGTGAACGTGGCTACTTATATATTATCATTACTGACTTTTCTGTGTGATTATGCAGACCCATTCTGAAAGATGCTGGCATCATCAGCAGCGGTGGCGGACGCTGGTCCCGAAATTAGATCTTTCAGTACATAAGAAGCCCGCTGTTTCGAAATTGCAAAAATGTGGAAATATTCCTGTCTAATGGAAGCGGTCTTGTCATTCAGGCGAAATCATATGTCTTGAATTTTACTTTTGCACCACTTCTATTCTTTTGATGTAGATTAGACTAGCTAATCAGCCCGCCAGAAATTGCAGAACCTCGCGTAGAATAATTAGACGCACTCCAACAAAACCTCAGACAACTCAGCTTCTCTGTAAGACCGCCTCGGAATAAATGGGAGATGCGGCGCTGAGCACGCCATGCACCGGCACTGTATAGAATAAAAACGTTACATGTATCGAATAAAAAAAAAACTTGGAGAGCAGTAAAAAACTTAGATGTCTGGAATATTTATTGAGACCAGAAATGTTGCGGTAACTGATGATGGGGTTAACATGTCAACAATTTCATGTGAAGATCGTCCATCCTTAATTTAATGTCATTACGCTAACAGTAGAGAGCCTGAACGCACTGTAGATATTTTGTTATTAGTATCAGACATCACAGGGGGATTTGGTAGCTCACATCGAAGCAAGAACTGCATCAGAAGAGAAAAACAAACGTTCTATATTAGACCTACGTCTAACTGATTCTCACTATAATTAGCATCGCCTTCAGCACAGGTTGACTTGCTGGAAGAGTGCAGCCAGAAACGGTAAAGTGACATCTATCAATGAATAGTAAAAAAAAGAAAACTAACCGTTTAATATTGCGCCACCACTGTGTGTTTTGGTCCATTCAAAAACATCAATTTTGTTACAGTGAATGGCTTCATTATTGCCCTACAGCAGTGTCTGCCCTACGGGATGCGTTTGAGATTCGAAGCTGCAATCTTGTAGGTTCATCATTTTATTTCTAGACTGTAGCATCTGACTCAAGCATCTGACGGCAAGCACGTTCCATTTTTTATGCCCTGTACTAATTGAATAGCTGAGCTACAACTAGCACTGAATAATTAGCACCTTCTTTTTTGTATTTCGTGTTTCAGACGTATCTACTCCCCTGACACCGTGCGCCAGCGCCGTGAATTGAAGGCAATGCTCCGATTTCAATACAAAAACGAGTCGTGGATGTCGTGAGTATTTCAAGCCTGCTCACAGTGCCTTCATGTTTTTTTAAGCGGCATTCGTGCGAAAGGCCTGTCTCTAAATCTCGTCATAAGTTAGGTGCTCGGCAAAGGACAACGGAGGTTGCAGCTCATTCCTGAAGTGTGAACTATTAGTATACAATGAGCTTTGACAAAAGACGCGCTGAAAGCCACCAGAATAGAATACAGCACTGTTTTTTTTTTTTTTTTTGAAAATGCTCGTTTGTTGCAATGCGCCGCTGTGAGCGGAAACTGAACTAGAGACATTACATTTTACAGCCGAACTGTTCAGCGACTTAGAAGCCGTGTTGGATAATACTGAATAAATAGCACTTAGCGTTGCAGTCTGCTCGCTGCGGTAGGAAATGTTTTGCTCGCACAAAGTGGAACATTCATGCTTCTGCTATTTTATTCCCTTAATAAAAGCTGAAAATATAACTTTATAATGAAGTAATGCAAACGGGTGTCTTCTTTTTTGACTTTCTTCAACCTACTATTCCTTGTATTTATGTGATTATGGGGACATCCTCTAGTAGCCGTATAGAGTCATTGTGATATCATGCAAGCCTCGAATGTCAACAACGGCATTTACGTTTGGTTATCAAGAGGTGACACACCACTACATTACATTCTGCGTGTTCAATTCGTCTTCCCCCGACTTTCTTGCCCTCTGTCTATTATGCCCTAAAACATAACAATTCACGCAAACAATATCGTTTGTAGGAACACAAACACTGTCCTTGAAGCAAACATTGGCATGAAAATTACATCAGCAGTTAGCCCGGGTGACTCATGGGAAGGGAGGACAGTGACCTACGCCATCCCACTTCGTCGTGTCTCACTACATTGCCAGCATAACTACCGTGCTCTACCAGTGACGTCACGCCTCTCATTTTTCCTCATGTCTCGCGACTCGCACCCTTGGCGGATACCTTAAGTTTCACTGACGCGTTTTAGGGTACGGAAACGTGCGTGCCACTAACGTTTTCAGACTTAGGAACATCGGTGTCACTTAGCAACACGACAGGTGAGGTTGCAAAAGGCGCAAGTCGCTCGAAAGAACTGCTTTTGCTTTTACGCAGCCTTTCACAAAACAATATGATGCGGAATCTACTGATACATTTTGTAGAGAACCAAATCTTACCCTAAATGTGTCTTAATGACACATAACATTTGAAAATGGCGTTGGTGAAAGATATTTAAATGGTGGAAGACATTTAAAAGTGTGCATATATGCAAGACTGCCCATCGTCGCGCGTTATGCAGGCCCTGGGAAGGCATCATGGCTTTCTTCTTCGTCGTGTTCGTGCTCATACTGTTCATGCGGGAGCCCGTCTTTTTTCCCGGATGGACGTCTTTCCTGAACGTGCAAACGTACGTGTGAACGCTTGCCACCTTACCTACTTAATTATGTACGTTGTCAGCAGAACAAGGATCATGCGCAAACTGGCAAATATCGTTCCGTTGGACAAAGAAACCTAAAGGCCTAGACATCTCGCATGCTCGGCAAAAAAGCAAATACTCATCGCACCTAATTGTAAGGCACAAGTTTTAATTTAGAGTGTGACAGTCATACAATACATAGTAAGCGCCGTTGCCCTCCAAAGTTTGATTGGTATGTGGAGTTTAACGTCGCAAAACCACCATATGATTATAAGAGACGCCATAGTGGAGTGCTCCGGAAATTTCGACCAACTGGCGTTCTTTAACGTGCACCCAAATCTGAGCACACGGGCCTACAACATTTCTGCCTCCATCAGAAATGCAGCCGCCGCGGCCGGGATTGGATACCGCCACCTGCGGGTCAGCAGCCGAGTACCTAAGCCACTAGACCACCATGGCGGGGGTTGCCCTCCAAAGTAGTATTTCGTATGTCTCGTGCATCCTGTGTCTCTTAAGCTTTATGGGACTATTTTATACGTTTTAACAGGCACGCTTTTCTTATAGTCGATCCTTCCGTTTCCAGAAGTCGTCGTACAACGTAGGTCGTAGTGTGATTTATTCACAAAAAAGGGGTAAATCTCACTGCAGATGTGAGATTTATCCAACTACTTATCCCGCCACTGCTGCCGCTTCACTCATTTCCTCTATGCCACTTCGTCTAACTGATTCAATATACATTTTGCGTCATCTACCGACGTTACATGAACCCAGCGTTTCAGTTAGTCCCTTTCTAACATGACTACTGAATTATCTTTATGCCGCAAGCTGCAGGCTTCACCAACAAACAGGCACACAGGTATAGTTTTCGCATTATATGTTGTCTTTCAATTCATTTCAACTGAGCTGAGGATGCGGCTTCTACACGAGTATATGTGATAGACTGCTATTCCGAATACCACCTCCCACCTACACTTGCACTTTAAGAAAAAAATTGAATAGTAATTTCACTCTTTCTTTTCAGTCCTGACTTCCGCCGTGAACGACTGTCTTTAAAGAGGAACGTCAACTTCCTTTCGAGGTCATTGTACTCTATTCAGATAGTTGCGTAATCCAAAAGAGAGTTAACCTGCCTTTTTTAAAAAAATCATATACGTCGCAAGTCAAGACTGGAATGAGTAAAATACTGTTTTATGTGCAGTACGTGGCTGCCAATCTGCCAACTCTTTGCAGGGGGGTGAGCGACGCGACTCCCACAGCTCTAGTCTTCTTGCTGCTCGCCTTCATGCCGGTGCAGGCACTGGAGATGGCTACCAAGGACCGTGCCCTGCACTGGAAGTCTGTGCTGCCCCACATTCCTTGGGGACTGGGACTGGTTCTGGCTTCCGGAAACGCCATTGCGTTCGCCGCCAAGGTAAACGACAGGTTGTGAGACACGATGCAATGACGCGAGGCTCGAAACAAGCTCAGCTGTACTACATCCTGAGCTCTGTACAAACGAGCTGAACTGCACATCACGCGCTCTGTACAAATGGGCTCAACTATACATGGCGACCTTTATACAAACGAGCTCAACTGTACAGTCGCGCTCAGTATAAGTTACAGCACACTGTCCTTACTCAATAAGGTACCAACACTTCAAAGTGGCGCCTACACACAAAAACAAATGCTGAATTAAACTCCATCACTTCGCAGTATTAGTGATCAGATTTAAGATTTGCTGATTACATTGTTCAGGCTTGGCGTCACTTTAACCACAGCCAGCGTGTTGCAACTCAGAATGAGCGTGACTGTATACCTCTGACTCCTGCATCACGCTTATAATGATATTTCTTATTTGTTTGTTTGTTGTTTGCGTGTTTTTGTTTGTTTGCCTTCTTGTTTGTTCGTTCTTCGGTGCAGTTCTTCGAGTGACTTACTCGGTCACCTCTTTTCCGCATGCTTCCACTTCGACTCCTTCAATCATGATTGATTGACATGTTGAGTTGAACGTCTGAAAACCGCCATATTATTATGAGAGGTGCCGTAGTAGAGGGCTCCGGAAATTTCGACCACCTGGGCTTCTTTAACAACCACACAAATCTGAGCCCATTAGTTTTCAGTATTTTCCCCTCTATCGAAAATGTAGCCGCCCCACCCGCAATTCAGTCCCGCGACTATGCCGCAGCAGCTGAGTGTCTTAGTCAATAGACCACAGCGGCGTTGCTCGTTCAATCATGAGCACAAGCTCATGCGGAGTAAGTCGTTTTTGTTCAGCAGCTTTCAAACATGATCGGATCATTCCAAGTGGGTGTGCCAGCTAGCCTTTGAGATGTTCATTTGCATTTATAATTCAACCACTTTTAATTTTTATGTATATATAAAAAATCCACCTTATATGAAACTAGACAGCTATATATTTCTTCTTGATTTTATTTATTTATTTATTTATTTATTTATTTATTTAGAGTACCCTCACGATATAAAAAATCTCGCAGTTTTGCCAAAATTGAGAACGAATGAATGCGATAGCAACATATTCGAATGTTTTACGAAGCGAGGCCAGCATTCTTACGTGCAATATTAGTTGTAGTAAACATGCGCTTACTAAGTAACCAAAGTTTCTTGCGGCACGGTCAGATTTTTTTTATTGGCAGATACTGCAGGCCCTTCTCGGGCCCATGCAGGAGTCAAAACAAAGATATACATTGACAGAAATTTGACATACAACTTGACAATACATCGGTGTTGCTTGACGTAATTTTAAAACGTACAACACACATAAGGAGAGGCCTAAATACGCTTACACAATCGCGTGTAATCATACGATACGGTATGCACACGGTAAAAAAACACAATGATAATGTCTTCCAATTTTGAAAGGACACTTTAACCAAAGCTTGTATTACAAATACGCTGAAAAAACACCTGTAATGACACAGAGTTGACCGTCTCTACAGGTAACACATTCCATTAAGAAATTGCTCGAGGAAACAAGGAAAGTCTATGCAAATTATAGTGGTTAATCGGTTGCCTAATAGTCTTACTGTCATGCATTTTCACTGATCGTTTGAAAGGCACTTGGATGCAGTGTTTCCGCGACATATTGAAGTGACCGTAGTAAAGCTTATAGACGAATTTTAATCTAGATATGACCCTACGCTGCTCGAGTGTTTGAAGGTTTGCCCTGTTACGAAAAGTGGTTACACTCAAGTGATGCGAATAAACAGAAGAAATGAAGCGCAAAGCTAAATTTTGTACTCTTTCAATTTCACTTAAGTATTGTTGGTAAGGGCTCCAAATGACATCACCATACTCCAACTTAGGTCGTACTAGTGCCTTATAAGCGTTTAATTTCACAGCAGGAGAAGTATTGCGCAACCTTCTTTTCCAAAATGCCAATTTCTTAAGTGCACCCTGACAAATGTTATCAATGTGTGTTTCCCAACTGAGGTTGCTTGTAAGTGTGACGCCTAAATATTCAACCTTACCGGATCTGTTGATCGTAGCATTACCTAAAGAATAAGTAAAACCGAGAGGCCTCAATTTGTTGCGGAATGTAGTAGAAGTTGTCTTAGTAGCATTTATTCTTAAACCCCACTTTGCACACCATGTCTCAATTGAGTACAAGGCATTGTTTATTTTAATTTGGTCATCTCGGGTTTTAATAGCTGTGTATACCACGCAGTCGTCCGCAAATAATTTCAATGTGGATAGGGGGTTCAACAGTAAGGTAAATATCATTTATATATACTAAAACAAGTAGAGGGTCCAAAACAGAGCCCTGCGGGACTCCAGAGTACACATCCAACTCTTCAGAGATACACTCATTCATGGCGACACACTGTGTTCTTCTATTTCTTTAGTAACAAATTTTCCATGCGACTACTTTTCCTTTAACGCCAATTGAGAGAAGTATTGTAATCAGATCGGGATGGAGGATGACATCGAACACCTTTGACAAATCTAGAAATATAGCATCGGTTTGACCATTTGTATTTAGTGTACTAATTAAGTCATCAGTTATTTCAGATAGTTGGGTAACATTTGACAAACCAGATCTAAAACCATGCTGTTTGGAATAAAGCAAATTGTTATATTCGAGGTAAGTAATGATGCCCTTATAAATAATATGCTTGAAAAGTTTACAACAAGTACTCGTTAAGGAAACTGGTCTGTAGTTGCTAATTTCTAGAGAAGAGCCAGATTTATGTATGGGAATAATTTTTGCCGAGCGCTTGCTCAGCCACGGTGGTCTAGTAGCTAAGGTACTCGGATGCTGGCCCGCAGGTCGCGGGATCAAATCCCGACTGTGGCGGCTGCATTTCCGATGAAGGCGGAAATGTTGTAGGCCCGTGTACTAAGTAAGATTTGGGTGCACGTTAAAGAACCACAGGTGGTCGAAATTTGCGGAGCCCTCCACTACGGCGTCTCTCGTATTCATATGGTGGTTTTGGGACGTTAAACCCCCCAAATCAATCAATCAATCAATCATTTTTTCCGAGCGCCAATCATCAGAAATAGTCGAAGTGCGTAGGGACATAACGTAAATTTGATGCAAATATTTAGCCACCCATGCAACATATCTACTTAAAAAAGTATTGGACAGTTGATCGGGGCCGGCTGATTTTTTAACGTCTAGTTTATGCGAAAAGCTGAGGGCACCATCCTCAGTTATTTCTACTTCAGGAATGGGACAATCAAAAACGTGTGACGGCCGCGCTGCGTGTGCAGCTGTGTGCGTGAACACAGATTGGTAAAACGCAATAAATTTGTTAGAAATGGTCGCCGCATCAATACTTTCGCCTCAAACATTTATCTCCGAAATGCCTTGTTTATATTGAAACGAAGATGCGCAAACCTACGGGGCCGTTGGTCGAATGCACACTGATGGCAGACACCAGCGGTGTCCACAGCTCGCAGTTTAACAAGTTCTTCCTTAACCACTCGTCTTATAAGAGAAGAGATGTCGTCCTGCGATGGAAGGTTGACACTTGCAATTGTGGGCACATTCTCAAGACGTCCAAATTTTGGTAGGATTCTCCTCCTCTTTTGCGCTTCAAACGCTCTGCAGTGTCTCCTTAGGTCGGAAGGCGTGCGTAAGTCTTCCTTAGTGATAAGGAATTTGTACACGTCTTCCGCGATTCCCTGGAGCAGATGACCTACTTTATCTTCGTCACACATGGTCGCACTCACGATTCCGCAAAGCTTCAAAACAGCCTCGATGTAGATGATGCATGTTTCGCCAAATAACTAAGCTCTGCGTGAAAGCGTTTGCTCCACCTGCTTGACCTTAGCTGATCAGTCACCAAAACAACCTCTTCAGCTCGTCTACGAAAATGTCCCATGTGGTCAATGCACTCTCATGGTTGTCGAACCAAAGATACGCGGTGCCGACGAGAAAAAACACCACGTTCTCGAGCTGCTTAGCAGTGCTCCAACGGTTGCTGCGACTCACTCTTTGGTAGTGCTTGAGCCAGTCGTCAACATTGTCGTCCGGCTGCCCCGAAAAGGTCCTCGGCTGACGTTCCGGCATGCCGCAGCGATCTTGTCCAGGCGGGTGAGCGTGTTGCTCATCAGCAACGAGGTTGTTATGGCATGCTCCCACGTCCTCCATGTCTGGTAGCTGTGGTGGCAAGCCTGCCAAGCGTCTGCTCCGTCGAAAAATCGGTAGAGCTGGGTCGTCCAGATCGATGTACCCGGCACCTTCACCAAACTGTTACAAGTGACTGTGTTTATTTACAGAAGAGGTGAAATGGCGTTGTGAAATAGCAGCGTACTTCTGAGACAGGCCTAGAACGCCTCCACCTAACCACACTGTCCAGGTGCCGCTCCACTACTCTTCTTCTTCCGCGCCCCGTAGGCTTGCGTATCTTCGTTTCAATATTTCGAGAGATAGCGCCGAAACTTTTGGGGTTCGTTGTTTATGAATCACTGCAGAGTAACAGAAAATAAATGCTCTTTTGCTAATCGCGTTTTTTCCTTCAGATTAGAAATAAGGCTTTGTAGGTCGCTTGTGTTACCGCGTTTGTGACGTCGCTTAATTTTTCATTTTAAATGAATCATTTCTCGTGAGAACCAAGCGTGCTTTATATTAACACGTTTTCTTTTTATGGTACATATTCTCGCTCGCAACAGAAAACGATTTCTTTAAAGTTCGACCACATTTCTTTACCATCCGTGATTAGGCTAAAACTAACGAAGCGTGATTCCAAATACTTTAAGCCAGCATTGTCGTCCGCATGAGTGTAGTCTCTGACAAGAATTTCTGACGGCTTAGTAAAGGGACGTGTACCCGAGATAGGACATCACAAAGCAAGCAACTTGTGATCGGCTATCCCGTTTTCAACACTAACGGATGAGCCCTGAAGGGGGCTACTAACAAAGGCCAAATCAAGGAGTGATGAGGACGAGTCAACAACCCTAGTCACATCGGAAACTAGTTGGTGTAATGAAAAGTTGAACGCAGTCGTGAGCAGTAAGTCAGCACTTTTGGACTGTTTGCCATCATGGGATAAGTCAGACCAGTTTATACCTGGCAAGTTGAAGTCTCCTGTAATTCTGCAAGGAAGTTGTACATGGCTTCTAAATATTCGTGGTAGGCATTAGGTGGCCTGTACACGCCGCCCAGAAGTATAGTTTTCCCAAGAAATTTAAGTTTGCACCATACACTTTCGTGGTAACAAATTCCACCCAAAATAATGAAGCCAATGTTGTTTTTGATGGCGATAGCTACTCCCCCTCCCCGTCGTTCCCTATCTTTACGAATAAGTTTATAAGTAGAGAGTACGATTTCCGAATCCTGCTCATCTACATGCAACCATGTTTCTGTTACTATAAAGACATGAGGATGATATCAGGATACTTGCTCTTCGACTAAACCAGACTTATTCACGATGCTGCGCCCATTCAGCGAAACAACTCTGAGCGCTTTGGTTACAGACTGTCATTTTTATCGTGCCTACGCGTGTTCTCACGGGCAGGTGCAGCAGAATCAGGTTCTATCCGCACCTGCGCAGCAGGCCGCATGACTCCTACCCGGCAGTTTAGAAGTTGGTCCGTAGTGTAAACTTGGTCGTCTACCTTCAATGTATCGAAAGAGAGCGAAACCTTCGCCCCATTAGCCTTTTCCTCAGCTGCAGAACGCCACAGCCTACCGCGCAAATTACCACAGATGAGCACAAGGCTCGTGCGTAATGACGGGATTGATATACGAATTTCGGCTGCAAGTCATCCCATTTATATTCGATCTCATGTAACCTTGCAATACGCTGGTGTAAGAGAACACGGCCGCTCGAGTTACACTCTTGGCACCTTTTTTTGTGTGTGTGTGTGTGTGTGTGTGTGTGCGCGTGTGCGTGTGCGTGTGCGTGTGCGTGTGTGTGTGTGTGTGTGTGTGTGTGTGTGTGTGTGTGTGTGTGTGTGCGTGTGTGTGTGTGTGTGTGTGTGTGTGAGTTGAGAGCACAGCCCGCAGAATCTCCTACCTGCTGTGGGAGTATAAGGCGCGCGCTTGAGAGCTGATTGTTGCCGCAATAGCGCGGCAACCATAAGTCCCCCTCCCCCTTGTTCGTTCGCTCCACATAAAAAGGAGGCTAGCGCATTCTTCCCCGTATATATATATATATATATATATATATATATATATATATATATATATATATATATATATATATATATATATATATATATATATATATATATATATATATATATATATATATATATATATATATATATATATATATATATATATATATATATATATATATATATATATATATATATATATATATATATATATATATATATATATATATATATATATATATATATATATACGTGGAAGTATGAAGAACCTACGGCAATATCGCTGATAGCCAACCAGATTAGAGGCATCGCCGACATGTTAAAGAAGGTTGACAAACAGATGTAACAGTTCATAACGCCGGAAACAGACGAAGCCAAGTTTGCGAGAACCACTGAGTACGAGCTGAAGATGATTAGCATTCTGCATAATATCAATGCCTACCTTTATTGACAACAACGACGCAAGCCAATTAAGGAACAGGTCACTTCAAATGACATTGCCAGGCAAGCGCCACAAGCAAATGCCGTAGAGCTACCAAATGTAGAATTAATGAAGTTTGATTGCGACAGGAGGAAGTGGCAGAGATTCTGGCGTCAGTTTGAATCAGCTCTTCACGTGAGAACAGAACTAAACGAGAATGAAAAGCTCACGTACCTTCTGTCGTCACTAACTGGGAGAGCGGAAGCTGCCGTGGAGGGACTTCAATATTCAGACAGTAATTATGTGAAAGCTATCGACATGCTCATGCAGCGATACGGGAAAGACGAAGCGCTTATAGAAATGCACATGAAAGAGCTAACTTGAGTACAGTAGCAAGCTGCAGTGACTATGAAGAATTGAGAAGACTGTCAGACAACATACAAGTGCATACGCGTGGGCTGAAATTCTTAGGCGTGAAAATTGAGTCTTATGCATCGATGCTACTACCAGTATTGAAAAAATATTTACCCTCGGAGGTGCACATGGGGTTCCAACTGAAACAAAGGCAATCGGCAAGTAGGATTTCAGATCAAGATCAGAATGCAACTAAACTTCATGAAAGAAATCTGAAGCACTTGATGAGATATATAGAAGACCAAGTTGAGTGCAGAGAGGAATTGGTAAAGCGCAAGGAAAGCCACAAGAACAAATGTGACAGTGGGCAACAGAAAAGGACGGTTAATTTTCAAAGTACCACGGCAAATTTTTGCATATTCTGTGAGACTAATACCCACTATTCTGATGACTACAGAAAGAATATGCCATATGAAGAGAAGATAATGAAGCTAAAAGCGTCTCATACATGCTTCCGTTGCACGAGGCCTCACCATACCGCCAAAATATGCAAGGCAAGCATAAGATGCAAGATATGCGGGAAAAGGCACGCAACGTCTCTGTGCATGAGAAAAGGAACTCACAGCGCATTGCACAGCGGCCATTCAAGGTAATAATGAAAATCAGAAAGAGCAAGGGTCCGCCTGCCAATATGACAATATATCGTCAAACATTTTTCTGCAGCCTGCAATGACAATAGCAGAAGGTAGAAACAAGTCATGCTATTGTCGGGTTCTGTTGGACACTGGTAGCCAAAGAACATTCATCCTTAAGAGCTTGCAAAAAAGGCTTGCTTGCTTGCACGGTCAAAAGAACAGAAAGACTGATCATAGGCTCTTTCGGAGGAGTACAAGCGGGAAAGGCTATGCATTCAGTTGAAGTCAAACTTAGAAGCGCATATAGTGGTGAAGAAGTTTTGTTGGAAGCACTCGAGGTTAACAATATATCAAAAGAAAGAATACCGTTCCTGCTAGTTTTACTGAAGAATAAGTATGAAGACGACGGATTAAAGTTGCCTGACGGTTCATGTACAAACACAGACTGCCGATAAATCAGAATTCTTGTTGAATCAGACCAGTACTCGCAAATAATAACCGGAGGCATCCGAAAACTGGAAGAGAAGCTCACAGCAACAGAGACCGTATTCAGTTGGACGGTGCGGGGCAAAACTAAGTTAGCCGCAACGTTAATGAAACGGTCAACCGTTATGGTACTTCACGTGGAAGTGCACAAGTCTGACATAGCGACAGAGCTAAGGCATCTCTGGGACATAGAAACCATCGGCATAAAAGGCACCGAGCAAGACGCAAAGAAAGAAGATTCTTGCTGTTCGTTCTCATCGAACGCAGTCCAAGCTTGTCTCGTCTCGTTGCTGCGACATGGTGCCGTGACCAGGAAGAAGTCGCCGACGGAAGAAGTCTTGCCATCACAGGAATGTGCAGAGCACTCATCACAATCGCCGATCAGCCCACATCTTTTCTCTTTGCAGTTATTGAGCAGTGTGCCCCAATGGCCTGATTCTTAGATTGGATTTCTTGTTTACTCATGCCACTCTCATCGACTGTGCAACTGGCGTTCTCCAACTTGAACTGCCTCGACTTGGGGCTGTGCCATCCTCACGGTCACACCGCTTGTGCGCTGTTGATTTTGTTCGGCTGCCACCGCAAGCCACCAAGTGTATCACCTTAGCAATATCACCAGCTCTTCCTGACGGTGACTACATAGCGTCTCCATCAGTGAATGTGCTCTTGGTGCGAAGTGTTTCTGTGCCGCATACCATCATGACTGTCGTTACCAACTACGTTCAGCTTCTGCTCCTCAACTTCAGTAGTTCGACCCAAGTTCTCCCGCAAGGCGTTTCGTTAGCCCACGTTCCCCCACTTGATGCACGTAACATCGTGGCGTTAGACCCCGAAGACTGCTAATCCCCTATTGTAGCCAGCCGAGCAACCGCACCTACCGATGAAATCATGATGATTGCCCCTGATCTTCGTCCCTGTCAGGCTGCACAACTCCACCCTGTTCTGACCACCTATCGAGATATTTTCGACACCGATGACCGCCCTTTAGGTCAAACGTCCGTAGTGCATCATCAAATACATACCGGCAATGCTAGTTCTGTTAGATGGTGACTATATTGAGTTTCCCAGTCCGAGCACCAGTTTATACAATGACAAATCGAGAAGATGTTCTCCAAAGGAGTCATAAAGGCCTCTTCAAATTCATGGGCGTCACCTGTTTTAGTCAAAAAGAAGGATGGCAGTTGGAGATTTTGAATTGACTACCGTGCCTTGAATGGAGATTTTGAATTGACTACCGTGCCTTGAACAAGATAACCAGCAAAGACGTATATCCGCTGTTACGAATCGACGATGCCCTTGACTGCCCTCATGCGCGCGATACTTCTTATCTATATATCTGCGCTCGGTCTATTGACAAATTTCTGTCGACGACATAGACCGAAAAAAAACTGCCTTCATCACACCGGACGGCCTTTGTCAGTTCAAGGTTATGCATTTTGGGCTGTGCAACGCCCCGACAACGTCCGAACGCATGATGGACTCTCTCCTTCGTGGTTATATATGGTCCGTCTTCCTTTGCTACCTCGACGATGTGATTGTTTTTTCCCGAACATTTGAAAGCCACCTAACTCGTTTGTCGACCATTCTAGCCATTTTTCGTCGAGTGGGACTCTAGCTGAACTTGAAAAAGTGCAATTTCGGCCGACGTGAAATCAAGGTCCTTGGTCATCGTGCAAGTGCCGCTGGCGTCCGACCAGACCCTGACAAGATTATCGCTGTCAAGAACTTTCCACGGCCTTCTTCTACCGAGGATGTTTGTTGTTTTGTTGGCTTATGCTCGTACTTGCGATGTTTTATACGCACTTTCGCTACAATTGCACGACCACTAACTGAACTTCTCAAACAGAACGCACCCTCCTTGTGGGGCCAAGACCAAGCAGCTGCGTTTTCCACGCTGATTGACCTGCTCACTGCACCACCAATACTGGCTCACTTTGACCCGTCCCCGACAACTGAAGTTCGCACAGACACCAGTGCTCACGGCATCGGCGCCATCCTCGCTCAACACCAGAGAGGCCAAACGCGTGTTAAAGCGTATGCCAGCCGCCTTCTCTCAACATCTGAGCGAAACTATTCAATAACGGAGAACGAGTGTCTTGCGTTGGTCTGGGCTGTAGCGAAATTTCACCCCTACTTGTATGGCCCGGATTTTTCAGTTATTACGGACCACCACGCTCATTGTTGGTTGTCGTCGCTCAAGGACCCAACTGTTCACCTAGGTCGCTGGGTTCTACGTCTCCAGGAGTATAGCTTCGAAGTAATTTATAAGTCTGGCAGGTTACACCAAGATGCCGATTGTCTCTCGCGTTACCCGGTGGACCCTGCTAGCCTCGCTGTCCATGAGAGCGATTCTTGTGTACTCGCCATATCTGATTGGCGCAACGTCAGCACAGAGCAGCGCCGGAACGCAACCCTCAAGACGGTCATTGACCGAGTATCTTCAGGACATTCCGACCCTTCGCTCTGTCAATATGTCCTCCGCAAAGAAATTCTGTATCGCCACAACATGAAGCCTGATGGCCCGTAATTTTTGTTAGTTATTCCCCGACATCTGCGTGCCACCATTCTTCAACATCTGCACGACGCTCCGTTGGCAGGACACCTGGGTTTTTCACGCAGCTATCACCGCGTGCGGCAACGCTTCTTTTCACCTGACTTGTATAAATTTGTGCACCGATATGTCGCTGCTTGCGAGCGCTGCCAGCGTTGCAAACGTCCTGCTCTCTGTACGGCTGGCCTGCTCCAACCTATCGACATTTCCCCGGAACTATTCTTCCGTGTCGGCATCGACTTGCTCGGACCTTTCCCGACGTCCATGTCAGGCAACAAATGGATCACTGTCGCAACTGACTATGCGACCAGATACGCTGTAACTCGGGCCTTGCCAAGTATCTGTGCTACCGACATCGCAGACTTTCTATTGAATGACGTCATTCTGCGGCGTGGGGCT
Source organism: Rhipicephalus microplus (assembly GCF_043290135.1). Classification (NCBI taxonomy): domain Eukaryota; kingdom Metazoa; phylum Arthropoda; class Arachnida; order Ixodida; family Ixodidae; genus Rhipicephalus; species Rhipicephalus microplus. The sequence continues at coordinate 104,661,204 of NC_134702.1, read as the reverse complement.
CCACGCCAGCTTCTAACGGATCGTGGACGCTGCTTCCTCGCAAAAGGTATCGACGAAATTCTCCGTAACTGCTCTACCGAGCATCACCTTACTACTGCCTACCATTCACAGAGCAATGGTCTCACGGAACGCCTCAACCGAACTCTTACAGACATGTTGTCGATGTACGTCTCTCATGACCACCATGACTGGGACGCAACGCTCCCCTACATTACGTTCGCATAGAATTCGTCAAGGCATGATACGTGCGGCTATTCTCCATTCTTTCTCCTGTACGGCCGCAACCCTGCGATGCCATTCGACACACTCCTTCCTTCTTATACTACCGAACCAACGGTGTATGCTCAGGACGTTGCTTCTCGAGCCCGCGTCCCTCGCCAAATCGCGCACACTAGGTTCACTGTTTCTGAGGCATCACAATAAGTTCGCTACAATTACTGGCACCGTGACGTTGACTACCCTGCTGACTCTCGTCCTACTTTGGACGCTGTATCGACATGAAGGCTTGTGCTAGAAGCTCCTCCCTCGATACACAGGGCCCTACAAAGTTCTCCGCAAGGTTACCGACGTCGACTACCTCATATCTCCCGTTCAACCACACTCATCTTCTGCCACACCACCTATTGATGTTATTCATGCGTCTAGACTAAAACGCTAATATACTGCCAGTCCTGTTTGACTTGGTGGCGCCGTGACGGCGCTTCGTCCGCCGGGGTGATGTTACGTGGGCATGGCTCCGCCGTCGCATACGGATCGATAAAAAAGAAACGGACTCGCCGTGCGAGATGCTGGCAGCGTCATAGTGTCACACCTACCTGTAAATATTGTAAATACACTCGTTTCTCTTTTCCGTGTGTTCGTAATCCCCGTAACAATATATATACATGAATGACGGTAGTGGCAGCGCTGATGGTGAAAACCAGCTGAGACTACATATAATTGCTATCGCAATAATACATTGCACAAACGGTGGGGTGTACATAAACAAAGAGAGATATAAAAAGCATAGCAATAACAGTAACGTGAAAGCATTATTTACTATTACAAAAATTTTGTAAAATATATGACACAACATCTGGCGAAGTAGTTACAAGCACTGTAGGATAAACAAACGTGGAATGTTACAGTATGCTTGATAGGACATTTTTAAATGCAGTTGTATAAGTTATATCCATCATGAAGGTAGGTAAGTGGTTCCAATCCCCTGGTGTCCGGGGAACAAATTAGTTAGAGCCTCCTACAGTTGAGCAATATGTTATGTTAATCGTCTGATTATGATGATGATCAAGTTGGTGTGAGCAAAATGAAGCTGGGTGTACGAACAAAGATTTAAGTGCGGGGCCAAGGTAGTACATTTGGTTAAAAAGACAAGTGCACCATTACTTTCTACGGGTTGCTAGAGAAGGATGATAAAGAGTAATTTTCAAGTTTGTGACACAAGCATTCCAATTATAATTACTTGTATTAAAGGGAGCAGAGTGATTTTACATTGCATTAACGCATTTCAATATAGTAGAGCTATGCGGGTCGCAGACATATGAGGCGTATTCTAGCTGAGAACGAACTCTGCTTCTATAAAAGAATAGTTTTAGCGATAGTGGTGCAAAATATATATAGAAGTCTCTGTGTTGTTATTATGCTTTGTAAATTGTTGTTATTTATGCTGTGTAAATAACTTTGTATCAACTTCGTATGAAATAGTTTTGTAAAGCCTTTATGTGAGAAAAGAGGTTGCTTTCTTTTCATGGCGTTATGCTTACTTTGGCACAGTTTCAACTGTACAAAATACGTCAATCTGATGCAATGACAGGCTTATTGCGTTCTATTGCCATCAAAAGCTAGTTATGCCTACCTGTGTCTTTTTGCATGCACCTCTGCCATCTGTACTTCGTATGGATACAAAATAAAGGTCAACATTAGGTTTAGGTTCACGTTCAAATGAAAAGGGTCATGAAGAGTGCAACTATAAGCGAACGTTGACAGCTGCATCTGACAGTCTGTGTATTTCCTTTACTTCTTATTACCATTGAGTCGAAATATTGATTTAGATAGGCACACCGTTATTTTAGGTATAGATCTGATCTAGCAGTGCTTTTTCATGAATATCCAAGCGACGTGTTTCTGCGCAGAGGTGCGGACTCACGGATTCGCTCTTGGAGTGGGGACATCGAGGTCGCAGCCCGTTCACGTACCAGGCCCTGCTCACCGTGGGCGCGGCTGTGCTTGCACAGGTGGTTCCGGGCCACATAGACGAGGTCCGCATGCACCGGCTGCTCCAAAGGGTTTGCACGTTTTTTCTTAATAATGTGGTAGCGTAAGATTCCTCATACTGAACACTAAAAGTGTCATCAGTGGCGTCAGCGCGATCGTTGAAAAAGATCATCATCGTGATGCCACCTCGCCATGATGTCACAAGTCACTATGGCATCACATAACCCCACGTCTTAGGATAACGTCGTCGCATGGCGTTACCGCTTGGACAGAAATTAGTGGGTACTGCAGAGGCACCGCAAAGCCTCTTAAATTGCAGATGCCTTCACAAGGAAGTTTAAAACCACTTTGAATGAAGATATTATATATATATATATATATATATATATATATATATATATATATATATATATATATATCAATACAACTTTCACCTTCACGTCATCTTAGGCCAATGCGTTAGGGACCATGTGACTTGTTTCGCTGGCTTTTAAGTCAAGTTTTGCAAGCACAACCACTTGTCATCTGTCGAATGTCCGAACGTAGACTAAGGCGATACGCTATAGTGACGTGAACGGTTGTGGGGTTAAATCAATTTAAATTGTCGCACTTTCATTGCCAATATTACGAGCTTTTTATTAAGTGTAGTCTAAAGCAGAGTGACTAAACTTATTTAACGCGTTTTTTGTGAGCTTGTCACTCGGGCTCATTTAAAGTATTGTAGCCTTGTTTAGAACCTAAACAATACCTGCCATCAGACCCACGCAATATTTCCTGTTTACATACGATCCCCTCACAGTCTATATAGCATCAGTAATAGCATACGTACTTTATATTCAGATATAGCCTTTCGGATAGAAAAAAATAAAGCACAGGACAGGAACCCTACGCTAATCTTTTTAGAAACAGCTGTTGCGCGGAGCATCATATTGTTTTTGGGAATGTGTGCGCAACGCGCACGTTAGCTGACAATTCTTTATTAATCTTGTTAACTTTTGACGAACACAGCCATGCGGGTTAGTTTTTTTCTTTTTTTCGCTCCCAATAAGTCCAGTAGAGAGGAGCACCTCCTTTTCATATGAAGCACCAGTGTTACCCCCTTCTCTAATCTGTGCTACCAATACCAATTGATTGTTATATTAATTGTCTATATTTTTCTAATTTTCTAATATTAAGCTTTTACTTTTGGGCCTCCCTCTGAAAATATAGCACCAGCAATATATATATATATATATAGTCTTTGTCGTTATTATGCTTTGTAAATTGTTGTTATTTATCAGAGCTTGCTTTTTTTGTTTCATGGCGTTTTGTTTTACTTTGACACAGTTTCAACAAATACGGATATATATATATATATATATAGTGGGAGTAATAATTCAAGGGGCCAGGTAGTCTTCGTGAAGGTATGGGATATGGCACAACGGGAGCGTTGTCAACAAGCATAAATATATTTATTTCTCAACAGTTTTGGGAGGGGCCCTCCCTTCATCAGGGGATGAGTTATAAACTTGAAATTATCACGGTTCTGCAGCTTTCACGAGCCACAACAACAATGTCAATATGAGGTAGTGCACTGTTTCGAATATTTTGTCCACCTTGGGTTAATAACGAGCACTTAGATCAAATCTGAGTCTACTGGACTCTACCACTGCCACCTTGGTCGGAAATGCGACCACCGCGACCTCAATCACTGCAGCCACAACGTATCCGATTCACTTGTAGCCCTGCGCCTTAACCATTCCACCACCACACTAGCTGATTTTGTAGCCCCGACTCTCTGCAACAATTATTTTTCTTGGTCTTGTATCTTTTTTTTCTTGTTCATCGGAGTTGTGCTCATGGAACTCATATCACGCTGGATGCCCGTGCAGGCTTACACGGACCACGTGTCTCCAATGTACTATGCCTGGCCAGTGTCCACGGCTTCCGGCCTGTCTTTTGTGCTTCCCAGCGCATCTGCAGCCAACCTTATGGTCTACCACTATTCCGACCTTCTCTTCACGGACATGGTCTGTAATGTATACGAACTGCATTTACGTGCGCATCTAAGAGTACCATGCTCGTGTGTGTTGCCCTAAGCATTCTTGCAGAGGCGAAATTTTGTGGAGCTATTTTCGTCACATCTAGCCATCAGAGAACTCTCGCATGCATGGTTCTCTCACATCCACCCTCCTCCGTGCCGTTTCAATCCACCATAGTAAAATACTTTCAATAAAGTATCACAAAGCATTCTCTCGATCGACCCCATTATAAGATGAATTGGACTATTAGCTGGCGCGAGAGCTTTCGACCATAACCACGCTGTTTGTTTTAAAATTTCGCATGACTGTGGACTGTGCGGCAAAACTAATTAACGGGGCCCAATAAAGATACACACACACAGCAAAGCACTACTTGAAATTTCGCGTGAAATTTAGGAGTGTGTGGCTGCTTACCGATGCTCTTCAATGGTACCACCACTTATTGCTCTTGCACCACGTGGTCAGATGACAAATGCGGCTTCCTCTCTCAATGCAGGTGGTCCCTTCTCTGCTGAACCTCGCCGCCAGTGTGGTGACTTGCCTGTGCTGGTATCAGGTCATGTTCTCCGAGACGTTCGCACAAGCCGGGATACTGAACCTGCCCACGAACAAGACCCATGCCATCTTGTATATCGACCAGTGATGCTAAATATTATAATGCATGTACAGCGTTACTCATTACGTATTTTGTGTTTAACGTTAATACGATTAAGGGCGCAGCGCTTGAAGCCTGCTTCCCTTCTGCTGTGTGTCTCGCCGGCGATAACGTAGATGAACACCATGTATGTATTTGCTATTGCCATCCCAGTACTCGTTTGCTGAACATGGTTCTGTAACTTTCTTAGTTTTTACCTCTTAGCATCACCGAGGTTTAGTTTGCCAGACGTTCTAGGTATTATGCTTGTAGCGAGATGTACGTGATAACGGCGGAAGATGCCGTGTCATTTTCGACAACCTATATAGACAGATGCGGAAGCCGAAGCTAAGCAACAGTATTCAGCCAACACCTCCATGACTTTCTCAGTGGCATTGGTTGAGCACGGCCGAGGTCGTAAGTGTCATCTCTGTAGGTCACGCCGCGAGGTATGTGCTATGGTAATTAGCGCTAGATTCAACACATTTAGATTTGCCAGATGCTCACTTGCAGTCGTTGGGCCGAGTTATATATACATGCTATTTATATACATGCTATATATATATATATATATATATATATATATATATATATATATATATATATATATATATATATATATATATATATATATATATATATATATATATATATATATATATATATATATATATATATATATATATATATATATATATATATATATATATATATATATATATATATATATATATATATATATATATATTACGTCATGTATTTTTTCTCACCTTTATCATAGAGAAATAAAAAAAAGGTTAAGAGTGGACACTCCCATAGACCCCAGCAGCCCAATCGATCCTAGCACACCTGGTGGTTGGTGAGAGCAAGTGGCGTGCGCTTCCTGTTTCGGTTTCACTGGCGCAAATTTTGAATTACTTTGCGTAACCGACGTTTGGCTATGACGAAAGTTCATGATTTCAGACCACTTTTCATCGCCCAAATGGATAGTTTTTGTAGGTCGTTTTGATTTAGCGATTCCCTGTTTTGTTTTGTTTAGTGGTTCGTGCGAATTGGTCGTGACGTAATCTTTATTTCGATTTATTTCGATTAAGGTATAATAAAAAGAGATGCAGGTAATGATAATTCACTACGGTTTTATTCATCGCGCTTGTGTTTTTCTTTTAAAACAAGTGATCAATGTATATATCAGTCAAAGAGACAGAGTATCGGCAATGTTTTATTCAAAGGCATGGCAAGGTGGTATGCGGAAGAAACTCGTCCCAGGCTTCTTGTGGGTTCTGCCATTGTTGAAGCACCACGATACACAGCAGTAGCTGCCGTAGCTTGGACCGCCGGACGGCATGGCATCAGCGCGGTCTGAAAATGTTAGTAAGTGGATGCTTCGCTGTCAAATTACGAAAAAGATATGTGCACGTCATAAGTATACCAGCAAACCCCTTTGAATGATTAGCTAACCGATGCACAATACAAAACCATTGATACATCTCTGACCCATAAAACTCTGACTTGCATGCAAAGATAGACGTCAAGACCACGTACAAAGATCTTCAGAAATTTCGAGGCCGCTATCCCTTTTAATGCAATGGTATCGCGGCCTGGGAACTTTAGAACACCTTCGTGCGTACGCAGTATCAGCAGTAAATAGGGAAGAAAAAACGTAGTTGAAATTTGTGCGGTAAAATTATATTGGAAACGTCAAAACAATTTCTGGGCAGCTTGCACTAGTGCCACAAGGCTAGCGAAGAAACGAAGATAATGGCCACTTGGATAGTCCAGATTTGCCTCCGGCACACTAAGAATTAATTCGTGTTCCGAGCCTTCGGGAAACGCGTCGTGAAGCATGCGAGGCCCAGCGAACGCTTCTCAATATTTTGCACCGAGCCTATGACCTAGCTGCCCAGCTATGCTCAGCGCACAGACGCTCGCGTCCGTGGCAGACGCAACACGCGTCGCCTCGGCTTGACGCCGTGCCGCCTTGGCTATACTGCATACGTTGCACAATGTTCCCGTCCAGCCGCCGCATAGAGCCGCAAACTTTCTTTTTAGCGAACCTCCCCGTCCTTACAAGCTTCAGAAAAAGGTTACAACCGCGTGAATGAGACGCCACGTAAGAAACAAACTCGCACACACGAAGCGCAACGTGTGTGTGTGCATCTTTCTATGTTTGTTGCATGGTGTCTTATTCGCGCAGTTGTAACCGTTTTCTGAAATATGACCCAACAAGCCCAACAATATGTCATTCAACAAGCTTCGCTTAAAAACGTGCCTCACCTGTTATCTCACGCACGAAAACGCCGACGCAGCCGACGTTCACGAAAGCGACGAAAGCTTCCCGCTGTCAGTCATGCATGGGCTTGTCGCTGGGTGGATGGTGTTTATGACAGTACGGCTGAAGAAAAATAATCACGTAAGGTGTGTTGAATAAATTGTTTTTATGTATAAAGAACATACCAAATTTTGCGTATAATTATTATTTTGTAAAAACAATTCTGTTGCATTGATTATAACTGTTTTTTTTGCGCTTGCGCCTTCTGACGTTTGGTGAGAGCACTAGTTCGTTACGTAGACGTGACGCACTTCCTGAGGCCAGGTTTCGCGGAGTGTCCTCTCTTGTCTTTTCCTTTCTCTATGCCTTTATTATAAATACATTTCTGTGTTTCCTATATGTCACATTATTTACCATTTTCAGTGTGTCTGGTGAGTGAGAGTACCTTCCACATAAGTGTGTTTAGAAAAAGTGCTTGACGATTTGGAGTACTATTTACTCTACTATGGGAGAGCATGAAGCCGTCCCGCGTTATCCTAACCAGAGCAAATAAACTAGAAAAAGCTCTTAACTGGGGCTGTGACTAACGGTACAAATAGCACGACCACTCTACCAGCTGTACAGCAAGGGCGGGCACGCTCGCCACAGTTTGTAGCAACGAAAAACCTTTCCATGCACTCTAGTTGCGAAGGACGGAGAGATTAATTATGGAGCCTGAGGAGAAGTTCATTAATTACAGCATGGTCTTTATCTGAGCTTCCAAGTACTAGTAACGCCACTGCGAACCACACAATATCGGAAACTAACTAAGCAAACAATTTAACTGTATGCTCTCCTAACAAGCGCACCTTGCCGGCATTTTGAGGCAGCTTTCAAGGTTGGTTCGAGCCGTTTCTGTGGCGCATTATATATATATATATATATATATATATATATATATATATATATATATATATATATATATATATATATATATATATATATATATATATATATTCAGGGAAAATAGCATGCTTAGGAGCAGCGTAAAAATGACAAAGATGGAGTAAAACAGAAGGGACACAGAACAGGGAGCACTCGTCTATGTCCCTTATATATGTTTCCCTCAAGCTTCATTGTTATCGCGCTCCACCTAAATAAACTATTCCATAGTTTTGGTTTGAAGCGCATGACATGTTTGATTACGATCAAATATGGAAGCGTTTTCAGGCCTAGCGTGTTTGAGAGCTCGGAATTTTAAACTACGCAATTTTTAACACTACAAGCTATCACTGTTTGTTTGGCATTGTATACACCTGCGTACTGTTTTGAATATGTCAAAAATTTGTTGCTTCTAAAGATGTTCGCAGAACTTAGTAGCGCTTCGCACCTTCTGTAACATTTGTAGGCGACACCACAGGCGTGCCTGGGATTTCCTTTCGCGAAAGAACAAGGTTCATCGATGCGCCCTCCCTTCCAATTGTGTCAATGTATGGGGCTGACTTCGGCCCTCGCTCATAGGTGTCTATGTAGGCGGCCGGTCCTCCTGCCCCCACGCTTTCACCGTGCGCACGCCTACTGGTGAAACCCTGCTTCTCACTTCCTAAAGCACGCAGGTATGCAATCGTGGAGTACACTTTTTGCAACGCATAACGACCTCTGTCTCAGAGACATGCGGCTCAATCGCCTTGACTTTTTCGCTCGTTCGCATTGTTCTTCGTCCACCACACCTTGAACTGTCTGTATACATCACGTGGTGCTGCACTGCATCAAGGTTCTGCCCACCTTTCATGGATCGACTAAGTCAATTGATTATGTCACTTGGTGTCGCAAGTTAAGGCCCCTGTGCCGCCATGATGACGTCACCACTCACTCGGAGATGGTCTCGTTGATTTTCAGATTCGGCTTGCGAATGTCTCACAAGCTTCCGAAAAATCTTGCCCAAATCTCGTGAAGTGGAGCGTGAGCATTGACTCTTCAGCATTGGTTTTTAAAATAACACTTCAGTATAACGTAGCTTCGATGGACGTCCGAAACTAAGTGCTAAAACTAGTTAGGTGAAAACTTTTAATGGCTCATACTCGCGGCGTCCGACTGATCGTTCCTCCGTCCACCTACGCCCAAAAATATATTTGCTGCGTTCCATTATAAAACGTTAGGCACTGGTACTCCCTTAAATTCATTATTGCTTCCTCATTAAACTGAATGAAACTATCCAAGGCACGTCAATACAATGCACATCAACTTGCATTACTAGAACCATTCGTTACCAAAAGAGTCAAATATTTTCATAGGGTGGCAGTTCCACATGCACTGTTTAAGCGTTCAAGATAGCGTGAGCAAATTGCTCATCAACAACGCTCGCTCAGCTGACTCGCTCATCCCGTTCGTCCTCCGCGCACGAGTGAGTGAGTGAATAAATGAGTGAGTGAGTGAGTGCTTCATTTAGGTCCAAAGTGGCGGAAGCTGAATGGAACCGCTAGCTCAGCCAGGTCGCTCCACCCAAGATGGTGCCGGAAGCTGGATGCTCTCCGCGATATCTTGGGCTCTCTGAAGCACGAAATCTACATTTATGTTTCCCATTTTTCACGCGAAGGGAAATGGCTCATAGTACGACTCTATAGCTTTCTGAGCTCTCTGCAATGTCCGCGTGCCACCTTCTCTTGACTCTTCCTCTCTTCATCCTCTACACACTTACTCGCTGCTATCTTCCCGTTTACCTCCCGGAGCAGATTTACGCATCAGTGTTCGAAAAAGCCACCTGCCTCCTCTTCAATTTACTGCGCCATTTTTCAGGTCCGAGCGTTCAAAAGTTTATTCAAAACTTTCTTTTCTGTTTTTATTTTTTTCTTGTTTTTGCTTTTTGAGCCCTCATCTGGAATGAGCTACTTCAACTTCCTCGAATGGAAAGCAACCGTTCCCGGTGCGCATTAGAGACAGCCTTACCTTTCGAATCGAATTATCTTGCTCCCCAAAGCGATCGCAAGCAATAAACGTCCGCGCTGCCGTTAATAAAGAACAACAAACTTTCGCTTTCGTTTTGACTTCGTTATGCATCCGCTCCCTGTCGGACAAGCTTCGGTTGTTCCAGAGGCGCACGCCGTTTGCAAAGTCGTTTGTCTTCCATACGAAACGACTTGACGTCACGCGTATACGCCTCCTTTGTCCGGTGTTTTCGTGAAAAGCGGCGCACGTTAGCTGTGTCACGATCGTTTCGGTGCCATTGCCGTTGTTATTACCCGAGTTTGACTCGCAATTGGGCGAGTGCCGTCGACTTGACGTTAGTTCTTTATTGTTCTTTCGGGACTCCTACGGTACTTGTTGACTGATTGTTTTGCAATAAAAACCATTGATGTGTAAACAAGCGAAGGCGAACTCGCTGGTCACGAGTGAGCACACAGTACAATGCACGGTGTGCTATGCTCTTCGGGATCCGGCGATAGGGGCGAAGGTTGGGCCCCCGGTGATTATGCTATTTAGAAAGATACCACGTGACATTCAACGCTGTGGATAAAGACAGCGCGAAAGGTCATACTTGGGATGTCAAGAAATGTGCCAACTCTAACACGTACGTCCATCACCATATAAAGAAGGGTTGTTTTTCTTGGTTTAGTGGCTAATACTGCTACAGAACTTCGTTGGCATGGCAGCCGAAAGAAGTACCACGACATCAACTCAGAGAGAGAGAAATAAAATGTGTAAGTATCATTAGCTCTTCGTACTCTTTTTTTTTTCTAAAAGTTACACGTACCACCTGTAGGTAAAGTTCATAGATCGAACAGATGACGGCTTGACCACAGTCTTCGTTTTTATTTAACAGGGAGTTTTAATAGTTTAACGCCAGTTGGGCTAACACCGCACACAGCGCGCAAGGATGCAGGACATCAGGGCAGCTCAGCCACAGCCCCGCAACATCTTCGTCTTCATTCCTTCTGTGTCATTTTGGTGCCAGTGCCTGAGGTACATTTCTATACCCGTGACATTACACAGGGCGGCAAAATACCGTCCCGGTGCCTGCTGTTATTAGGCGGACATGTCACTGTAATAGGGCTTCAGGCGAGAAACGTGCACAATGTCAGTTCTGGACGTACCAGTCGGGTTCGTAGTAGGGGAAATTTTAGAGGTAACAGGTATCACCTGGCGAAGAACTCGGTAAAGCCCAACGTATCGTGATAAAAGCTTATATCAGAGGCCGACACGACGGGATGGGAGCCACAGTAGCACGAGAGAGCCCGGAGGAAAATCGACATCACTATGTCGGCGGTCGTAGAGCGACTTTCTTGCTCTGGGACGATGAAAACCTGGCACGGGCTCTATGTCTACTCTCCGTGCGGTGAGAGCATGGCAAATGACGTCTCGTGCGTACGAAGTAGGGGACGGAGGTTCGTGCGTTAGCAAGTATCCAAAGGGATCACAGCCAAAGAGAAGATAAAATGGTAAGTAGCCAGCAGTTTCATGACGCGACGACTTGTAGGCAAAAGTTACGAACAGGATGGCAGTGTCCCAATCGGTGTGGTCGTCAGAAACGTACGTTGCAAGCATGTTCGTCAGTGTCCGTCAGTGGCGTTCAGTAAGTCCGTTAGTCTGTGGATGGTAAGGAGTCGTAAAGTTCTGCCACGTTGCACAGGATCTAAGGAGGTCGTCAACCACACGAGACAGGCAGCAGCGGCCATGGTCCGTGAGGAGGTGAAAAGGGGCGCCATGCTGAAGGATGATGTCGTAGAGAATGAAATCTGCGACGTTTGTCGTGCAGCTGGTCGGTAGCGCTCGAGTGGAATAACCCGTAGGTTCTACTACTCATTTGTTTCCTGTATCCGATGTTGGGAATGTACCTAACTAATCCAACCCACCCTATCAAACAGCTCGGCTGGGACTTGATTAGGTTGAATTTGACAGGCGGGGAGACGTAGGGTTCTTCCGGCACTAGCACAGATCACATGCTGCAACCTAGTGGCGAACGGAACGATGAACGCCCTTCCAGAATACCCGTCGGCGGACGCGATCTTAAGTTCTGGAGACACCTAACAGTCCAGATGTTGGGGCGTTGGGAAGTTCTCGCAAGATGTCCTTGCACAGATGACGTGGGACGACGAGCAAAAGTTCCGCACCATCGAGCTGTAAGTTGCGGCGGTACAAAACATTGTCTTGAAGCAAAAACAGGTTCAACGAAGGGTTTTTATGGCCAGATTGAATACGGTCAATTATAGATATCAGCGATGGGTCTTGGCGTTGTTCGCCAGCCATGTGCGGAAAATGTGTTATGGCAAGGATGTTGGCATCGGCTTCCTACTCTGAGGAGTTGGGTGGATCAACAGGGTGTCGAGGTAAACAGTTGGCATCGCTGTGAAGCTTGACGAATTTGTACACTACCAAGAACGTGTACTCCTGCAATCGCAACAACCATCGCCCGAGTCTTCCTGCTGGATCCTTGAGAGTTGGCAGCCAGCAAAGCGCATGGTGGCCTGTGATGACTGCGAACGGGCGTCCGAATAAGTATAGACGGAATTTTGCGATAGCCCAGACGAGAGCCAGACACTCCCGCTCAGTAATGGAACAGTTCCTTTCTGACTGAGAAAGTAGGCGGCTAGCGTACGCTATGACAGGTTTGTGTCGTTCTGCATCTGAGAGAGTCCCTTGGCATCACTTGTTGTGCTTGTTAAAATTAAGGACAACACCTGGTGGTACTTCATTGACTATCGCCATCTAAATAAAAAACACATGTGGTGATGTGTGGTGATGCCCCTATGCCATGGCCACTTGCGTAGGTGCGAAACTCCGTTCGAGCGGGTAGGTCGAAATGAGCCAACACATGTGGTGATGTAAGAGCATAAATCAACGACGGAAATGAATGTTCTTGGTCTTCTTGCTAGGAAAAAGCCACGTTATTTCTAAAGAGATCAGTGAGGGGCCTAGCGATTTCGGCGAATTCGCTGACAATACGCCGGAAATACGAGCAGAGCTCCAAAAAGCTGTGAACTTCTTGAGTGGAACGTGGGACTGAGAACTTGCGTACAGCACATACTTTATCAGGGTTGGATCGTACTTCGACGCGTTAAGCTGAAAGCCAGCACAGCGAAAACCGTCGAAAATGGCCGAGAGCCATTAAATATGACTTTAGCAGAAAATAATGACATCGTCTAGATAGCATAGACAAGTCGACCATTTAAAACCGCGAAGAAGGGAGTCAGTCCATCATGCGTTCAAAAGTTGCAGACGCATTGCACATCCCAAAAGGCATTACTTTAAATTGATAAAGCCCGTCGGGAGTAATGAATGCTGTCTTGTCATGATCGTGGTCATCGACTAAAATTTGCCAATATACGGATCGTGGGTCCAGTGAAGAAAAAGACTTAGCACCATGGAGGCAGTCAAGCGCATCATCAATTCGAGGTAGAGGATAGACATCTTTCTTAGTTATTAGGGGCGAAGCTCCTTATGGCATGGCTTGTGCGTCCTTCGTAGTACGTAACCACCAGTGGCACATACCCAAAATAGCAGTCCTTACGATGTCTGCTGAATGGGGACACTTGTATATGATGAGTACATGATGAAAAGGTGTAAGATGGCTGTGCTTGGAGTTTTCTCTAGACATATGGACGGACGAACGGACTGACACACGCACGGACGGACAGACAGAGGGGCACACGGACAGATGGACAGACAGAAGGATGGCCGCAAAAAGAGATAGACGGACAGACAGACGAATGAACAAACGGACGGATGCACCAAGGATCACACAGATAGGCGGACGCAAGAACGAAAGGACAGACAGACTGACGAACACTGCGCCCCATCAATCATCATTCACTTCGTGGATATGCTGTGATTTTTTTATTTAGATGGCGATAGTCAATGAAGTACCACCAGGTGTTGTCCTTAATTTTAACAAGCACAACAAGTGATGCCAAGGGACTAGTTGAAGGCTCTATGACGTCTTTGCCGAATATGTTCTCTACCTCTTTGTGGTTTATTTGGCGCTCTGAATGAGACACGCGGTAAGGACGCTTGTGAAGGGGACTGACCTTGCCAGTGTGGATACGGTGGGCTACGATGCTCGTGCGGCCATAGGAACGGTCGTCGATGTCAAAAATGTCGAGGTAAGAAAGTAGAAGACCACGTAGTGCTTCAACTTGGGACGGTGACTAGTCGGTTGAGATCATTTTGTCCTGGAAAGCTCTATTCTGCGCGGCTGCCACAAGTTCGGCTATGGTCTTGATGTCGGGAATGAAAGATGAAAGTGTATATTGCTCTAGAGTGGAGAGTTCTGCTAAGGCGATACCTTAAGGAATGACCTAGGTCAACACAGAGAAGTTGAGGACAGGGAGAAGCGTCTTTGTTGTCACTAATCCTCACTACAGTATGTTCCAGGAAGGTGTCAGGTCAATGAGAGGAGCTGCCAGTTAGTCGCCATCAGGAAAAGGTGGGAACGGCGATATAGAAAGGTACGCAGAGTTCTGAGGTCGTAATCGTAGACACTCCACGGAACATAGCTGTGTGCGAGTTGCAAGAGGGACATCAGAGTACGAAGGCAGCTCTAGTCATAAAGTGCTGGTTGAATAATCAATGAGGGATGAGTGTGTTGCCAAGAAGCCAATGCTGAGAATCTTGTTGTGTGGACAAGCGTCCAGAACAGCGAAAAGAACTGAAGTGTGAAGGCCAGAAACAATTACGCGGGCAGGGCATGTATCAAGAACTGATGTTCGGCTGCCACCGGCAATTCGCACAGTCAAAGACATAGCAGGGTTAAGAACTTTCTCCAGGTGGTATTGAAGACGTAAGGTCATAACGGATATGTGGGCACCGGTGTCTATTAGAGCTGTAACTGTCAAGCCATCGATGAGAACATAAAGTAAATTTCGTCTGGCATTAGTGGTCGTTAGAGGTTTCTTGGTCCGAGTTGTCAGTGCAGCGCCACCTCCAGAAGCCGCATCTGTTAGTTTCCCGAGAACTGCCCAGAATACGGCGGTCACGGAGAATGACGGAGTTAAGAGGAGTGGGGCTGGTGACCCTGAGGTGACGGCGAGCGGCTGAACCGGGTTTTCTGGGCGACGACATCAGCAATGGTTCGAAGCATAGCGAACAATGACTACGTGAGAAACCCTGAAGGTGGTCATTGGCAAAACGAGGTAGCAAGTATTGCCCACGATCCTGTCGAAGGTCGTCTAGAAAACGTTGCCGGGAAGACGATCTGTTGCGGCAGTGGCGAGAATTGTGGCCAACACAATAGCAAGAGAAGTATATCGGTCGATCATCTTGTGTGCGCCACTCTGATGGATTTCGGTAGCGTGATTCACTTTGGTAATCGAGGGACCGACGCGGCAGCAGCAACAAGTGGGGCGGCATGGTAGTGAGCGGTATGAGCGATAAGACTTATGGGCCGGGTTGTGTGGCTGGAGTTTTGGCTAACTAAGACGCCCATGTTGGCAAACTCTTGTCGCACAACGGCTTGAACAAGTGATATTGTGGCCAAGTTGTCTAGCACATGGGGCTGATAAGCGGAGGGAGCCATGGCTTCCAGCTTCTGGCAGACAATCCTTGTGATGTTGGGAGAATTTTCAAATGGATGTGGCGCCACAGGATCCTCACAGGAAGAAGTCGCAGCGGTCTTCGGGAGCCAAGTGGAGCGTTGAGTAATTCTTCTGTTTTTGTGTTGTTCGAACCACCGACATTCATTGACGATTGAGTCAATGGTGGTACAGTTCTTGCAGATTAGAATCTTGAAAGCATCGTCAGCTATACCCATCAACACATTGCTGACCTTGTCTAGTTCTTTCATATCCTTGTCGGCCTTCCGGCACAAGGTGAGCACGTCTTGGATATAGGTCACGTACGATTCGCCGGAAGATTGAACTCGGGATGCGATTTCCTGCCTGGCTGCTATTTGTCGAGCAACTGACCAACCGAACAAGTCATGCAGCTTCTGCTTGCACACGTCCCAACTCGTCAGGTCTTCCTCGTGCGTCTCGTACTAGACGCGTGCATCGTAGGTACATCATGTTGGCCGGTATAAGCGTCTCATCCCACTTGTATTGCTTACTGACGCTCTCGTATAAGACGAGTCACTCGTCAACATCAGTTGTGTCGGAGCAAAATGTACCAGGATGTACCACAAAATGTACCACAAAATGTACCACAAAATGTACGAGGATCCAGAAGATGGGATGGGATCAAAGGTGACGGAGCAAGCGTAGACAGGACGGATGGCGCACTGCCTTCAGGCATCGTGGCTGGACGAAGGTGACGTCCGCTACGGATATCCAGAGACGGGATGTTACGTAGCACCTCCACCAAAATATGTAACGGGGAGTTTTTTCATAATTTAACGCTGGTTGGGCTAACGCTGCACACAGCGCGCAAGGATGCAGGACAACAGGGCAGCTCAGACACAGCCCCACAACAACATCGTCGTCTTCATTCCTTCTGTGTCATTTCGGTGCCCGTGCCTGAGGTACCTTTCTATATTCATGACACTATGATTGGCACTAGCAGGATGCGACATTGACATCACATCCTGTCACTAAGTGTTAATCACCTGTGACACATACCTGCATGCCAGCAGCACATACCCCACCGCGGGTATGTGCCACTGTCTGGCGGGAATTGTTTGACGACGTACGCGATGGGATTGTGACTTGATTCATCATTAGCGCGTCATATTCGTCCAACGATCTTACGGCTCCCATGCTAATTTTGGTTCACACCAAGTTAGAAGGGAGAGATCACGAGAGCACCCAAACGTAAGTGGATAGATAGATAGATAGATAGATAGATAGATAGATAGATAGATAGATAGATAGATAGATAGATAGATAGATAGATAGATAGATAGATAGATAGATAGATAGATAGATAGATAGATAGATAGATTGATGGATGGTGGATGGATGGATGGATGGACGGACGGACGGACGGACGGACGGACGGATGGATAGATAGATAGATAGATAGATAGATAGATAGATAGATAGATAGATAGATAGATAGATAGATAGATAGATAGATAGATAGATAGATAGATAGATAGATAGATAGATAGATAGATAGATAGATAGATAGATAGATAGACAGACAGACAGACAGACAGACAGACAGACAGACAGACAGACAGACAGATAGATAGATAGATAGATAGATAGATAGATAGATAGATAGATAGATAGATAGATAGATAGATAGATAGATAGATAGATAGATAGATAGATAGATAGATAGATAGATAGATAGATAGATAGATAGATAGATAGATAGATAGATAGATAGATAGATAGATAGATAGATAGATAGATAGATAGATAGATAGATAGATAGATAGATAGATAGATAGATAGATAGATAGATAGATAGATAGATAGATAGATAGATAGATAGATAGATACGCTCAAAGTCGCCGAATTTCGCCAAGAAATGTTTCACATTCAAAACATTGAGACAAACATGAATGTCATTCAGAAATCACAGCAAACTTTGGTATTTGCAAGACAGCCAAAATAGTCCTGTGCAGATCGAAGACACAAGCGAAGAGGTTTCATTTGTAAAGAAGAAAGAATGGCTCAAACTTGCATGCGTTGTATGAAAAGTAATATTTATTGATCCGGAAGAGTTTTATACACATGTTCATTTGTACTCGAGACCCTGAACTGCTGCTATGCCGCCGCAGTTACTACTCATACAAAGGAATTTTGAGTGAGCAACAATGTCCACTCTAAGCGTTTATGTGATTCGTGCATCACCATAGGAAGTGTCAAGCTATAAACTGCTCGGTTAAAAAAGAACATTACAGTCGTGGGCCTAATCTTTGCGTACCTGCTATAATTAAAATACGTTATGACTGCTACACTCATCTGGATACTTTACACAATTTTCGCTGGTCTCTATTAATGTAGCCATGCAGTCGCTTTTCAAGCAATATGATAGTTTCCAGTAGAACTAATACTCTGGAAGATATCTGGAAGATTTAGGTACATTTTCTTTGAGGCACGTGTTCACAAAGCAGCCCCTTTTTTTACATCTTGTTTTCTCCAACCTTCGTGTGCCCTCCGTCCGCATCGATGGTTGGAAAATTGTTAGCGGGACAAAAGATAGTGCTAGGTTAGTTTTCGAATACTGGCCTAATTTTTTATCAAATGCACTAACGGCCCAACACCTCTACTTGCACCTATAGCAATAAGGATAAGGGCGGTTTGAGAGTACGGGCATTGTAAGAGCGGCACCCATATATTTGCAAGAACCAACATTGCCCTGGGTATTGTACATTGAACTCGGCAGCTGTTGTCAAATTATGACCTCGTGGTTTAAAGTTTCGCAACACCGCCCCAATAACATCCTACATTCGTAAAACTGCTGCAAAAACCATGGATCTGTTTTGAAATACAGTCCACGACCATTTCCTTGTGTTGTCTTTATTGCGCACACAACACTGCTTTGCGCTGCATTTCGTCAGCGTTTTTTTTTTTTTCGAGTGATGCAGCTTGACCCGAAATATTGCTATCAGTAAGAAGGCCGACAATAAAAAACCAACAACGCTGAGGCACTATGTTCAATGACTGATTTTTATGAAGGCTCTTAGAATCTGAGCTCACGATAAGCGATTGTGTTGTCCTTTGCGAAAGGCATTCCATTTGCTGGTCTGCAAACAAAGGCCCGTGATTAACGTGACCTGCGTAAACACAACAACGATGCAATCTCTTTGCTGCGAATAAATCGTAAAACATTTTTTAGTTATGTTTCGAAGTACATTCGCTTCACGCTCACCAAAATTTCAAATGTTTGATCTGTACGAACGGTAACTAAGCCTCTGTGCAGCTTCCGTTATGTAACCAAAGAGTAATAAAATGATCGCACTAAGCTACATCCTCTTATCTTACCAAAGTACGCTAGATGATACCAGCGCAGATATATGCGGCATAACAAGAATTGTTTCAAGATAAGTCACATGTGAGAAATCAGTGTTTACTTTTGACTGAAATATCATTGTGTCTGTTTGTTTGCCATCGCAGGCCCGTGTGCTCAGATTTGGGTGCACGTTAAAGAACCCCAGGTGGTCGAAATTTCCGGAGCCCTCCACTACGGCGTCTCTCATAATGATACGGCGGTTTTGGGACGTTAAACCCCACATATCAATCAATCAATATCAATTGTTTGCCATCGCATTCCTAAACAAAAATAGGGCGCAGTGGGCTTGAAAACTACTTCCAGAAAGTTTTGGAAAGGCGTATCAGTAGATAATACTGACGGCCACAGATGGTCTCACAATCTACTGGATTTATTTAATTAAAAAACGTGTGATGAATCTTTAGACGCAGATCTATGCCCCTAGCAGTAACGTCGCCCAGACAGCCAGACGTCTTCCGTCGCTCACCTCGCACCTGCTAATTCTGGCAGGCGAGGCAAACATTTGGCTTGTTTTGCATCTTTTGTCACAATACAACGAACCACCAGAACAGCCAATTCACCTTTTTTTAATGATGGCACGACGCATGCGCCCTATCCTAGCGGGAAAGTCGTGAAACGCCTTCTGGTCTCGAAGGCCTTCCTTCTGGCAATTCCGGTTGTCCCGGACCCTACCGAAACACTACCAAAACGGCAGATGGAAACATAGGTAAATGAAAAAGGTGGAAGATTGCGACCCTAATGTGATGCCAAAGTATAAGGTAAGATAAAATGAGGTCGTTCATGCACGAGATCTATTATATTGATCAGAAGGCCAACAAACTACATCAATGTGAGCCTGAAGAACTTTCTCTGAATAAACATCTACGCTGACCTCCTTGCGCCTTTTAAGTGTGAATACACTTTATAAGCGACCCCAAACCATCCACCGCCGTCGGCGGCGTCCACAGTCTTCTCTCTATCTTTAAAAGAAAGAGGACTTGGCGGGCCGCAGCGCGACGCTTCACCGAATAAGCCACGGACGCGACGCTGATATCGGTGTCAGTAACGCGCCTTATACCACCTCCCCCTTCGCTCGCTCCTCTGCTCTCCTCGCTCGCTGCAGCTGCGCGCGCACCCCTCTCTCTCGCGCGCCCGCCTTCTCTCTCAGTCTCCCGTCGAGAACGGGTCGTGCGATGGATGTCCCGGAGGCAACGCTACCACCAAGAACGAATGCAGTACAACTGAATGCCAGCACTGCACCCGTCGTTGGAGGTGACGGTACCGCGGTGGTTTCGCCGACGTTGGAAGACAAGGCGGCGCTGCGAAGGGCTCGTGAGACCAAACGTAAGCGGGCGAAGCGTGCAGCGGATGCTGAACTGCGTGCCCGCGAGGCCGAGTGCAAGCGGGCAAAGCGTGCAGCGGATGCCGAACTGCGCGCTCGCGAGGCCGAGGACAAGCGGGCGAAGCGTGCAGAGGATGCCGAACTTCGCGCTCGCGAGGCCGAGATGAGGCGTCAGCATCGAGCCGCGAACGCGGCCCAAGAAGCGGAACGACAACGCAAGCGTCAGGCGGAGAAGGGCGATTAAGGCCGGCGTCAAGACGCCGCTCGCAATCGTCAACGGCGAGTGGACGTTGCCGAAGCCGTTCCAGCCAGTGAACATGCCGCGCGGGAGAGGGTGCGAGCCCTGGACTTTGCTCGTCCGGACGCGTCGTGAAGTGTAAATAAATAATACTTCGTATATAATGTATCTGTGTACAAATCCTTCATGACAAACAACACTTAAACTCATTAATTACACTTTAATCATCATCATCAGTAATAAAACTCCCAAGCATTTCCCCGAGGGTGAACATGGTTAAGTGCGAATGCACGGGGTGATGCTATGAGGGGGAGTAAAGTTAAAATCCGTTGGCATTTGCCAGTGAGTTAACGTAAAGTCCCCCGTGTGATCAAATTGCGATTACCAGGAACCATTACACCATAAAGGTACCATAGTGTGATTAATAAATATAATAGTGCGAATTAATAAATACCCCTCATAGCATCACCCCGTGCATTCGCACTTAACCATGTTCACCCTCGGGGAAATGCTTGGGAATTTTTTCTAGAAGCACAACCAAAACTCACAGGGCCCGTTATGCTTAACGTTTCATACTATATTACCTAGAAGAGAATATTGCGCTAGTATTTATGCGGGCTCGGTATGCGGCATTTGAACCACCATGGGAATTATGGAAAGTACAAGCTTTGGGTCTGCTTCGAATAGCTTTCGTTTTTTTGAATTCCACGACGCTTGTTTGCCGAGTGTAAAACAAGTCATATGAAGCTATTTGCAATTAAAGCTTTCTTAATTTTTTCTACGCAAAACTTATTGCAGCAGTTTTGCGTGATCGTGAGATTGAAGTGAAACCTCGACAAACTCAACTATACCAAGGAAGGCATCACTCCAGATTTGGCCATGTGAGATAATGAATCACGCTTTTACAACACATGTAAACGAACATGCTTGTTTTTCCTTTAAAAGAACGCTATATATAATTATGGAAATAGGCGTACTGAGGGCGAAAAACACTCATAGTATCGCTTGCTGCAATATCAGGGGCGTCTGGGTGGTCTGTACCCGACGCATCTCTCCTTTTATTGTGAAACCGAGTCAGAGGAGCGTAACGTTGTGTCTGCTTACCTTCGATATCATTTTGCAGTTTATTTGAAAAAGCTTTCACAAAGACGGTTTTGTATGGTATTGAAAAACCTAATTTAGATCCAACGGAGCATGAACTAGCACGTAGTGGGAGTGATTCTAAAAAAAACATGAACTTTGTGCAATAATCTGCATTGACATGGAATGCTACATCTATGGGCAGCAGTTAGTGCACTACACATTGCTAATATTGTCAAATTCATAGGGGTATAGGAAAAGACATTCGTAGAACACAAGAACATGGGCTGAGAAGTGGTGCCATCATAATCCCTTTTGGTTTTCGAAAATGCTTAACCCCCTTTCTCCCACCCTCCCACTAAGTGCGACGCTGTGGTCGATTCTACTGCCACACGATAATCTGTGTGTTCGTGCGATTACGTCGCATTTGGAGGTCTGCTGTTGGCGAAAATGAAGAATTCCCTAAAGCAAACACTTCGTCGGAGCTTAGTTTACCATGATTTAGGCAGTAGCACAAAAATGGCGAAAGCAAGACCGGAAACAGCGTGAATCAACTTATGGATTACACCACGTCATCCCATACACTATAGGTGGTCCACGTAATTTTCATAAAACGTTTTAAAAAACAATGGGCTCTAGGAGCTTCTAACTCCTCTCTATTAGTGTAAATCACCTCTTCAACAAATCATGTACAAGAGGCGTTTCATTTAGGTAACCCTTTTAATGTAGTTGAGGAGGGTGAACTTTAGCAAATAACTTCATGATCCCCGGGTTATCTTGTGCTGAAATGTACCTGGCTGTTTTTGTAGCGTAAGCTACGTTGGATAGGGCCGAGCAGTTTCGCGTGGCAAGAAAAAAAAATGGCAGCATATCCACGGAGTGAATGATGGAGAGTGAGACGAAGAATTTGTCCGTCCATTCGTTCTTGCTTCCGTCCGTCCATGCGTCCGTCAGTGTGACCGTCCATGCGTCCATGCAGCCGCCCCTGCGTCCGTTCATGCGTCCCTCCATGCATCTGCCTATGTGTCCGTTCGTCCATTTATTCAACACTCCAAGTACCACCATCTCGCATCTTTTCATCATATATTCCCCATATAGAAGCACCGCCATCCAGCGGACATTCCAAGGACTAAACGAGAGGTGGCACACGCACACTTTCTTACGGCTTGCGCTTCAGGTCCACTTCCCACCTTTAACCACCTCGAGTTCATGGTATATACTAGTTCACTGTATTCATGGCACTGCGGCCGAACGCTCGCTAAACCTTTCGAAAACCAAGGAGGTTACGCCCAGCGAGTATGACGTAGCAAACTTTTTCAGTCAGATAGTGCTCAATGTACATGCTAATGGCTGCTAATGGGAAATGAGAGGCGGAGAATTCGGCTTTTACTTTCTTACGGCTTGCGCTTCGTATCTACTTCCCATTTTTAACCACCTCGAGTTCATTCATGGTATATACAAGTTCATTGTATTCATGGCACTGCGGCTCAACGCTCGCTAAACCTTTCTAAAGCTAAGGAGGTTACAGGGGAGGCGCTGCGAGCGCTCGATGGTGACGGACGCACTCCACATCGCCTCCGTAGATTTTCTGCTATTTCTGCGGACATCCACCTTGGTACCCTTGGATTTATCTCACCGCCAAGTTCTGGAAACTTGGATTTATCGTCACCGCCAAGTTCTCCGCTTCGCCTAGACAACACCTTCGTCCAGGTGGGTCCAGTTTTGACAACTTGAGGGACGTCCTTCACTCCCGGCTACAACGCCGCCTCGCTAAGGGCTCTCAGCCCGGCGATGGCGGCCGCTAACGTGGTTACGGGCTATGATCCTACCTCAAGCCAAATGCTGTCCATGGATATTTCATCCTCCGAAAACACTATGCCATCAGAAGATGAATACCTCGACGACATGGTGAAACTGTGGCAACGCAAGCAAGCGAAATCGAAGTCTGCGTCTCAAGAACAACGAGACGCCACGGCGGGCCACCATTCCCCAGCCTTGCAAGGAACGCCGGCGCGCCATCCCTCCGGCGGTGTGCCTACCTCTGCTCCGTCCTCGCAGCCAGCGAAGCAACGCAAGTGGCGTCCGCGTCAACTCCTCGCCTCTCTCGCGACGACTACATCGTAGTACTGAAACCTCGCGTTCCCTGCGAGCTACGCACATTTGTCCCGGCCGATCGCGCGGGCGACGCCATCCGCAGCTACCTCGGCGACCGGACTACAACGTAAATTCAAGTGTGGCCAATCTGGGAACAGAACATCTTGGTCTGTAGCACCACCATTTTGCCTATGGCACAGCAACTCCTCGGGGACTTCCAGCTGCAAGTGGGGGATCAGCAGCTGCCCGTTCGAAGCCACGCCAAGGCACCAGGGGATACATGCAAGGGCGTCATCAATGTAAACCCTGCTGAAAGCCCGGAAAAGATAAAGTCTGAACTGTATTGGCCTCAAGGTACTATCCTTGCGGTCCGCAAACTCGGAGATTCCGCGGCGGCGGTGGTGACTTTCGAGGGCACGAAGTTACCCCGCTTCCTCTTCTACCACTGCGTGGCGACGTATATCCGCGCCTACAAGAAAACGGTCCCTGTATGCACCAAGTGCGGTACCATCGGTCATCGACCACCTCAGTGCCCTCACGCCGCTCAAACCCAGTGTGCCAAATGTGGAACCCCCGCACCTGCAGGTCTCAATGCCCACGACTGTCACCCCAAGTGCCTCCTCTGCCACGGCGCCCATGAGACTGGGACCAGTGGCTGCACGGCAAAATACCGAAAATATCGGAAACGCAAGCAGCCCTCAACATCTCCTCGAGGGACCACCTCATGTCCGTCACAGCCAGACAGCAGCACAAACCTGCATCATTCGGCTCCACCACTCCACGCCGACTCTCAAGCATTCCCACCGCTCGAAGCACCAGCGGCAGTACCTCAGGTGAGCAGTTGGGCAGGGAAAGCTGCTTCTAAGCCTCTCTCACCCCCTTCTGTCGATCCTCCTTCTCCCGAACTTGGGTCCCTTCGCCAGCAAGTTGCGGCACTTCAAAAGCAAAATTTTCTTTTAACTAAACAACTCGAACTCTTAAATAAGCGACTTCAAACCCAACAACAGTGTACTGCAAGGCCATCCGGTATTGCCTCCTCTGTCCAGGCGGCTACGCCAGCTACGTCCAAGCTTAGTCCTCGCGCTAAGTCCACTCCCATTAAACCGCCGGTTCAAGCAGCCATGTGTACTCCAGCACTCGGAGCCGGTGCCACATCTACTCCAGAAGCTCTTGAGGCTCCTGGGGCACCTCAGGTTCTCTTGCCCGCTAACCAAACTCTCCCTAGCGAAGAGCACACCCCGCGCGTAGAGGAACGCCTCACGCGCGTCGAAGCTTCGATTAATCACCTCCTCACCAGCTTCTCGGTCCAACGCATAGTAGTAGAGGTTACCCAGGCTATTCAAGCCTGGGCAATCACGAAGTTTCAACCCAAGGCATCGCGTTCCCGCTCCTGCTCGGTGAGCAGTGAGGGTACAGCTCCACGGCGTCGTCGTAAGGTGGCTACCACCACCCCGCCGTCGGACAATCCGGCCTCCGTGCCCCTCCCTGCCTCTGAGGATTCCGAGCGGGACATGGAGGACCAAATATAAAACCTAGGACAGTCACGATGGCTACCAATCGTACGTCCCGTTCAAACATTGCGTCTAAATTCGAGATCATACAGTGGAACCCTGGAGGCTTCGGGAACAGGCGAAAGCGTTCACATATTTCCCTTTTCCTCAGCTCACTTGGCTCTCAGCCGGCCGTCTTGGCGCTCCAAGAATCTGGCCCTGCTCCATCCCTTTCTGGATACTGCTCCTATGTAGGCGGCACCACCACATGCCTCCTCGTGCATAAAGCTTACACGGCGATACAGATCGACCTCGATCTGGATCTTCCTTACGACTACTGCATGATATCAGTGCTGTCTCAGCGGAGGGGCCAACCATCAATACATATCTTAAACGTGTACTGTCCCCCTCGCCTTTCGAGGGCTTCGTTTGCGCATCTCTTCCATCGGGCACTGCGTATAGCGGCCCGAAAACCACTGGTGATTGTCGGGGACTTTAATGCCCCCAGCCCTCACTGGGGTTACCACTACGAGAAGGCCCGGGGCAGAGAGCTCAAGGAGCTCATTTCCTCGCTGAGCCTGACGCTTCTTACCGATCCGGCACAACCCACACGTTCCGGCAACTCGGTCACGCGAGACACATGCCCCGACCTCTCCCTCACCCGTCACATCCGCGATGCTACATGGGAAAATTTAGGCGAAAACTAGGCAGCGATCACTTTTTACTCCGCATTTCGTTCACACCGCGGCAGAAAATGCGCAAACACTGGGGCCAAGCCCGTCTCACCGATTGGACTCCGTTCAGAATGCAACCATTCCCCGCCGGCCTCTCCTCGACCGAACATGCAGCGTGGGCATCATACGCTCTTCATATGAAACAAGCGAACACTCGCACCCTTGCAACCTCTAATTTGACTCCTGCAATCGATGCACACCTCCTACATCTTTGGCATGCTCGCCGCGGGCTCATAAGGCGCTGGAAACGCAACAAACTTAATCGGAAACTTCGCGCTCGCATTGAGGCGCTCACTGCAGAGGCGGCCGCATACTCCGCACAACTTTCCGATGCTAACTGGGCAGACACCTGTTTAAAGGCCGCAAACCAGATGAGCTCTAAGAGTGCGTGGCGACTCTTTAGAAGCCTTCTCGATCCCTCCACCACCAGGGGAGAAACGCAACGCCAGCTCCACCGTGTTCTGCATGCATTTCAGGGCACTACGAATGAACTCGCGCGAGAACTTTGTGTACATCTGCCGCACAATTGATCCCGCAGGCCCAGCATATGCGTATTCCGGCGCCCCTAACACCGACCTCGACGCCCCATACACGCTTTCTGATTTACGATTTGCACTCACGAAAATGCGACGGGGCACGGCCCCTGGACGCGACGGAATCACAGTATCACTCCTGGCAAATCTTCCCGACCAAGCACACCTCTCGCTACTCCAGCTTATAAATTCGATATGGGACGGTTCTCCGCTTCCAATGGAATGGACCACATCGGTCGTGACATTCATTCCCAAATCGGCAAAGTCCGTTAGTATTGAGGCACTGAGACCTATCTCACTTACGTCTTGCGCAGGCAAACTCATGGAAACCATGGTTCGCGAACGCCTTTCCGCCTACTTGGAGGCCAGGAGCACCTTTGCCGACACGATGTTTGGCTTTCGCCCGCATCTGTCGGCGCAGGACGTCCTGCTCCAGCTTCAACACGATATCATAGAGCCGACTACTATGCGCCATAACGATAAAGCCGTGCTCGCTCTCGATCTCCGCGGGGCGTTCGACAACGTCAAACACAGCTCTATACTCACTAACCTGTCTACCACAAACTGCGGGTAGAAGACTTTCAACTACATTCGCGCCTTTCTATCACATCGCACCGCCTTCATTCGCCTTAATTCTACCGAACACGGCCCGTACTTATTAGGCACGCGGGGTACACCTCAAGGGGCAGTCCTGTCTCCTCTGCTTTTTAACCTGGCGATGATGAACCTCCCCTCTCTTTTAAGCGAGGTCGAGAGAATACAACACGCACTATATGCGGACGATATCACAATCTGGACCAACACCGGCTCCTTAGCGCAAATCGAAGAACGCCTGCAAAAGGCTGCCCTTCTGGTGGACACCTACGCAGGTTCATGTGGCCTGGAGTGCTCTCCAGCTAAATCAGCTCTTCTTTCAGTCTCTCCGCTACCGCCGCCTCAAATTTTTCTTCCGTCCGGGCCCGTCCCGTCAGTGCAAAATATTCGGGTTCTTGGCCTTCACCTCACATCGTCCTTGGATCCAAAGGGCAGAATAGCAGGCCTCAGACGCACCAGCGAACAGGTGAGCCGCATGATACGGCGAGTTTCTACCAAGCGCGGCGGCCTCCGCGGGTCTCAGTCCCTCCGATTGGCCCACGCGTTTGTGACCAGTCGCGTGCTCTACGCCTTGCCTTACCTTCGCCTGCATCGTCGACACGAGCACCAGCTGGACGTCCTTCTTCGTTCAGTATACAAACGCGCTCTGGACCTACCTATTGCAACTTCCAACAGCCGATTTACGGCTCTGGGGGTACACAACACCTTTGCAGAGATGCGCGAAGCTCATCGCGTTAACCAAATCAATCGACTGTCACAGACGCCTTCAGGGCGCCGTCTTCTACACAGACTTGGCCTTAACCCGATATCTGACCAAGACCCTATGCAGCCGGTACCAGAGCTCTGGCGTCAAAAGCTATGGGTGAAACCTCTACCCCGTAATATGAACCCTGACCTCCATCCTGGCCGTAGACTAGCACGCGCCGCGGCCCTTCATACGCGACACTCCGATCGTCCTGGTGTTTTCTACGTGGACGTCTCGGGTCCCTCCCCCTCGGGTCACTTCACGGCTGCCGTGATTACAGAGGGCAAACACGTAGATGGCCTCTCCTTTCGAGCAGACACAGTAACGCACGCTGAAGAGGTTGCCATAGCTTTGGCCGCCTCTCACCCTGCCTCACGCACCATCCTGACGGACTCGCGCTCGGCCTGTTCTCAGTACCTTCAGGGTTCCATTGCTCCGCTGGCGGCTAGCCTACTACAGGCAGCCTCTTGGCGCTTTAACCCTCATCCCATTCGTATAGTGTGGACGCCAGGCCACTCGGGCCTGCCCGGCAACGAGGCGGCAAATGCCGCTGCCCACGCTTCTCCTGTCCGGGCCATTGCCCCTCCATGTCCCGAGACGGAATCTGGCAATACCAACCTGACGCGCTTTCGCGAAATTTTGATTATTACCGGGCTTCGCGCCGCCTCTACCCGGACCCCGCACGCGGTTTGGAGAAAGCGGACGAACGACTGCTACGCCGCCTGCAGACGAACACTTTTATCAGTCCGGCGGTCGCCAGGCACTTTTTGCCGGAAATCAATGGCACCTGCTCGACCTGTCATGTGCTCGCCAACACATATCACGTCGTAGCATCGTGACCAGTTAATCCCGTCCCTTTCTCATCCCCCTTTCCTATCCCAACTAGAGAGGCTTGGGACGAGCACCTGCTCGGCTGCTCTACCTTGACTGCACAACGCTCCTTGGTGGAGCGCGCACGGGCAGCTTCCAGCTCCACTGGCGTCCCAGAATAGGGTCTTGCCACTCTAGCACGCCGATGGGCCACGTCGGCACTTTCTAGTAAACTTTTTGTGAAATAAATGTTTTTTACCACCACCACCAGGAGGTTACACCCAGCGAGTATAACGTTGCAACCCTTTTCTTGTCAGATAGTGCTCAATGTACATGCCAATGGCTGCTAATGGTGATCGCAGCCAGCGCGTTAACTAAAAGCCGAATGCTCCTGTCTCTCATTCCCCATTAACAGCCATTGACATGTACATTGAGCACCATTTTTTATTGTTCAACAACGCACAGAAAAGTCTCTCACCGGCGCCACCTTGGAGGTCGAAATGTTATGCTTGTTACAAACTACGGGGGACGAACGGGTGCCGCTATAAGAAGCTTCGCCCCTAAAAAGGGGTGATACGCTCGCGAGACGCTACATCAAGTCAGTTCCAAGGTCGCTACATCAAAAAGAAGGTTAGCGACGATGCCGGTGAACTCAAACGCTTCAAAGCGTTTGGTTGATGTCATGTTCAATTGTTATTCCATCGACTTGAGTAAGTGAGACAGAGAGAGATTGTTTCTGCGTATGTGCCTGCGTACGCGCGTGTGTTCACACTTTCATGAACGATGCCGGTTTCATTCTACTAGCTGTCACTGGAGCACCTTTCGTCGTGTCGTTGAAACGACGGCCACAGTTGGCGGATTGTAGGTGAAAGACGCCGTCTGCGTTTGTGCTCCTTGGTTTTCATCGGCCGATTTTCGTCGCCTCACGCGACATACAAAACGCGCGCGAGGCGACGCTGACCATACTGGCGCGAGCTATTTCGCAAGCGTGGGTGAGTGGCGTCGTCTGGTGTCATCTTTCGAACAACTGCGAGAAGGAGGGAGTGGAACCGCCATCTTAGGAGAAGTTTACAGTCCTGTAACAGCACTAGCCAGGGTAGCAAAACCTGATAGCCCGGCTGAGGTACCAAGGCCTGTGTAGGTTCTTAAAGAGAACATGGCTGACGAGAAGACACCGGCACCGGAAAAGAGGGTGTTCTCGATTGCGCGGGCCCAGGCCAAGGTCGGTTCTGAGCTTAAAGAAATGGTGGCGACATTGCAGGAAAGTATGAATCAGATCATTATTAGATTGGAGCGAATGGACGAGGGAGAAATTATGATGGATCAGAGATTAAGAAAAATTGAAGTATATCTTAATGAGGCGGTGGTTACTGCTATGAAGTGAGAGTGCTCTCAGCCACTGGTCCAGCAGGACAAGTCCCCAAGTGTACTTAAACTGAACATGAGTAAATCATATTTACATAGCCTAGATGACGGCTTCATTAAATAGTTCATTTAGTGCTTGGCAGTGGAATCGGAGGGGGTTCAATCATAACAAGGCGTCCCAGCAGCAGTTTGTTAGAACGGGCAATGTGAAACCTCAGGTCATCATGTTGTAGGAAACTCTGACGTTTAGCGTAACCTTTACCGGTTTCAAAGCAGAGCTTAAATATAATAAGAAGAGCAGAAGGCTCGGAACTCTCATCAGTAGAAGGTTGGAAATGTTAGGCATGATCTTCACATGGCGGATTGCAGGATATATTATGGTCGAGGTAATTTTAGGTCGGCAAGGAGCATGTCAGAAGAGCGTTTACTTGCTTAACTTGTACAGCAGCCCTAGCGACATGAAACAGAGTTTCAAAGCTCTCTTGAGCAAGGCAGCCAATCTCGATAAGGATGAAACGCTGCTTATTGGAGGGGATTTTAATGTGCCCTATCATGTGTGGAAGTATGTCTATAGCACAACCAAAGGCGACATACTATGGCAGCAGGCCATAGACCTAAATTTATCTCTCATTACAGACTCTTCGTAAATTACTTGTTGTGGCACGTCGACATGTAGAGATTCGACACCAAATATTACTTTTGTTCGTGGGGTGGTGGTTTGTCCTGGTCGAATTCTAATATAGATTTCAGCAGCGACCATTACATACTTATGATTACTTTAGAGTGGCTCCTAAAAAGAAGCGAAAATTTAAGCATGTTGACTGTGATGCATTTAGGAAACAGAGAGTACAGAGAAATGATGGTCAAGGGAATGAGTTAACCTTGGAACAGTGGACCTGTCAGCTCAAGAATGACGTTAAGGCAACCACTGAAGAACTTAAAACAGATATGGACACAAATCAAATGGATAGTCTTCTGGCACACTTGTTGGAAGCGAAGCAGTCACTCTTGGCGAGATAGATGGGTCAGTGGTTGAAGAGAAGGCTTAGAAAGTGTATCGCAATAATTATTAAAGTAATTGAAGACCACTGTCGGGTATTGTGCAAGCAGCAATGGGATGAGGTATGCAATTCTGTGGATATTGGTATTAAAAAGGGTGGGCGCACCTGGAATTTACTCAAACATTCACTGGATGAGACCTATTCTAAGTCTAATCAGAGGACGGTGATAGGTAAGCAGGTCCATGAGGCGTGCTAAAACTCATCAGAGAAAGAGGTGCTGAAGAATTTAGCTGAGAGATGCCTTTCACTGCAAACATGCCAGGCTACATCTGACGTTTCTTTTAATTATAGTCGGGATGAGAATATATTTATAAGTAAGGAATTCGCTGAAAGTGATACAAGGATGGCATTGCAGGATCCTAACAGTCGATTGGCATTAGGGCCGGATGGCATTTCGAATAAAATGTTAAAGAATTTAGACGAGGGGTCTATTGAGTTCCTTATGCGGGAGATAAATAGCCGATGGAAGAAAGGGTTTTTCCCAGAAGAGTGGAAACTTGTGACTACTGTTCTCATACTGAAACCGGGCAAGGGCGTAGCGCTGGAAAATCTCAGACCAATTTTGCTATAATCGTGTTTGGGGAAAGTCGCTGGGCATGTCATTTTAAATAGGCTAACGCATTATGTTGAGGACAATGAGGTCTTTTCACACTCGATTATAGGTTTTCGTTCCTGCCTCTCGACTCAAGATGCTTTGTTCAGGATTAAGCATCATCTACTTGATCTGCGGACAAACGACACTAGGGTACTAGTTGGACTTGATGGGGAAAAAGCTTTCGACAATATCCGACACTTCTTCATTCTACAGGTGCTGTCAGACTTGAATCTGGGGGCAATGGCTTTTTCCCTTTGTTCAGGCTTTCCTTGAGGATAAAAGGACATGGCTCAGGTTGGGGGAAATCAAGTCTGCAATCTTCAAATTAGGTTTTCGTGGTACACTACAGGAATCCGTATTCTCCCCAATGTTCTTCAGTCTGGCGATCTCAAAGCTAGCTGACGTACTGGACATTGTCGAGGGTATTGGCTCTACTATCTACGCGAACGACATCACGGTATTGAGTGTCAGTGGTAGTGACGGAGAGCTTGAGGCTATGCTGCAGGATGTGGTAACACTTACAGAAAACTGTTTGGCTCGTATGAGAATCAATTGGTCCTCTGAAAAGTCTGAGTTGTTAATCTTCAAATCCAAGAAGTTAGATCGTAGGCCGAAAAATTGGGCACTGGAAGTTGAGACTTGCATCACAGTTCGTACTAGCAATGGGTCATTGATACCAAACGTCGATGCTGTTAGGTTCCTGGGTTTTGTTATTAAAGCAAATGGATCTAATAATGTAACTATTTAGCGTATTACCAAAAAGACACAGGATGCCATGACTTATCTAAAGGATCTCTAACAGGCGTAGAAGACTAGGAGAAGAAGGTGAGATGCGCTTGGTTCACGAATTTATTTTGTGCCATTTTTTGTACGTAGCCGCTATGCTTAATTGTAAAAAGGAGTATAAAGACAGATTTGAAGCTTTATTTGAAAAGCCGTTAAGGCGGCGCTTGGTTTGCCTGTGAGTACGTCAAGTGAAAGCGCGCGTGCCTCTCCAGTCTGGCCGTGGTATATCTTACAGTCATTTGAAGAATCGGTGACGACTCGCGATGCTGCGCGCCTATACGAGTTAACAGATAACATCAGGGCTAATATTATGGTTCGTCTGTTTCCGCGAAATGTGCACCCTGTGCATAATGTAGGGAGGCGAATGGCGAGAGCTTTGTTGCGCGAGGCAAAGAATCAGGACGAAGAGTCTGCGTTTGTTGACGCAGCATAGATTAACAGCAACAATGCTTACTCAGTGGTAGTGGTAGATTAGAAAAGGGGCGTTCGAAATGTCGCTTTTGATTCCACGAAAGATCCGAGGGTCGCTGAGCAGGTGGCTATTGCCCTAGCACTCATTGATTCGGGAAGAGTTTTAGTATTTAATTACTCTCGCTCTGCAATTAAAGCTTTGCTGATAGGAGTTATTAGCGAACCGGATTACAGACTGCTGCGAGATAAGGACATCACTCCGCATACCATTTCTTGGTTTCCGGCACACATGGAGTCAGTGGAAGTAGCCCCACGTAACCTCAATGAAGTGGCCCACAGAGAGGCACGAGGATTAGTGTGCCGTGCAACCCCTGAGGTGGGTGAACCTCCCGCTCCGAAGTTTAGGGACCAGCTGTTAACTTACAGCTCTATAACCAAACATCATTACTTAGAGTGGAGGGAATTGTCCTTGCCACATTTTAGACTTAACTGGCCAAAGGCGGTTACATTGAGACTTCTGCAGACGCGGACGTGCCCCAACCCGGTCGTCATGAATAAAATTAATCCGGACTGCGGGGTTTTGATTCATTGAATAAGTGTTGAAGCTTGCTCGATTTTGAGCACATGCTCTGGCGCTGCTCGGCAATGGTTGGTGCGGCTTCTCACATATGAACAGTGGTGGCAGCGACTGCTCCACAGTGACGCACTGGCGGACCAACTCAGGGCTGTCTAGAGGGCCCATGTGGCGGCAGAGGGGCTTTGCCTCTCAGTCCCAATGTGGGAGCAGCCAGCATCAGTCCTGGACTGATCCTCAGCACTTCAATGAAGTTTTCCATACCATACCATTCTAGTGTATTTTACGGTGTATAGTATCAAGGTCACGTACTCAGTGCATCAAAATGTAAATTGTTAAACATTGTGTATATAATGTGTGCATATATAAAAACATGCTCTCATCTTTATATGACGGTAGAAAAATTTGTACGGATGATTCACGGGTTTTCCCGATCTTCTTTGAGCCAGCAGCTTCTCAATCATTCTTCACTGGGTGGATATTGCGAGATTTTTTTTTTTGCATCACTCGTCCCTGACACCGTGGTAGGTGAGACAACG
Organism: Rhipicephalus microplus; assembly: GCF_043290135.1. Lineage (NCBI taxonomy): Eukaryota > Metazoa > Arthropoda > Arachnida > Ixodida > Ixodidae > Rhipicephalus > Rhipicephalus microplus. The sequence goes on along the minus strand of NC_134702.1, from coordinate 104,627,228 downwards.
CCAACGCAGGACGCTGACGCCAAAAGTGATATTTCGCGTTTTATGTGGCGTCCAAGACTTTCACCTTAATAGGAATGGGTACAGGAGTTTGTTGTTAGTGGGTCATTTCATGGGTTTTTTGGATGCGCAGCAACTTTCTGACTCACGTGTGTAAAGCCGTAAAACACAGATTTCCCGCTTTGAGTGATACGGTATAGTCTGAAAAAAATATATTACCTGTAAAGCTCAAAGTTCTGAATTGTTTTCTTACGTCGTTACTCTGATGAATTGTATTGCGCTGACCTTGTTGTGCCGACTATAATCGGCCGACTATGATGTGCTAACCTGTGCTGAAAGCATTCATTCATGACTTTGGCTGACTTCTCTCAAGATCTTGTTGTGTTCTGGTACTTGGGAAGCCTGTTCTGTGAATTTTACGCCTTGTAAATAACGTGTCAAGTAATAATGAAACTGATCTATTAGTTGAATGATTGACTTATTTATTTTTTTATTTTTTACTGTGCTGATATTGCACAATATGCATAGTGGTTTCTCGTGCCTTATGTTCGTTTTATGCCGTTCATAATTAACCAAATCGCTGGTCTGTAAGTTGTGAACTTCATTGAGCACTTTCGATTTTTCCAAGTTTATACGTTTTTCTACATGTACCATTGACAGCAAACGTTTGCGGGACGTGAAATGTTCATTAAAGCTGAATTGCCGCTTTGTATAGGAATCATACTTCTATATAAATGTTCTCTACTGCACTTGGCATCCGACATATACAGTCACCAGCTCGACTACAAGCATTGGGCACGGATATAGCAAACATTCGAATTTGTTGTGTATCCAACGTCTCGCAAAACTTTCGCTTTTTATTCTACATCTCCAGCATCCAACGAAAAAGTTGGACGTGTCCCAGTAGGCCCCGTCAGAAAGGTCTATATGTCCAACAATATCTTAATAGCTGATATTTTGCTTCCTGTAGATGCTTCGTGAGATAAAATTAACTGTCACATTGCTCATCTTTCGTATATTTCACTTTGGCTACGCACTGAGTTGGTAATAAAGAAAATGATTCACGCCACCAATTCGCACAGAAATGATCAATGTCAAATACCAACAGTTGCGATAATCCACACCTGTCTTATCTTACGGAATCCATGTTAGTGTCGGCATTCCTCCGGCGCTGCAATATGAAATAACCGTTCACTTAACAACTGCTTTTAACCAAGAGAGAGAGGCGATACTTTATTGATCATCTCCTGAGGTGCTCATTTGGAGGGCGCCTGGTCCTCGCCAGCTACTGGTCCTCCAACCAGGATGGCACTGGAAGACCGTCAGCGATGTCCCGGCCCTCTGGACCACAACTATTTGCACTACCCACCAAAATATGAGTTCTATATGCACTCATTAGCTCTAAGAACATTTACCCAACCAAACGCAGATTTTGGTGGGCGCTCTAAAAAATTTTTATTTGGGGAGTAGTTCTGCTACACAAAAATCATCGTCATCTTACTTGCTGGCGTTTTCTTTCTTGACAACCCAGCGCTGGCCACTTTCCTGTCGTGAATGCTATGTCACACTAATAACGTGCGTGCCATTCATGAGAGCGAACGACCGGAACAGCAGTGATAAAAAAAAGAAAGTACTCGAAGTAGATGAAAATTATTGTTATGTGACAGAAACATTCCCCAAAGTGTGGCTACGGCTATGGAACCAGTGATGGATGAATCTGTGCAGGCGTCTCTCACATCATGATTCTATGATCAGATTAAATCCGAAATTCTGCATATAAATCATCATAGCAATGTCTTTAATGATAATACCACCCTATTTACACCACATATTTGGATCAGTAATTATGGTCATCATGAGCTGAGAAACCATTGCATACGTCTTTGAATGACGTGCATGCCATAGCGTCATCAATCCTCCTATAGAAGCTACCATGTTCTGGCTTTAGAGCATAATAAAAGATCACGGCAACGTACCTTGGCAAGCATCGATTCGGTATTTCAATTAATGAAAGTGCACTGTTTTTCATGTATAGTATGCTGACTTGCTTCTCTTCTTCACAGCAAAGGAAGCAAGTCGCCGTGGCATGCGTAAAAGGCTTGGCAAATATCTTGTCATTAACTACCAATAACCAGTAAATGTTTAAAGTCACCTCATACTGTATCGTTTTTTTTAATCGTTGATGTTACTAAGCATACCTAAACAGTCAGATAAATTCCTTCATTTAATGTCTCCCCAAAGGCACACACATCCTACGTCTCTTCTACCACTGGCGTACAAACGTGAAGAGGTCGTAAGAAAATTTTCGAAATGAAACGTTGCATAATGCCACTAAATTATCCGTATGCCAGGCACATGACGACGCCGGATGAATAAGTGAGGCATCAGCCTGCAGTTTCATTCACGGCTGTAGCATTTGTCCCGTTAACCAGCGCCTTCCAATCGGGCAAGGTCAAGGTTGTATCGTTCTCTGTCTTCACCATGGCTGGTGGCTCCCAGATGAACAAGGTCGTGGTCATCTCGTCCACGGTCGTGATCACTTCGACCGCAGGAAGCTCCGTAGTAGTCTTCGTGTCGTGCAAAAACCGTCTCGTTGTTCCTGTGTGCAGCAAAGGTCGCGGATTCGGATGACCACGAGTGGCGTTGACAGGGTCGCGGATCGCGTCGACCTCGCTAGCTGTTCCACCTCGAAACGTGAGGCCCCGTCTTTTGTCTTTCTCGTAGCTGAAGAGCAAGAGCGTCACAGTGGCGAGCCCGAGCAGGATTACCCAGACCACCATGACTATGGGCTTCCTGTCCCTGCCGCGCCTGTCGACATCGCTCCTGTCGTTGGAGGGCTTGAGCGGAACCGCGGCACTCACACTAGACCGTGATGTTCGCCGAATCTCCGCCATGTTCTGGTCAGCCTCCCGGGGCGAGACTGAAATTTCCCTCCATGACGAGTACGCCGAGCGCGACCAACGGCTCCACGAGATGTCGGGCGTTGCATGCCTGAGCGGCAGACGCTGTTGAATTATTGTCGACTCCCTCGCGGGTAAGGGCGGCCACGACTTCATCGCTTCTCGTTCTTCTTTTGCAATCGGAGCGCGTGGCAACGAGATCAAAACGTGATGAAGAAATATAATGATGATGATTGGCGCATAACTACGAAGAAGAAAAGTGGAACAACCATTTACGAAAAAAAAGAAACGGGAGTTGCCGGTGGGAATGTCCCGGGTGCGTTCCCCATTGCAGGACACCGGTGCCCGTGAATGCACACCCGTTATGATCCTGGAAACCCCTTTGGGTCTTCAGGTCTATTCGAGCGAGCACGGCCACCCAAGGATCCCGAAGCATAGTGAGCATCAAACTTGACTTTGCCTTCGTAGGTCTGTGCTGACACTTCAAATTTACGTGGCGGAACGTTGGTCATTAATCTCTATATGCGTATACATTTCGTGCCTGTGGTGGGTTCATTGAATTCTGAATGTTCAATTGCAAAGTAATTACTCAATGATGCCCTGTTCTGAAAAATCGCCAAATAACCACGGAGTGAACGATGATGAGTCGGGCGAAACACCCGACAGTTTTACTGGTAAGCCGAGAACAATCCGTGAATATCGCCCAGTACACCACCAAGGACGTGACAAACACTGTATATATTTACACAAGAAATTTCATTATTCTCAGATAAACGTCGCTTTCGTTCCCCCTTCGTTATAACGGCTTTATGATTAGTGAAGTGGGGGATCAGTGATGGGGCGTAATAGGGTGTTTGCAAGGACGAAGTAGAAGTCAGTTTGTTGCTGTTGTTGTTGTTTTTTCTGTTGTTGCTGTTGTTGTTTTTGTTGTTGGTGCTGTTGTTGTTGTTGTTGTTGTTGTTGTTGTTGGTGTTGTTGTTGTTGGTGTTGTTGTTGTTGTTGTTGTTGTTGTTGTTGTTGTTGTTGTTGTTGTTGTTGTTGTTGTTGTTGTTGTTGTTGTTGTTGTTGTTGTTGTTGTTGTTGTTGTTGTTGTTGTTGTTGTTTTTCTGTGCAAATGGCTCGTACTCAAAGGAGGGGATTGGCCAATTATAAGGTGAATTTGCCGGATACTTTCAGCATTGCGTCATTCCTAAAAAACTTTTGTTATTTAATTCTGATTTGAAATGCCAATTCCTAATTTGCAGAAAAAAAGAAAAAATAGTGAAACCGTAATTTAGCAAGAAAATTGTTTAGTCGCAGTGATGTATTCCTTAACGGTGAATAAAACATCCCTGTGGCTGAAACCCAGTGTAGAGACTCCAAATGAAAGAAGATCAGGTTGTGATAATAGCAAGCCCAGTTTTTGAAGAGGTGGTGCTTTGCCTGAAGAAATCGAAACGGTGACAATGTAATAAAAAATGACTGATCGTTTCGTCTTTATTACAGTAAATGCACAGAGGGGAAATCAATATACCTGATCTATGAAAGTAAAAATTAAGAGAGGTAACGCGGCAACGAAATTTCGCGATGACAACTTCCATCATCCTTGAATTACACAGTTCACTGCGCCAGGGAAATAACAAGTGGTTGTACTCCGGAGAAGCCGTCAGTACAGGGCCTAAAAAATGTTGCCTGATTTTAAGTGTGCGAAGTCGCGCCACCGTAATGTGTACTGTATGAGGGAAAATGGGAATGATGGGTGTCGAAAGCGGTGCCTTCGCAAGAGAATCAGCTACTTCGTTTAACAACAAAATTTGTGCCCTGGCGCCCAGATTAAAGAATACTTCGGAGATGACAGGGAGCCATTTATTTAAAAAGTTTCAGTATGGTGAGGTGAAACTAGGCGGTCACATACGTACGAGGTATGAATAGACCCATTGCTTTAGGAGCTTCGCCAGCGAAATTAAACTGCACATGTACGAAATATCACCATATAGTTCAAACTGCTCTAGCCCTCACAGTGTATATTCTACGTCAACGTGATGTTTGAACACACGGGCACAGTCACTGGTAGTCGCTGATGCTCGTGCTGATGACCTTAGACGGATGGCGCTCACCCACAGAGGTGGATGGGCCAAGAAGCAGGTGGCAGGATACACACATGAAACTAAAATTAAAATAAATCCAATCTGAAAAATTAGTTTATTGATAATACTACCAATAAACAAAAATGTTTGCTGAGAAAGCTGTCAAACCATCTTTTGTTTTTGACAGACATCGCTACAAGTTATAAACGAAAGATCTGGAAAGGTTAAGGTTCACTAGCATGGTAATATTTTAGTTGCATTGATGAAATCAAACACAGTGGAGCATATATCCCTGTGGCAGTAACCAAATGAAGTGCCGCCAAGTGATAAAAGTACTAGTTGATTTACTTGTATTTGTAGCTTTTGTAATGGGGCTACTAAAAATATTTTTCTTTGATAAGAGTAACGACGACAGAATAAAAAGAAATGTTCAATTGTTTCAATTTCATTGCAAAAAATGCAAAGTGGTGATGCCTTGAGTCGAGCTTTGTTAAGGTACTAATTTAGTTGTGGAACTGTACCACGAAATCTGGTATAAGTTATTTCTAACTGGTGAGATACACACCACTGTTTATTCCAGCAATACCTGAAATGCTCAAAATCTCTAAATTTATCCAAATTACCTATTCGCCATTGCAGACAAGCATTTCGGAACCTTAACGCTGTCACGTAAGCCGTATCTAGCAAAACTGGGATGGTGGGCCCACTCAGGTGAACTGCTGCTATAGAGTCCGTCATTTCATCCAAATATAATCCGCGTAGGCCTGGTACCCATAGTAAATGCAGTTTTTTTTACGTTTTTCAGTACTAAATGCCGAAACATATTCATCAGCTCTGCATTTGCTGCCGTCGCTCTCTGCTCGTTTTTCTTCTGTGCTCTGTTCGAGATACACCATACATGGGGCGCTGTGGCTCACCTGATTCCATGTTACTGCTGGAACATTGTAAAATACAGATTATTGCTACAACCATTTTACATGTAGAAATGTACGTTTGATAAAATTGTGCCAACATTTGTCACAGTCGCATACTCAGAATCCTGAAGCATGAATAAATCTATAAAACGAAGCCTCAACATGGAGCAGTCAAGACTGAAAAAATATTTCCTGTTACAAACGCATAACTACGATTTTCCTTTCGAAAGTGACAAAATTCTGTCTGATAGCGCGACATAATGAAATGAAGTATCTTTTATATAGATATTACGCTAAGTGAGAGAAGCCGACCATAAATGCTTTCACTGTACTACTCACGTTACGCTGTGCTACAAGGCAACAATTATTGTTCTTGACTTTAAAGCTACCTTTAAAGCTATTTATAGTCACTTTATAACAGCAGCAAAGGGAAGATGAAAGTTTGCGGTGAAAATATTCGCAAACAAAGAATGTATGCTACTGCCAGCGTTTTGGCAATGGGGCTTGTTTTGTTCAATGCTATCGAACTGATTTCCTTAACACTGGTGTGTGATATATACTTCGCACGCTCTCCTTCCTCCTATTAGAGAGAGAAGAGGAGAGGGCGACTGCTGATACTGGGTGCTAAAGGGGGGTGGGCACATTGCGAGGCAGAGTGTGCAGCATGTGAAAACAAAAACGCCAGGCCCGCGTGGAAGGCGCAGCACAGTCACAGCGAAAGCTAAGAGCAGCCTTTTGGAGCCTTTTCAAAACACTCACTGGGTAACTACTGCAAGCACACTTGCTTGATACCCACTACGGCGTTAATAATAAAAAATTTTGGGTAGTGGGCCGCCATTTGGCTACGCTAATTTTTATCATTCTTCTGAGAAGCGTGGTATCCGCTAAACGTTTGCAAGGAATTCCATGCCAATCATTTATACAGCGGCTGACGACGATGAGGAATTATGGCTGAAGTGGGTATACGCCACAGTTAATAGGCGAACAAGAACAAGCGTTTGTAATGGGTTGGAGCATTGGATGATCCAACAAGAACAAGTTTACAAGTCGTATTAACGCGATTGCTTTCCTGACATGAAGCCTGCCGTAGGCAAGTTTGCCAACAAGTCCCAAGCACCAGCATCGCTCAGTAGTAGAACATCGGGCTGGCACCCAGCGTACTGGAGTTTGAGCCCCACTGTGTCATTGGTACCAGTTTTTTTTTTTTTCAGTTTCACGTGATGTGGTTTCAGACAGCGGCGGTGGCGGTGGCGGCGGCGGACTTCTACGGCGCTGCGCGAGACTTGAGTTTTCACCACATAACAGCTTTGGCTGTAAAAAAAACACTGTGGTAAATCCAAGCAAACGTGTGTACAACCTCATTATGAAGCAGGAACATGTAAGCAATAACTGTGAAAATCTTCAGTGCAGCGTGGGGTTGAACCCACTGCTAAACACCGGGGCCGCACGTTTCACTGGTTAACAATTTTTACGGAGTGATCAAAGGATGATATTCAGGGGAGAAGCTCCTAAAGCCATGGGTCTGTCCTTCCTCTGTAACTGGTTCATAACCACCTTTGCAAACTACCCAGTACCTCGTCCTTGCAAACCTCCCACTACGCCCAATCACCGATCCACCACCTCACTGACCGTAAAACACCTTTGCAAACAAAGCAATAATACAAAAGTTGATTTTTGTAATACACGCATTCCTACGTCTTTTTATTGATGTAATGGGCGAACTTTAACGGGGAGCCAGAACGGCCGTCGCCTGTCAGCGACACTTGCTGGCGTGTGCGTTGGCATTGCGCCGCTGCGTTTGCGAACGGCTGCGAATAACTCAAAATAAAGTTGATCTGTATATTATGCGCACAGTCTAACGTCTTTCCGTTGACTCAATGGGCTGACATTTTCGGAAGAGTTATGGTTTACCGCTGATCCCTCCATCTCAAGCTTCGCCCAGTTATCAACATTCATTCCTGGTACGGCGTGCTTTTTTGTTTCTTGTTCATGCTTTCTCATATAACATTAACTGTTTAATTTGCTCTTCTTTCCCAAACTCCATTTTCAGCACGCGCCGAGTCAGTAAATAAAAAAATTATTGATACTATCAATGCGCACAGAACTTGTAAAATTGAAACAATAACAGGTGTCCGCTACGGTAGAACAGTGCTTACGGTTATCTCCTGCTGGCCCGAAAGCCGCCGGTTTGGTCCCGGCCTCGGCGTTTGCATTTTGATTGATTTGTGGAGTTTAACGTCCCAAAACCACGATTTGATTATGAGTGACGCTGTAGTGGAGGGCTCGGAAATTTCGACCACCTGGGGTTCTTTAACGTGCACCCAAATCTGAGTACACGGGCCTATAACATTTCCGCCTCCATCAGAAATGCAGCCGCCACAGCCGGGATTTGATCCCGCGACGCGTTTGCATTTTTGTGGAGGCGAACTGGTAGAGGCCCGTGTCCTGTACGATGTCAAGTGCACGCTAAGAACACCGGATGATCAGAATTTCCGGAGCCTTCCACTACGGCTTAGCACGTAGCGGGCGTCTCCCACGTATATATAGGACAAAAATAAAGCTTTTCCAATCTATACTCTCCGTTACTTCGTCTCTCGTAACCATATGGTCGCTTTGGGACGTAAAACTGCAGACGGTATTACTATAAATAACAACAGTTGTGATTTTTTTACTCCTTTCGTGCCTCACGGCTGAGTTTCAGGAAGGCGTTCCGCGAGACTCTCGGATGCGGCCTGCGGTGCTCACATCACTGTGCTCCCCCCCCCCCCCTATTTTTTTTGTTGTTTGCCTATTAAGTGTGTCCATGAGCTACACACACACCTGACTGGTTTCAGGCATTGTTGCGTGAGGCATTCCATGTGTTCGCCTTGTTTGGAAACATAGCCGTGAGACAAAAATTACACTAAGTTTCACAATCGCCGCGCTCATTTGTGTCCTTTTCCAGGTCGATATCGACAAGCTTTTGAGATCCGAGCAACAAATCTCCTTAATAAATAATCTCTACGTGAGCAATGGGAGCGTTTTTTTTTTTTTTAAGCAGCGTGAAAACTCCTGCCCCTACCCCCTTTCGCATTTGGCAACTACGTTTTCTCTCTGCCCCGGTCTTTGCTGTTCTCAATTGCGTGCCTGCGGCCCACTGCTGAGAAGAGTTTGAGACCGCTTCCTTACGGAATCCGTGTTTTTGTCGGCAGTCATCTTTCCGGCGCCACCCTGCGCAACACGTATCCACTACACTAACACAATTCATCAAAACTCGTGGATTCCTAAGCTTCCACTTTAAGAGTTGAACGCAGCAGCGATATCCTATCCCTGGTGCGTACTTCAACACCTTAGTGCGTACTTTTTATTGTGCGATGTAATCGTAAAAGTTGAAAGTGGCTTCAGTGAGTCAAGCTTTCAGATACGGCTATATTGTCTATAATGGGTGGCATGCTTTAAACCACAAGCCGTTGTGCGCATGAAATGTTTTCGAAACTGCTTTGTGCCCACGTGTTCTTAAGGGAAAACGCGGAGTAACAAGTGTGCTACTTGGAATGGGTGGTCAGCTTTTGAACCATGAAGTCGTTATGATAATCGCATGTTCTGACACCTGATGGTCATGTACGGTTGTGCCACGCAATAATACTGCAATTTGCATGTTGTATTGCGAGGCGTGTATACAGGTGGCGTGCGTTTATAAAGCATGCAAGTTATTTTCACTGCACTTCCAGGCAGACCCGTGGCTGTGCGAATAACACCTGCCTTCCCCGCAAACGGCCTGGGTTCTATTTTCACTAAAGCCCGGAATTTTTTACTACTGGTCCTATTTGCACTTTTCTCAAGTTTTCAGTCACAGGCAAGACTACAAAATTTTTTGCTCACAACCAATGACGCTGACACCGACGCTGATGCAGGAACTTTTGCGGAACGAGCTCCTAAATTTTATCCCGTTCAAACGCCGATCTTGGTTGGTAGCGTAGCTATCACTATGGGGCTCTTGATAGAAGCATTTGGGAAACACCACTCACAAAAAGGTGGATGAACTGCTTCAGATGCGAATACTACCTATCCGACAATACTAATTACTTTATTCACAATTTCACCAGTTTTCAACCATGTACTCAAATAAAATATAATTAGCATTATGAGCTTTTAGCATCGCGCCAGGAGCCAGATGCTGTTGAGCTCCTAGGCTGCCTCGATATCTTGAAACAATGACTCGGTTCGGGAGGTCCGGAATAGTGCCAGGGGTGGGTCAAGGTGCGGCTGCAAGGCTTGAGCTGACTGGAACACGGTCGCCAAGCTGAGAGGCAGCGGTGCAGCGCCGGTCGCTAGTCTATTGCTCTGTGGTCACTAAATGTTGTGAAACGTGAGACGAGACTGCAGCGATGAGGCCGTGCCATCGTCGCAGCTTTTATTTGGGCGATGACATATCGACGCGGTATCGCCTACAGCGTCCAGTCAGGTCCAGAAGCTAGGCCGTTCTCCCATGCGCGTGGCTCCCGCGTCATGAGCCACTCAGCTCATTTCGTTTTCTCCACGCCACGCCGGAAAAATGGCGCTTGTATTTCCGCCCGGTAATGCAAGCGCTACGGCTCCCAATGCGCCGACACTCAACCCCGACTTCTCATCTCACCTGGATGTGCCTCAACAGTGGCGTGGTCATCGTACCAAGAGCCAAACGCATGGGCAGCTTTCCACCCACCCTTCCGAGGTACCCCAGAGTGCAGGCATCCACTGCAAGAAGGCGCAAGTAAGGCGAAAGCACCCCCTGACACGTCGTCAAAGGCGAAAGGCACATTTGTATCGATGCTCTCTACACCAGCAGCCAACATTTTGCCAACAACGTCCTTCGCACCCCCAGCACGGTCGTTTTTGCATATCCAGGTCATAACACCACTTTTGCTGCAGTGGTACTCGGCTGCGGACCCACAGGTCACGGAATGTAATCCACACCACGGCGGCTGCAACTTCGACAGATGTGAAAATGCTGTAGGCCCGTGTGCTCAGATTTGGCTGCACGTTAAAAAAAACACAGGTGGTCAGAATTTCCGGAACCTCCACTTCGGCGTCTTTTATAGCCATATGAGGTTTTGGGGCGTTAAAACCCACACATCATTCACTTGCGCTGCAGCCCAACACCGACGGTACGCGTCATGCGGACATCACGGCACGTTCCACCACCCTTTGACCTGTGCGCTCATGGCTGCACCGTGGACACCCACAACACGCCAATCAGTGAGATATCATCGCGGCAATCATTACAGATTTCCGCACCTACGACGGGAGAACAAGACTGACGTAGCCCGCCCATACGGCCGACCATCAGAGAGAGAGATTAATGAAAGAGGAAGAGACAAAAAGGACGCTATTTTCTGCCTCCCGTCGCGGGGGCACGGCTCAGCGCCTTTAGGGATCGGGGAAGGGGAAGTAAAGATGATAGGAAGAAGAGAGGAAGGAAAGAAAAAGTGAATGTCATGGCAAGAGAACGTCTTGTCAGTACAGTCAGTAGTGCGAGTGAAAAGAGTCCGTCTATAAGGCGGCGAGGTCCGCGCAAGCACAGAACTCGAGGAAGGCTCGAAGGGCTTTCGTCTTCGAGCGCGCGGGAAAAAGTATGTCTTCCATTGTTTCGGCAGGTAGTCCAAGCAGACGATAGCGGCTTACCAGTGCGCAACGCTCAGTGGCCAGGTCAGGGCAGGAGCAAACAATATGCTGCAGCGTTTCGTCATCACCGCACCTTCGGCACGCTGGCGATGAAGAGCGACCCGCGGAATACATGCGTGCCGCAGGCCAGACGCTGCCAGTACGCAGGCGAAGCAACAACCGCCGCTCGCATCTGTCCAGGCCGGTCTCCGGAAGGGATGGTGGGGGTTTGCCGCTTGCCACCCGTGTGTCAGGGTGGGCCGTTGGTAAGAGCTTCCGCAGTCGCTGCCGTGAGTAATCCGACTGGGTTACCGCCTTAGTGACTGGCGTGTCGCAGTGGTGTGCTGCCTTAGCGGCGGCGTCAGCCTCCTCGTTGCCAGCTATTCCAACGTGCGAGGGAAGCCAGTGGAGGGACAGGCGCACTGTGATGCGGGTTCTTGTTGCTGATTTGTTTCTCCTGGTTGAGCCCCGGAGAGTTTTTCTAATAAGGACAAAGCCGTTTGCTTAACAAACAACACCTAAACATTTACTGCAGAACTGAAGCAAAACTCAAACACAAACTACAAGAAATGAGTAGCTGGCTAAAAGCGGGTTTTAGAAGGAAAACAAACATCTAAAGTCCCGAAACTGCCGATGGAAAGTCACAGCTACATGATGCAGTTCTGACGCGGTGATTCGGCGGTGCAGGGAAGAGAGCAAGTTCGATCTCACCAAAACGTTGCTGCTGTAATGGTGGCGACGGCGTGTACCGATGCTCGCTGGCGGCGACGATGGAACGGGACTCGCTCGGTGATGCCTGTGGCGGCCCAGATTCGCCCGATGAGGTGGCTGGTTGCAAGGCTCAGGCCCGTGACCCGAACTGCCGTTGCTGCACCCGCACCGGAATCTGCAGGCCTTGGTCTCGACCGTTGAGACAGCTCGCCGTCCTTGGAAGGCGTTGTCCGGAGGTCCAGACCGGGTGAAGTCCAGAAGGCTCAGGTCTGCCACCCGACTGCCTGTCTTCAGCTCCCAGCTGTGACCTTCCTCTTGCCTCGTTCACCTCGAACTATGCTTTAAAATCCGCCCCATCAATTCCCATGCGATCCGCCAAGGCCATTAGCTCTCGCATATTCGACATGATGTCAACCGCGTCAATAAATGAAGGTGTCAAACCAACGGCTTCGTCCTGTCGCTGCGGACGCCAGTTTGTGATGCAGGGTTCTTGTTGCTGATTTGTTTTTCTCCCGGGCTGAGCCTCAGAGAGTTTTGTTAATAAGGACAAAGCCGTTCGGTTTCCAAGAAACACACAAAAAGTTTAATTGAAAAGAAAAAAAGGCAAAGATTCCTCACAAAACAAAACACTTAATAAACAGTTGACTGGACATGACGAAACACATCTGTAAACACCCAACAAAAACGTTCAAAGTCAGTAACTAAACCTAACGTTCGAAAGGGGCTGAGTGATGGGAGTAGCGCAAGAGTATCGGTGCAGTCTCACCCACAAGTTGGTTTTCGGCGGTGATGAGAAACCGGAACGCCGTGACTCCTGCGTCAATGCGTGGGCTGGACGAGGACGAGGGAACGCTGGCTGCTGGCGACACGTCGAAAAGCCCTACCAAATCGTGATGGTTTCGGCTTGAGGAGCGTGGACACGTCGGAGACGGGAGAACGCAGGCTGGTGGCGACGCGTCCGGGAACTAGGGTCGACCTAGTCAAGCAGCTGGGCGCACAGCTCGGGCCCGGAGCCCGACGGCTGTAGCTCGCCTGCCGGAACCAAAGTCCGCAGGCCCTGGAAAGGAGTTCAGGACCGGATGGCCACGGTCCTTTGGAGCGGGAACCCGACAGCAGGAGGCCCCGGCCGGTGGAAGTCCTGTAGGCTCGGGTCCGGAACCCAACGGCCCATCTTCAGCGCCCGGTCCGGTGACGACCTTCCGCTTGCACTCCTGCCTCGAATTCCCCTTCCTCTGGTCTGCTCTGGCTCCTGCTTCCGCTCTGGCCCACTTGTCTCGTTCTCATTGGAGATACTGCTGTTTCGTGGTGTCAAGCCATTGGGCCTTGAAATCTCCGTGTTCGCTGCCCATTGGATGTTTTACCTTTTGTTTACTTCACGTCCTGCCACGCATCCTCGTGCTTGACGCTCTTTAACGTCGTCATTCTTGTTTAAGCAGCACCGCACGTGCACTCTGGTATTTGTCCTTTTGTTTTTTTTTTTTTTTTCGTGACGCGCACTTTTCGAAGGCGCGCACTTTGAACGCGCACCACACATCACACGCACACCACTCTCTTTGATGGCGGTCAGTTTTGCGTGCAGCAACGCCACAGTTATGCCTGCTTGGTCTGGTTGGAGCAGCGCTTGTAGGGCTGGTCGGTAGTCGCACAGAATCGCCACAGGCAACTGGGGTAACGTGGCAGCAAGGTGGTCGGCTGCCAAGTGAAGGCCGGCCAATTCAGCTGCAGTGGAGCTGGCGTGAAAGGGAAGTCGGCAGCGGATGGTTGTCCCAGTCGATGGTATGACGCAGGCAGCCGCGGCCGAATGGGGGCTGTCCCGAACGGACCCGTCCGTGAATACCAGGAGCTGCCCCTTAAGTCTTTCATGAAGTTTCGCCACGGCTGCCTGATGGAGCTCGCATGCCGGTGTGCGCCTTTTTCCGAGGTTGTCCAGAGTTAATTGTACGTCCAGAGGCTGCTGGTGTGGTGGAGGGGGTTGGATTGGACTGGGGGGATCGGGGACCAGCTCTTCATAGAGAGCGCAGATCTGTGCCATCCGTGACGCTGGTCGGCTCCGCAGTCTCCGAAGGAGGGCAGCGCCCCCGAGGGCCCTGTGAAGGCGATCCACGTGATGCAGCGCCTGTCGTAGCATCAAGAGTGACAGAGGCCAGGTCTGGGCCTCCGCCAGGGTTGCAGCTATGGGTGACTGACGGGGAAGTCCCATGAAGCGCCGAATTGCCATGCGATGTTGCCGCTCCAGTTGCTCCTTGCGGTGTGGCGCTAGCTGCACCAAGGGCAGTGCATAAGTTTGCGCTGTCGTTGCAGCCCCTTCGTAGAGTCTTAGAGCCAGCCGTGAGGTGCACCCTTGGCCCCTGCTGAGCAGTTTGCTTACGGCAGTCTCGACCCTGGTGGCCTTGAGGACGGCGAGCTTAACGGCTGGTATCCAGGTAAGGCGGTGGTCGATCCTTAGCCCCAGGTACGTCACTGCATCGCTCCACGGGATAGGTCGGTCACCTAGCACAAGCCTTCGGACGGCCCTCCGCGCAGTGGCTCTGGGGTGAACCAGCAGTGCCTCCGTCTTCGTGGGCGAAACGTTCAGTCCGATTGCCTTGAAGAAAGAGACGACGGCATCCAAGGAGCGCTGCAGGGAACGCCTTATGGCCGTGAAGTTTTGCCTAGGCCCCTTAACCCACAGTGCCACATCGTCTGCGTACAAGGAGCACTGCGTGGGGTAACGCTTGTCTGCGGGCATCGCGGTCGGCAGCCCCGCTAGCACCAGGTTGAACAGAAAGGGGCTCAGGACGGAACCTTGTGGAACGCCTGCTGTCACTGGCCGTGGATCGCTGAGCGCGCGTCGTACTCTAACCCGGAGGGTGCGTTTTGCCAGAAAGGCACTGATAAAGGTACGTAGGCAGCTCACGATGCCGAGTGTGTCCAAAGCACTCTCTATCGCTATGTGAGGCAAGCTGTCAAAAGCGCTCTGTACATCCAGCAGGACGAGGAGGGCCACTTCGCCGTTGCGCTTGGCCTCCTCCAAGGTAGAGACGACGTCCGCGATCGAGTCTGCTGTGCATCGGTGGCGTCGGAAGCCCGTCTGCTGTTCTGGTAGGAAATCCTTTGCCCCCGCAATCCAATTTAGGCGTGCCAGTGCTATGGCTTCCATGAGCTTGCAGGTAGCAGAGGTGAGAGAAACGGGTCTGTAGGACGTAATGGCGGCACAAGGGCGGCGAGGTTTCCGGATCGGCACCACAACAGCGGTCAGCCAGGCTTCAGGTAGGTTGCCGCTCTGCCATATTTCATTAAAAGTCCTCAACAGGTGTCGTCGTGAGGCCATATCCAGGTTGCGCAGCATCTGGTATGTGATGCCGTCGGCACCAGGGGAACTGCGGCGCTTGGTTCTGGCTAGAGCAACGTTCAGTTCGTGTTCGAAAATAGGGTCCTGACACAGAGATGCGATCTGGCTGGCCGTCCAGGCAGGGTGATGACCTTGCGGTGGCTTGGGAGCAGGCGTGGCGATGAGGGCTGAAGGATTGGCTGGTGGGAGTTCTGTGAAGCGATCGGCCAGTCGCTCTGCCAGTTCTTTTTCACTAATGCCTAAGTAGATGGCCACCGCAATGACGGGTTGCCGCACCATTGGTCCAGTGACGAGGGATCGTAGAAGTCGCCATGCTTTTGCGCCACCTCTTGCCTGACTCAGGGAGAGGCAGATGCCTTGCCAGCTTTGCCGCCTGCGACGGTTGGCATGTCGCCGACATACCGCATCCACACGATTGAAGAGTGTACGTTGAGCTGGGTCATGGGATTTTAGGTACCTTCTCTCAGCCCTGCGCCTCGCAGCCCGTAAGTTCAAGTGATGGAGGTCTGGCACAGGGTGGTGCTCTGGCACCCTGGTCTGGATAGTTGCCGCCTGCGCTGCCACTGCTACCAGATTCAGGAAATCCTGATCCTCTGGGACGTCTCGAAGCTGCCTTCGAAAAGCCCGCCAATCGATCGTACTACACAGCCTCCTCCTTGGGATCTTTCCGCCCACAGGTGAGATGACGATCGGCAGGTGGTCTGAACCCCAGGAGTCAGGCTCCACTGCCCAATCGTACCGGTCCCCTTCACTGGCCAAGGTGACGTCAATGGCGGAGCATGACGGTCGTGCTGTTCTGCGGACGAAAGTGAAGGATCCGGTGTTCAAAACTTGTAGGCCCAGTTGATGGATAACGTCCACCAGATCCCTTCCTCGAGAGGAGCAGGTGCTACTCCCCCACATGGTGTGATGAGCATTCATGTCCCCACATATGAGGTAGTCTCTTCCGAATTTAGCCGTGAGCTGTAACAGCATGGAGGCGTCCCACCGCTGTCCAGGTCGCACATACACAGAGGCCACTGTCGTGTCCACACCGCGAAGCCGCACCGTCACGGCACAACACTCAAGAGCCCCTCCAGTGACATCAGCCACGTTTATGTGCACATGTGGTAGTTCTCGTCGCACGTACACTGCACAACGTGGTCGACCCTGGGGGTGTGCACTCGCTATGCACGGCGCGTCCTGGCACGTGTCTAGAGTACACGACGTGATACTTTGGTAACCGATGTATCCGGGAAGTCGCAAGTCGGTCGCTGCTACGTACACTTCCTGCAAAGCAAGCACATCATACTCGCTCTGCAGGAGATGTGAGGAGAGGTCTGCATGCCGCCGCCGCAACGAGTGAGCGTTCCATTGAAGCACACACGGGCGGCGGCGGCGGTGGTTCTCTGCAGCATGCGGATGAGTGTCAGCCATGGTGGCTGCTATGAGGGTGCGCGCCACCTGCCTGAAGGCAGATGGAGCGCAGCTGGTTTTCAGGAGGCAGCAGGTCCGCAACTGCTCTTAACAGGAGCCTCAGGTTTGCATTTTCCTGGTCCACACGAGGCTGGGAAGGCCGACCATCAACGTTTCTGCCGGCAGTGTCTGATTCCCACCTCCTTGCCAACTCCGCTGCTCTCAGTACCACAAACCGAGGCTACGACGTTGACCCTATGCCTTTTAAGAACACTGCTCGGACTTCATTACGCACATTTAGGTCTGCCGTTTATGTAAATAGTCTGCTCTCACCTGGTTTTATTTTGTTTAGTCTATTTAAATCGCCCAAAGTGCTGGGGGTGGGGAGTTTTGGCCAACTGGTCGCGCAAAAAAAAAAAAGAAGTGAGCCGCGTGGCACGTGGTGCACGAGCCACGTGCAGGGAAGAACAGCCTAGCTTCAGGCCTAGCTGGACGCTGCAGCTGCAACCCCGTCTATGCCCGCGTCTCTTTAAGACCCGCGACACGGCACAGACTCATCAAAGCTGAATTGTCTCAAGTTATTCTACAAGTTGAAAAACAATTGTACATCTCTGAATAGAATGTATCGCATAACGTTCGCAGAGCTTTCAGAAGCAAAAAAAGTTCCCGCTGTAACACAACATAATATTACGGCACCGCATAGAGTGGCAAGCATAGATCCGATATCTTGAACAATGAAAGCCAAGTGTTTGTCGCCTACAGTATGCTGGTGCAATTATTCGCAGCTGAAGAGTTGGCGTGACTGACCTCACACGCCTGGCAAATATCCAGACTGCAATAACTCGTCAACAATGAAAACCGCCTTCCACTGTACGCCGTTTTACGTTTTAATCGTTGAAGACATTACGCATAGCTAATGAGTCAGATAATTTGATGAATTACCAATGACTCCCGAAATGCGCGTGTATAATAAGTTTTTTGCCACATCCCTACAATCATGAATCTGCCGCAGGAAAATTTCAAAATCAACGAAACGTCGCCTAACGTCTACAAATTAGCCATTTACCATTGTAGAAGTAGCGAGACACAGATTCAACACGTGAGGCGTCAACCTGCAATCTCACCCAACGCAGTCGCATCTGTTCCGTTCTCCGGTGGCTCCCTATTGGATGAAGTTGAGCTAATCTCGTCTTGTGTCTTCACTACTGCCGGTGGCTTTCTTACGGAGGAGAATGGCGCAATGTCATCCTCTGTCTTGACAACAGCTGGCGGCTCCCAATCAGATGAGTTCGAAGTCATTTTGCCTGTCTCCACCACGGTCAGTAGCTCCAAGCCAGACGAGGTCAACGCAATGTCGTCCTCTGTCATCACCACAGCCGGTGACTCCCAATTAGACGAGGTCGAAGTCATTTTGCCTGTTTTCACCACGGCAGGTGGTTCCAAACCAGATGAAGTCGAGGTGATCTCGTCCTTTGTCTTGACTACCTCTGGTGGCTCCCAATCAGACAAGGTCGAGGTAATCTCGAGCTCTGTCTTCACCTCGGCTGGTGGCTCCCAATCAGACGAGGTTGATGCCATCATGTTTGTCTTCACCACGGCCAGTGGTTCTAAACCAGATGAGGTCGAGGCAATCTTATACTCTGTCTTCACCATGGCCGGCTTCTCCCAATCAGGCGAGATCAAAGTGATCTTGTCTGTCTTCATGACGACCGGTGGTTCCAAACCAGATGAGGTCGAGCCAATCTCGTCCTCTGTCTTGACAACGGCTGGCGGCCCCCATTCAGACGAGGTCTTGGTAACCTCATCCTCTGTTTTAACCACGGCCGGTGGCTCCCAATCAGGCGAGGTCGAAGTCATCAGGTCTTTCTTCACCACGGCCGTCGATTTCCAACCAGATGATGTTGAGGCAATCTCGTCCTCTGTCTTCACCATGGCCGGTGGCTCCCAATCAGACGATGTTGAAGTCATCTTGTCTGTCTTCATGACAACCGGTGGTTCCAAACCAGATGATGTCGAGGCAATGTCGTCCCCTATCTGAACCCCAGCTGGCGGCTGCCAATTAAACGAGGTTGATGTTATCTCATTCTCTGTCTTTACCACGGCTGATGGTTCCAACCCAGATGAGGTTGAGACAATCTTGTCCTCTTTCTTGACGACGACCGGCGGCTCGCCATCAGACCAGGTCGAAGTAATTTGGTCCTCTGTCATCATCACGGCCGGTGGCTCCCAATGAGACGAGGTCGAGGTCATCTGGGCTGTCTTCACCACGGCCGGCAGTTCTGAACGAGACGAGGTCGAGGTGATATCTCCGTCTGTCTTGGGCATGGTTGGTGAATACCTTAAGGACGAGGTCGATGCATTTTCGTCCTCGGCCTTCACCACAGCTGGTGGCTCCCAATCAGACGAGGTCGAGGTCATGCCGTTTTCTGTGGCGATCACCTCGACTGAACTCGTGGAGCGCTCCGTTTTAGTCATCGCCTTGTGCAGCGACGTCCGTCTCGTTACTCGTCCATGCAGCGAAGGTCGTGGGCTTGCATGACCTCCAGTAGTGTTGACAGGGTCATGAATCACGTCCTCCTCAGTGGCTGTTCCACCTAAGAGCACAAGGCCCCGGTTTTTCTCTTTCTTGTAGCTGAAGAGCAGGAGAGCTAAAGTGGCCAGCTCGAGCAGTACTACCGAGACCAACATGATCTTGGGCTTCCTGTCCCTGCTGCCCCTGTCGACGCCACTTCTGTCATTTGCGGGCTTGAGCGAAACCCCGGCGCCCGCACTCACCCGTGATGTTCGCCGATTGGTCGTGGCATTCTGTACAGCCTCTCGGGGCCCGGCGGATGTTTCCCTCCATGACGAGTACGCTGAGCGCGACCGACGGCCCCACGAGATGTCGGGTGTTGCATGCTTGAGCGGCAGACGCTGTGGGATTATCGTCGACTCTCTCACGGGTAGCGACGGCCTCGAATTCATCGCGTCTCGTCCTGCTTTAGCGGTTGAAGCGCGTGGCACCGAGATCACGTTCTGATAAAGATGATAATGATGATGTTGATGATGATTCTTTACCACGGCGCAAGAAGTAATGTGGAATAAACATTCGCCTAATAAATGGTTAGAGCGCGAAATCTCAAGGGTGCACTTTTTATCGCAAGACACCGGTGGACGCTGCTATACCCGGCTTCATCCAATAGACCACTAGGGTTCAAGCCACGTGAGCAGCGGTGATGCTCACGGTTATCCTCGCTCACCTCTGTGCAGACGATGGTGAGGGAGCCTCCCAAGAATGCTCCAAATTGTCAGAATCAGGTATGCCTTTGCCTCCAATCTTCGCTCTGAAAATTCCACGTTACGAGCTGCAGCGTTGGTTTCGACTCGGTACACGTACATGTCACGTGCCTGTGATGGAAAAACTGGTAAAAACACGGGTGATTCCTCTATCGTAGGAATTGGAAAATTAAGAAATTTAAAGATGTTTTCACAGAGCTTGTTGAGCATTTATTGGGTGTTGTTTCGCCAAAAGAGCAACGCGAGTGACGGAAAGCA
This sequence comes from Rhipicephalus microplus, assembly GCF_043290135.1. NCBI lineage: Eukaryota > Metazoa > Arthropoda > Arachnida > Ixodida > Ixodidae > Rhipicephalus > Rhipicephalus microplus. The sequence continues at coordinate 104,606,758 of NC_134702.1, read as the reverse complement.
GCTAGAAACATGCACTTCACTGCTCAAGCAGCATGGTTGCACGAAAAGAACATACACAGGATAAGCGAGAACTAACACCTTTCACATCCTGACACTCATCTCTCACAACTTGTGTCGGCAAGGTACTCGCGCAGGTTATTCACAGTCGACTACACAGGCACATAGAAGACAGTGCCCCCTGTCCGCATGCAATATTCTGAGTTCGCCTTAAACTTTCCACGCACGGTGTAATACTGCAACTGAGGAGTCATATTACCGACGGTGAAGACGGCCCTCGGTGCATGACACGTGCTATTTTTTGGGCTAAACCTCACCAAGACATTAGATAATGCTCTACAAACATTCATTCTGGACGCTCTCTCCATGTTTAACGCAGGCGCTCTCACCTACTGCTACAGCCACAATTTTTTAACGGACAGGACAGCCACACTCTCGGTCAACGCTTTGCCAGCACCGTTCATCACTCTCCGTGTAAGAGCGTCACCACAGGCGTTAGTCCTCTCTCTTTATTAAAGGCAATAGTCTTTCTTGGGGACCTTCGACGCAAAATTTTTGGTCTGCATGTCTGTCCACCCTTAACAGTACCTTAAACGGCACCAAAGTGGCCATGCGATTCTCCAAACGGCCGACCCCTTCCGCAGCGCCCACCAATATTGCGCAAGGTTCAACTTTCGTATTTGTGCGATTGTCAATTAAAAAGCAATCATTGTGCATATCTGAGGCACCATAACAACACGTCAATATTAGGTATGTGTATTTATTACTATAAAAGGCATACATAAGTAATTCTACTGATGTTAGCGCTTATCACGCTGCGCTGACCATGCAACGCTTGCACGGAAAGGCAAGTATTTCCGAAGCTTTGCTAAGACGACACGGTGGTGACACCTATTCATCGCCTTGCGTTCTACACCTTATCACTTCAGAGACGGGCGTGCACGCCGCGCGCTCCGTTTTCCAGGATAACTGGCGGATAGCGCTCATATCTCATGTGTTACACGACTTGATGCGCTTCTTCGCCTCCGCTCCGCGCTGGAGGCACTGTAACCCCAATTTCACACTGGAGGATCTGCTTTCAGGGGCTAAGCTCCTTAGGGCGGCACCCATTCGTCCCTCGTCGTAGTCGTAGTGCGTAACCAGCCTTACGTTTTCACCTGCAAAGTGGGGCCGGTTAGAGATTTCTCCTGTGCGTTGTTGAACAATAAAAAATTCGAAGCGTGCGCGTTAACTAAAAGCCGAATTCTCGTGTCTCTCATTCCCCATTAGCAGCCATTGGAATGTACTATCGGCATTAAATGCAAGGCGAACAGCGGAGCGCTTTGCAGAAGCCTTATCAATACATAGTGCGTGCCGTCGACCAGTCATTGGCACAGACAGGTCCGCACATCCGGTGTGGCACCACTGCGCGATCCGCCTACAGAGCAATATTTTTGCTTGTGTTCTAGGTATGGTATTTGAAAGGAACAAAATAAAAAAACAGAGCTATTGCAGCCGAAGGCGAGTATTGTAGCACGGTTCACCATCACGGAGTCCATCATCATGGAATTCCTGGCTAATTCTATTTATAATAGACAAATGTCGGTTCATAATGCTTGCAATTTCACGCTGTTTCACTTCGTGCCGGTAAAGCGAAACGTTTTGGGCTCTCTCTTCCGAACAAGCGCTTGGCATTTCCAGTTAAAGAGATGCGTTTTCGGGTCGGTCTCTGAAACAAGAGGGCAGGTAATGCAGCGCTGGCGAACGAGATACGACGATCGTTTGAAAATCAACCACAAACCGATTATATTTCTCTTTTCATTTTATCGTGCAAAGTCATCGGTTGCACTGCGATGCTGGAGTAAAAGCAAGCAATTGCGAGTGATACGATCAACAGCGCTTGGCACGCCCACGATGGCCACCATTACCACCATACGAAAATTAAGCAGAGACGGAGATAACGCACTGTTGGGGGATCGCGCAGTGCTGCCAAACCAGATGTGCACGCCTGTCTATGGTGATCACTGGACGGCCAATACTATACTGTTTCTAACGCTTGAAACACGTGCTCCGCCGTTCGGGTTTCATTTGACACCGATAGTACATTGAGCACTATCCGACAACAAAGGGTTGCTACGTTATACTCGCTGGGTGTAACCTCCTTGTTTTAGAAAGGTTTACCGAGCGTTGGACCGCAGTGCCATTAACACAGTGAACTAGTATATACTATTAACTGAAGGTGGTTAAATGTGAGAAGTAGGCACGAAACAAAAGCCGAATTCTCCCGTCTCTCATTCCCCATTAGCAGTCATTGGCATGTGCATTGAGCACTATCTGACAGGAAAGGGTTGCTACGTTATACTTGCTGGGCGTAACCTCCTTGGTTTTAGAAAGGTTAAGCGAGCGTTGGGCCGCAGTGCCATGAGTACAGTGAACAGGTATATACCCTAAACTCGAGGTGGTTAAAGGTGGGAAGTAGACACGAAGCGCAAGCCGTAAGAAAGTGTGCGTGTGCCACCTCTCGTTTAGTCCTTGGAATGTCCGCTGGGTGGTGGTGGTTCTATATGGGGAATATATGATGAAAAGATGCGAGATGATTGTACTTGGAGTGTTGACTAGATGAACGAATGGACACACAGACAGATGCATGGACTGACGCAGGGACGGCTGCATAGACGGATGGACGCATGGATGGATGCATGGACGGACGCAGGGGTGGCTGGGTAGAGGAAGACAGGGACGGACGCACGGATGGACGTGTGGTCACACGAACAGACGCACGCACGGCCGGGTGGATGGACGCGTGGACGGTCACACAGACGGACGCATGGACGTACGGAAGCAAGAACGAATGAATGGACGGATGCTTCACCCCACTCTCCATCATTAACCCCTTGGATATGCCGCAATTTTTTAGATGCGGAGCATCTTATACTTGCGCCTTGTAGTGCGCCGTCCGCGCCGTCCGCACCGCTTCTCGAACATTCGACAGCTGACGCGCGCGCATGCGCCGTCGCGCCGTCGCCCACTCTTCCACCATCTGTGCATCCCTTCCTCCTCTACACACCGCGCGCGCTTCACTCCTCCACCATCTGTGCACCCTTCCTCCTCTACACACCGCGTTCGACATCTACAATTCTCCTGATTCTCCAGTGGACGCGCATGTGGCGTCGCGCTTCGAGAACATTCAACAGCTGACAGTGCATGCGCCGTCGTGCTGTATATATACTCAAGGTCGGCGCTCGCTCGCTCAGTTGCCGCTCGTCGGTTGGTTTGTACGGCGCGTCGACGTCCAAGGTCGCGGTGAAATGAATTCCAACGAATCCACAAACACAATGATCGACGTCCCTTCGACCAGCGCCGCCCTTTCGCATACGTGTGTACGTGTTCACTCATTTAACACCCCCTCCTACAACCACGTTAACCAATTTAGCCATCGACCCAAATAAGTCGCAATTTAACACCCCATTTTACAACCACGTTAACCAATTCAGCCATCGACCCAAGTAAGTCGCACTTTAACATCCCGTTAACCAATTATATGGTCCGCATCCTCCTCAGTGTTCCCCCGAGGGAAGCTGCGGGCAATTTTTTTTACAGCGGCCGAAATTCACCTGCCGCCGAAACGCAGCATCGTTCGCACTGGATGCGCCCCGCGCCACCAGATATGCCAACTACCACGGGGCCAACGCGGGTCGGATGCGCTGTCACCCGGTCGTTGTCGTGGCCCACAAACGTTACTGCACTATCCGGTCATTTAGACTTCGTTGATTTTTGTACAACTGCAGTAAGAAGTAGTACTGCTTACTTTGCTTGCAAGTCGCGGTCTTGTAATGCATGAAGAGCAGAAAAAACCACCAACGCCACCGACGTTGGTGGGTTTGTCTTGCTCGCAAGACCATGACAAGCTCGGTTACGACAAAGAAACGCTCGGTCACCGCTTTCATGAAATAAGGACGTGAAGTAGCACAGAGTGGGTCAAGCTACTGTTGATTACAACGTTCAGTTACGGGCACCGCAACATGAGGGGTGAGTAGTGCTTGACCACCACTTTTCAATATTCCTTGACTAGCGCTCCTATTGGTCTGTAGCGACCGATTCGGCAAAAGACGCCGCAAAAATCGGTCCGAGAGCGATCGGCACGGACAGAGCCCTTTAGGTGGATCTCGCCCCGCCGCGGTGGTCTAGTGGCTAAGGTACTCGGCTGCTGACCCGCAGGTCGCGGGTTCGATTCCCGGCTGCGGCGTCTGCATTTCCGATGGAGGCGGAAATGTCGTAGGCCCGTGTACTCAGATTTGGGTGCACGTTAAAGAACCCCAGGTGGTCAAAATTTCCGGAGCCCTCCACTACGGCGTCTCTCATAATCAAATGGTGGCTTTGGGACGTTAAACCCCACAAATCAATCAATCAATTAGGTGGATCTCGCCGCTGCTGAATCGGATTCGGCGCACTTGCGGCGACCGGAATGCTCAGGGTGAACGCGTCTTAATGCAGCGCCTCCAGAATAGCATTCACGGACTATCTTGCGCAGAACATCAAATGAACGTTTCGTTCACTCTTTCCAGACGCAAGACTATCGTCTTTCGACGATATTTGCAGTGTAACACGCAGATACTGGGCCAATGTTTTCACTTCTACCTGATCATGCTTCGCTTTCTGCCACTCTTAAAAAATATCCCTAACCTCCACCATAGCAAATTGTCACGAGGCTTCAGAAGGGCAAGGGGCTCTTAATTAGCAAAGATGTAGCCAGCTCTTGAAAAGCGCATCCGTCGTGGCGGGATTTCGAGTGGAAAAGACGCACGCAGTCTTCTTTTCTTTTTCAGAGTGAGCCACTCTTGCTCCCAACCCATTACATGCAGTGGCAATATACGCGGACAATATCACGCTGTGGATTAAAAGTGACGGCGACAGCAAGATACAGGATGCACTTCAATTGGCTATTGATAGAATCACAACTTACGCCGAACAACGAAGGTTATCCTGCTCGCCCAAATGTCGGAGTCACTTCTGTATCGACCTAGCTCTTATGTATCGACCTAGATAAAACGACCATCAATAAATCTGCATGTGCAACATCACCCTATACGAACAGTTCCTACCATTCGCGTATTCGGCTTCCGGATTCAGCAGAACAGCGGCAACTCGCGTACGATGCAACTACTACACTACCATATCTATCAGAATACTAGGATAATCTTCCTCATCGACAATAAACATCACGGCATGAAAGAGGACAATCTCACTTGACTAGAGGTCGCCTTGTCCATAAGCAGAATCCTTTACTTTGCTCCATTTGTGAACCGTGTGCTTACTGACGAAAATAAGCTAAACATTATCATCAGGTACTGCCTTAAGCTCGAGCTGCATCTCTTTATGCCTATGCCCAATGCGAAACTCAATGACTTAGGGCTTCACAACACTATAAACGAATTAATTCGAGCCCCACGTACATCACACTATGAACGATTGTACCAAACTCCTACAGGACTTCATTTCATGTGCACACTCGTAACACCTTAAGTCTCTCAGCTAGACCTGAAAATCTCGATACATTCCGACATTCGAGACACGTACCTAAATATTTTCTCCCATAACGCGCAACATGCACCCTGAATATAACACGGAAAGACGTGTCACCCACGCCAAGCAACAGCTTAGTGCTACGCGCAAGCCAAACACGTGGAGTATGTAGACGCAGCGGAATATCCCACGCATCAGCCCAAGGCCCTCCTTGCTGTACCTACCTGGCCTCAGCACATAGTTACCGCAACTGCATCCATTCGAGCAAACAAACCCGAATAAGGTGATAAATCAGCCATCATTCCAGCCAAAGTTTCAACGCAAGCATCCTGCATCACTAATCACTCTGAGACTGTCATCTGCAACTTCACCAAAGGCTTGATTTCACAACCGGCACACCGTATTCTCACAAGTACACCTCTGTTACGTCTCCCCCGCGTTGCGATCACCTGCTCTCCAGGACATTCAGGGCTAGCGGAGAACGAACACGCTCATGACGCCGCCCGAGCTCTCATCCATCGGGCGCGTCATTCAGCAGAGCACCACTCATCGCAACCCGACACGGCTGGGCGAGAGATAATGGTCTCCTTTTTTCGCGACCATGCGAGGAGCAAAATGGTTACATTCAAAGAAATCCAGGTGTATTTACTATAAAGCCCTACTTATATACCCACCACCAGACCAGTTCCTTAGCAGTCAGAAATGCACTACCTGGCGCTTATTACAGAGACACTTTCCCCGGTCCTTAAATGTACATCCGTATTTACCTCACTGTCCACACACCCCAATGCAAGGCGTGTGGTGCATATAATTCCGAGCTCGACCATATCATATGGGTCTCACCCGCAGCTGCTCACGCAATTAAACACAGCACAAACTCTACATTCACAATCACCACGGCCGAGCAGTGGGAGGTGATGCTGCTCAGCACGTGCCCGGAGGACCACTTCTGGGCTGTTCGGCTGGCCAAATATGCCACCTGGGTTCAGGGCCTAGCCGCCGCCTGAGGAAGGGGATACGGAGGGGCCCATCTCCCAGCCCCGCGACGTTTGACCTCTGCAGAAACACTTTATTAATGTTTCTTCTCTCTCTCGACACCTAAAGCATGGTGCTGAAACCCGGCAAAGTACAAGCGAGACGATCGCACAAGTATACACACGTTAAATGCAGTCTGACCATATTATCTGTGGTTTGACGCCTCAAAATCACAATATGATTATGAGAGACGCCGTTGTGGAGGGCTCTGGAAATATTGAATACCTGGGATTGTTTAATCTGTACCTCGATTTAAGCACACAAATGAGTGCCGACTAACAAATGCTACAGTCTAAACATCGAGCATCTTTCGCAAACGCTGCCCGTGTAGCGAGCAAAGCGACTATCTGGGAACTTCAACGCCAGCACAAGGCGTACAGAGGACAAACTGCTGCGATTGAGATAAGCGCGTGCATCGGAACGCACGCAGATACGACCTTCAAATCTCACCCTCGCACTTGTCGTGCCATCCGCTACAGTCATAACGATAACACACTAAAATTGGTGAACGGTGAAATGTAAAGATACGGCCAGTCGACTGGCAAGCGCGACAGGCTAGTCAGTGCTCCTGGAAGTGTTCTTTCGGTGTTATAAACTGATTCGTCTTCAGCATTGTGTAGGCCCATGGTGTGAGTATTTTGCTCTCGCGAAAGATTGACGAGGTCGCGAGATACGCGCAAAGTCTTCTGAACGACTACTGTGGAATTTTCACCGTCACCTCCAACTCCTCCTTCGCCTGTTCAGACGGAAGCATTGGAGTACATACGCTCCGATATTTGCGTACTTTCGGAGTTGCCTGCGCTCGAGTCTGGCAGGCATCGCTTTGTGCCTGCTGTATTTAATTCCACGTTATGTGCACTTTTCCATCTATCTCGTGGCATTCCATAGAGTCGGTGGCCCAAAACGTATTGTTCCACAATAATTTTTTGTGCCCAGACTAACTGCACCAAATGCAGAGTACCAGTTATCAGTGCGTCTAAATTCATAGAAGAAGAGAGCTGCAGATGCCTGCTCAGCTGTAAAGACGTCCTCGTGACTTCTTGTCCACTCATAGGCCTCGCCGTGCGACTTGGCTATGCAATCGTCCTCGTCCACTGGGTCTCTGACTGAACTGAACTGGGATGGGCTGGACTGGACTGCACTGCACTGGACTGGGCTGGACTGGGCTGCACTGGATTGGACTGCATTGCACTGCACAAGACTAGTTTGGACTGGACTGAACTGCACACACTGCACTGCACTGTACCAAACCAGTGCAGTGCAGTGCTGTGTGTGCAGTCCAGTGCAGAGCAGTGCAGTGCAGTGTATTGTGTGCTGTCCAGTCCGACCGACCGACCGACCGACCGACTGACTGACTAAGTGACAGCTGTTGCGCTTGTTGTTGTCGATGTAGTCAAAAAACGCAAAACATTGTGGCTTGCCGTTATACATGGCTTGCGGTTAGCGCTCTTCAAAACGCACGGCCGTGGACGAGTTGTTTCGTTCCTCACATTAGAGTGTGAAAGGCCCCAGGTTGGACTTTCACTCGCAGAAATATCTGTGATAAGACTTTTCTTTGACGTCCGTTATTGTAAATGTTGCGACTTCATATCCATAATTGAGATACGCCAATGGAGCAGTGGTAGACCCGGGCATAAGACATTTTGCCCTGCCGCGGTGGTCTAGTGGCTAAGGTACTCGACTGCTGACCCGCAGTTGACGGGATCGAATCCCGGCTGCGGCGGCTGCATTTCCGATGGAGGCGGAAATATTCTAGGCCCGTGTGCTTAGATTTGGGTAACGTTAAAGAACCCCAGGTGGTCGAAATTTCCAGAGCCCTCCCCTATGGCGTCTCTCAATTTATATGGTGGTTTTGGGACGTTAAACCACAAATATCACTCAATTATGAAACATTTTCGCGTTAAAAGGCCGGAAGTAAAGAAAGGGGAAAAAGCAGTGTCACATGGAATCAAGGTTCAGTAAGGCAATGATAAAGATTCAAGACACGAATCATCAGTTTATTTTATGTCAACTGCGGGACAAAGGCCTCTCGGTGTATCGGATATAACCTGCTGCTGCGAGCTGATTTTGCTTTCCGGGTCCGTACTTCTCGGAATCCAACATCCAACTGCCTCATTAAATGCAGTGTCCAGTTCTTCATAACATTGACATGGGTATAAACGAATAATATCACTCGTACTTAATAAATGAAACAACGCGTGTTAATGCTCATCATTAAGCACGCACGAGTGTAATTCAAAAGGAAAAGATTATCAATTGATGGTAAACATGCCTAATAACCCCTATGAATTCTCTAAACCTCCAAATGTATGTCGTGCGACAATCGGTACTGCACATAAGTTGTGATGTTCAAGAGCTGCTGATACGTAAAGCGATGGTTGATGTCCAGTGGTGGCATGAAAATAATGCCAAGAGTTAAAATCAATGATTGTTCATTGGACAAAATAAAATAGAAGGAAGATAAGCGAATCAACACCGTGAGTGGCTGGATTACACTCATTTATTTCGCTGATTGCGAAAGAAACAACTATATGGCTGAATCCTCTACTTAAAGATGCGTATAAAATACTAGCCAGAATCTGTTAGGCCGGTGCTCAGTTACGACACCACTACACTGACGAGCGGTTAGCGTGTGCAAACGCTTGCACATTCTGGATTAAAAGTTCACATGATATACGCAGAAACATTGTGCCATTTTCGGGAAAGCAGCGAATATCCCAGTGGGCTACAACTTCACGCTGTGCCGACTGAGCTCTTACGGTAACATGATAGCATTCCGGCTTCGGCAACTGGAACAAAGGCTGTGTCCACACATGCGTCAGTTTTCACACAGAAGAGCTGTGTGCATTTCACACAATTGTGTATACGTTAGATTTAGTGGTGCTGTGCACTAAGAATGAAGATAAGTATATCTTTGGGAGCTTAAAAGAGAGAGGGGGAGAGAAAGAAGTGGACAGTTCCGTGAACGATATGTGATTATCCGTTTGCTAATCAACTCTGGGCCAGGAAGAAGGAGCCGGCAAGATCAAGCAGACCTTTAAAGCCGCAAGTCCGAAGGCCCGGATTCCAACCTGCAACCTTCGAGTCAGCAGCTTATCAGCATAACAACTGGAACACCGTGGCAGGTGTAAAATATTTTAAATAAAATCAATGCTGATTTTCTACCACCACCATCCCCCTCTTAGCTAATTCGCGTTTTCATACAACACTAGTCGCTATTACCTGCTTATAACTTGAAAATGAGGGAAGAGTAGTTAGGCTACGGAGCGAAGGTGGCCGCTTGTTAAGCGGCGTCTGTATGAATTGTTTCGCCATCTATCGCTAGATGCCGAAAGCATTCATTCTATGAGATGGCCTCAACGACAAACTCTGGAGATAATCGCGCACGCCCCGTTCACAAGGGCTTCCTCCAGAATCCTCCAACCTCCTTTTTGAAAAACTTTGCTCTCTTTTCTTTTGCACGATAGCAAGTAAGCGAGCATCCAGCTTGGATAACATCCCTGTCATCACTTTTCTTCGCCTTTTTCTTCAGTACGAGTATCTGAAAAAAAAAAACGGGAAGGGCATTCTACAGGTTAAGCACGACTTCAATGTGACGCTGGTGACGCAAGAAACACCGCTGCAAGAGACACCCTCAAACGACGTCCCCGATTCTCCTATGACTGAAAGAAAAATATGCCCACAGGAGGGTTTTGAATTTCTCTTGTCACTCTGGTAACAGATCAAGGGCCATTATGAGCCCTCTATGATAATAACATTGGCGCGTGACAATGACGACACACATGAGCAAATGACATAAGTGTGAATAAATCTTAATAAAATGCCGCTTTACGCAATCATTTTTAGACTGCTACCTTCGTGAATGTAATGAAAAAAGAAACATTCCATTCAGCCTGACGTAGACTTGTACAACAAAAAAGTATGTTACAAACCGCACCAAAAATAAAACTTTCAACTATCATTTATTGCCGCCATACCTTCCTCTTAGCAGTTTAATTTGAGGTGGTAGTGAAACTCTTAAAGAGGTATACGTAGCATGAGCTACGTATGAATGTACGGGCGGACACGCGGACGGAAAAATAGACGGACGGACAAACTAACGGACGTACGAACTGACCAGTGAACGGGCTCACGCTAGTCAAGTGCTAGCCCGCTATTGACACGTCACTCCAGGAGCTTCTAGGCCTTCTCTGGAGTGCCAACTGTGCGCCGTGCGATGTCTCTAATCCTCGCGCATGCGCAGCACGGCTCTCGATAAACCACGCGAAACTGCTCAACATCGGCCAGTGTTGCTTACGCTACAAGAGCGCAGGTTTTCGTAACGTACGATGAAGCTGACAATTACTTTATTCAACTTTGTGCATTGGTTATTTCACTTTTTGAGCAACGTCATATAACAAAAAGTAAGGTCTGAGTGGTACGACTACGCACTAGGGATAGGACGTCGCTATTGCGATCAACTCTTAAAGGCAAAGCTTAAGGGTTCCCCAAAGTTTTGCATTTTCACTGTCGGTTATAAGAGAGCAACCAAAAGAAATGTACTGCAACAAAAAGTAGACAAGATATTAAAAACTTCTTTTTAACAACATAGTGCATACATGGTGGATACTAGTGCACCCAATAAAAGTTACTTTATATTCAAGCTGACCTTTAAATCAGTAATACAAGGTTGATTATTAGTCAAGCGGGTATTGAGGGATGGCTGGAACTCACTGAGCCTTACAAGGGTGCAGCACGACTCGCGCGCAGAGCCCATTTTAATGACTCACCATCGCCGCATGTAATTGTTTGCGAAGAGAGACTGAGAAAGAGTATTCGAATAGAACGATTTCCAACTGTATAGCACGTCATCCTCGGTCATTCTAAAGATATCTCCTCTTACCGCGAAATCTGGGAGAAAAAAAAATATGGAAGGCTCTTGACTACAGGAGTCTACTATTCCGCGCGTCTGTGGCGCCTAAATATCTCATGATTATCATGTTTGCACCAGTCATATACCTTCGTCTTTCATTCACGCCACGTAACAACAAACACGATATACGTAAAGCTAGCGAAACGGCCGTGAGCGCACTATGAGCATAGGATGTATTCACAATTCACATGACACTCATTCGTGTCATTTACCTTCGTCGTCCCGTTCGTCGGCGTCACGTAATATCGAATGTGGTATATGTGAAGTTAGCGAAACGGCCGTGAGCGCACTATGAGCATAGGATGTATTCACAATTTACATGACACTCATTCGTGCCATTTACCTTCGTCGTCCCGTTCGTCGGCGTCACGTAATATCGAATGTGGTATATGTGAAGTTAGCGAAACGGCCGTGAGCGCACTATGAGCATAGGATGTATTCACAATTCACATGGCACTCATTCGTGTCATGTACCTTCCTCGTCCGTCGGCATCACGTCATACCAAATGTGGTATATGTGAAGTTAGCGAAACGGCCGCCAGCGCATCATGCGGGTGGCATGTAGTCATGACTTACATGACATGCATGTCATAATTTCCAAGTTAGGGCCAGTCACCTATTTTCGCCATCCAGTCCCGTCATACCATACCAGCTTTGCAATATGTCATGGGAACGAAACCACCAGAATAGGGGCAAGGCCATGACATGTAAATCATCACATTCATGACATACGTATAATTTTCATGTTATGACCAGTCATTTATGCTCGTCATGTAGTCAAGTTATGTCATACGAATGTTGGTACATATCCCATTATTGAAATGGCCAGGAGAACTAAAAGTCATGGATAGATAGATAGATAGATAGATAGATAGATAGATAGATAGATAGATAGATAGATAGATAGATAGATAGATAGATAGATAGATAGATAGATAGATAGATAGATAGATAGATAGATAGATAGATAGATAGATAGATAGATAGATAGATAGATAGATAGATAGATAGATAGATAGATAGATAGATAGATAGATAGATAGATAGATAGATAGATAGATAGATAGATAGATAGATAGAGCAATCCAAGCAAGCACGTCACAGGGATGCCATCACATGATGGGGCCACGGTATGTCCTCGCACCCAATAATCATGTGCCCGCAGAGTGACTGCGTACGATATCTGTTCCAACCAGTGCTGTAATCCTTTGCGTCTATCAGGATTTTTCATGCGCCGATAACGACAACGTCACTGGATTTTTCGTAGCACGGGCTTTTCAAAGAGACACTCAAGTGAAATAACAGTTTACGTCAGAGTGAAAGCTCAATGTATGGTAACGTCTGAAATGACAATATTATCAACAGCAGTACCGTACTTACCAAGAAATTAAGGTAAATGCCCAGGAATACATCCGCCGCAGTAGGACATTCTCAAAATCATCATGATGACGTCAGACAAACAGCCAACAATTATTCACTACTACTCAAACTAGCTTCACTAAATAAAGAACCTTTCAAACATCAAGACACATATTAAATTGCTGCTTGTTTGTTTCTGTTACTCATGGCAAAAAGAAGCGCCAGACATTACTTCAGGGAATGGCGCGAGGGGTTCAAAAGTTCAATTTCACATGATTAACTGGACAGGTTGTGTCATCTAGCGGGGTCCAGTTGAACCAATAACATCTGCCGTCATTCAGCTTTTGGGACGATAAACCCCACATATAAATCATCTTTCAGAGAATGGCAGGAAATTCTTGATTTGCCGTTGTTGCTGCTGTGGCTCCCACTGCTATCGTTCTGCTGCTACTAGTGTTGGCGGCTGCGCAGTAAAGCCGCCTTACGTTGGGCACAGCAACAGTGGCGTGAGACGTTCCATTTGGGCGGGTAATTTAAAGTGCGCTAACCCGATGCGGACGCTAACACGAGACATTATTTCAAAATAACCACTTCTTGGACATAAACGTAACACTATCAGATTTCTGAACCACAATTGCATCAAATCAATGTTGACTCGATGGTTGCCTTTCGAGTTTATTCAACAATATCACGTTTAATTTTCAAGTTTATTCTTGCCGTTTTTTAGTTTATATACATTGCGAAGCCCTTGTGACGCCTACTGGAATTCGCAGTCAAGCACAAAACACCTTTAACATTCGTGCTCACTGGAGGATTCAGGTGGCTTGCCATATCAGTTACGCCTGCAGAATAGCCAGACTGGTCGGCCTAGTCTACCCAGTCATATATACGGTCCACTCTTCTCGTAGTCGCACAGCGTGTTCGAGTTACAGCATCTGAAGTGACCTAACTTCGTAACTAAGTCATGCTTACGTCATCCCATACTGTCGTGTCTTGGTATTTATGTCATCTTAAACGTCGTAACTTGGTCATGACGGCGTCGTCACATAACGTTGTGACTTAGTCATGATGACATCGCCAATAACAGCGTAACTTGATGACGCCATCACATGACGTCATAGATTTGTCTGGTTAACTTTATACCATACCGTTATACCATACCGTCATCACATAACGTCGTGACTTGGTCGGAAGTGGGCCGATCACGGAGGCGATACAAAATCAGGTCTCCGATGGCTGGATCGATGGATGGATGGTCCTTCGGTGCGTGTGCTTAGCGTGCAGCGGGCCGCTCCCACAACAGGCCAGAGAGACCTTGCCCCTCCACCGCGTCGCGGGCCCTATAAACAGCCCGGAGCTGTGCCTCAAGGTAGAGCGCAGAGCTCGGACCTTCCAAGCTAGTTTAGCATCAATGCTCTGAGGTTGCCCCCTGGCACGGAGGCTAGGATCATCTATGAACAGTGGGACAGAGCTACGATCCTGGAGGCATTGCGAAATCACGTTAAAAGCACAAAAGCTATCAGATGTTGGCGGGCAGGATCAGTACTTTGACTAAAAAATGGTTTTCACCTTCCTAGTCATCTCGGTGGCTGCATAAGAGGTCCTTGTTTGTGATGATGATGATTATGCTGATGATATATTCTTGCTGATGGCGCTCACCCACACATGGGCCGAAAACCGGGTGGTAGGATGTTTGAGTTAAGTACATATGAAGTTAAAAAACAAGCACAAAATTCTTGTGTTCCATTGCACGCTGCGTGGTCGTCATCTTTTACTCTAGTTTTTCCTTCATCTTCTAGATATCAGCACCATAAGTTAGAGTGGGCATTTTCCCAGCTCACGAGAACCGTTTTGAGGCCGCGAGTGTAAAATGTAACACTTTTGTGCAGAATATTTTTTTTCTTCTGCTTCTTTATTCGGAGCATACTATGGCGTTATTCCATCATGCACAGCTTCGTTTCCACGTGGAATATCGCGTATGGCCTTTCTAACAACGCGCTGGATAAAACGCGCGTTTTTCTCGGTAACTATGACAGCTTTGATGTGTGCATGCAATGTCTCCCCTATACTAATATGCGGAATGTCGTTGTACTTCCCTCTTCGTTTTTTCGCAGTTTCCAACCCAACGACAGCCACAAGAGAATTGAAACGGCGGAACGCAGAGAGAAACGGAGCAGCCACAAGATAACACCCCACATGAAACTGGTTATCTATACTTCATAAACTGAGGCCCGACAATATTCAGCATAACACCATCGTTATCAAAGCGTATGACGCCCGCACAAAGTGCTGAGACTGCTGTTGTTCATGAAGGCACGATAAATATCTGTGAACAGAAAAAGCCCTTCGGTCTCGAAAATTCGGAAGCCGTAAACAAAAATCCTGTTTAGGTCTATACAGGTAAAAATTTGAAGGTGTTTCAATTGCTCGGACAACCCGAACAGCTCGAAAGAAGGTGTGGATTCGAACTATATAAATGTATACAATAACAAAGCAGGGGCGTTGTAAGCCTAGAAAGGTTCAGACGTTGATTGGTGAAAGGCTCTTTATCAGGCAGGTCTCGCTACCGGCGAGCGCCAGCGAGCGCCAGCGACAACTAAAAAGCCACCGATCATCGTCGTCGTCTTCTGTTACAGCGGGGTGTCCGTCATTCACATTCATAGAGTCTCAGCAAGCGGCGCAACGTGCGATTTGCGTAACGAGGCAGGAGTTCGAGGCCCTCCGATTACAAGGCGCGAAAGCATGATTCATGATCATTATGAACAATAGCATCGCCAAAGTCTGCAGCTATACAGGTGCGCCTGTTGCGTTGAGAACGGGTGGTGGGCCCTTCAGTGACTCGCAAAAAGAAAAATTCTGGCGTAGTGGCCTCAACGCAACGATATACTTGCAGTAGGCATTCGAGGATCGTTTGAAATAGCCAACATCAAGCGCACATTCTTTTTCTTGCAGCACGGTTCAGGTGGCCACCGATAAGTGAAGCCAAGCTATCGATTGAGATAGCGATGAAAACAGCAACATGCAGGTTACGCTAGCGTCTTTTACTCCTGTTGGCGAAGCTGAACAGATTCCGAACAGATTTTAACAGATTCCGAACAGTTTGCAGCAACCACCGCCGAATGAATCATGCATCATTCACCATGTTATTAACAAGAGAATAATGATAGCCCCTGCACCACCCAAATGTTTGTTACCGAATTTGCGTGCACTGACTGCAGCCCCACTCGCGGACGAGGGAAACGGTGTTCTGAGTCATCGTTATCCCTCTGCGAAAAAACATCTCTGCGTCACCGTGGTTTCACGCAACAGCCCGCCACAGAAAGCTCGGCCGCACGGTGCACGCTTGGACTGAGAAAAACAGAGTTAATCTCAGTAATTACATGGAGGGTATTTTGACACCACTGTCAATGCAAATTTGTGACTTCTCGAAGCGCGCTGTGTCGTGATGGTTATGACGGTGTATGATTCTGCGAGGCTTTTTTTTTTTTTGTCTGACGTTGAGTGAGACTGGGCCTAAATGGTCAATGGAGCTGGGCAAATAAACATTTTCTAAAAAAAACTGCTTAAAATGGCCTTATTGACCCGTTTTATATTTAAAAATGAAGTTTCACTCACCTGAGAGATGTAAGCAATCGTCAAAAATAAGGAACAGACGGAAAACTGTCTCCGAGCAACAGCTGACCTAATCGTCTATGTTCGGACTATCGGCTGTTCAATGCATCTTACTTTTCATAAAACTGCATATCGCAGCTGAAGTATACTCGAAGCTAAATAAATCTCGTTTCTGCGCAGCGCTCAGAAAAAATAGCTTATTTCAGGCTCCAACAGCGTGAACCCCGAGAAAATGAAGGGTTTTAGCCAGATTCGGCTCCGAGGTGTCTGGTTTTTTAATGCACAATGCCAATCCAAATCCAACATATATATATATATATATATATATATATATATATATATATATATATATATATATATATATATATATATATATATATATCTGCATTCTCATGCACACAACCGCCCCGCGGCACCAGTTTTCCCTCTATATCAAGGGTCGGCAACTTTTTCGGGCGAGGAACCATTTTGCATGAAGCCGACACAGCAGGGGCGAAGGGCAAACCGAAAAACAGGGGGGGGGGGGGGGGGTCGCAATCGCAAAGAAAAACAGTCTGGTGAACCGGCAATACTGTACAAAATTTCAATAAAAATCTGGTTTATTTTCTGCATGCCTGCCACGAGGTTGCAATTTACAAACAGGTTACAAGTTCAAGCACCATACCATTTATTGTAAAAAACATAATGTCTGCTATCAGATGGGGGCCGCAAAATAATGGCTTGCGGGCCACCGGACACCGACCCCTGCCCAATGTAATGGGAAAACAAATCGTCCGTCGCACTCGCGAGCTCCGTTCTTGGCCACTTGTCATGCGCATGACATACATGACAGAGACTGTGGAATTCGAACGCTATCCCTTAAGCATGGCGCAAAACATTGTCAAAAGAAAACGAGTAAACCTGATTCCTACATGAAGTGCATCATCGAACACTCACATCGCTAAGCGTTTTCTGGACCCAATCGCTCGTCCACTAGGGAGTGCCTCTTTGCACATCCTAAGTTCGGGGTCACGTTACTCCAGAAGAAACGTTGCTTATGACGTCATTTCCTTTTTAGAAAATAAGCACGTTGCCGTCACTAGGTATACATGTGATGTCAATGTCGTTTTATACGTCACAGAAGAATTCCGGCAGATGGCGCCATGTAATGTCCTCACCCCCAATTTGGACTCACTGGAATTTCATAACGACCAGCTAATACAAGTTTATGAGCATTTAATATTTTGCCTACACCGAAATGTGGCCGGCAAAATTTATTCCTGTAATTTTCGAATGAGCAGTCGAGCTCTGTAACCACTAGACCAGCGCGGGCAGTACTCTCTTTCCGTTTACTACGCGATCATGCCAGGGTGCAGGTCAAAGAAGATGACAGATTCCAGATCCTCATTTCTGAGCGGCTCGTGTTCGGCATGCATAGGCGCTCGTATTTAAATACATTCGCTAGGAAGTATTCCACTCGCCGCATCGTCGCACGTTCTGGTTGCAGTGCTTTTTTTTTTCGGGACTAATCAGGTTTCTATGGCGACCCCACGTGGTTATCAGCGCGTGCGCCGTCCAAAGCATTCAACGGTGCCAAGCACGTCATCCGTAGAAATCAGTGAGCGATATCCTTCAGTCACTGATGCTCGGCTGTGCGTGCGGGTGTCCAGACAGCCGCGCGGGGTTTCCTGCCTCAGCCGCACGCAGCGACAGCGACGGGTCTTTAGCAGTGTCGCCAAACGTGGACAGAAATCGATAAACAAACTTTTGCCAGCAGGTAAGTTGAAGGGGTGTTCCTTTCTCTCCAGGTGAGTCGTTTATTTACGATGCCAATTAGTTGTCTTGAGCCTTACTTGTGAGCCTTACTTGTAGCCTTACTTGTAAGCCGATTCCTCTGAGCGGAGCGAGGTGGTGTACTTAGGGACCATATTTCTCACTTTCGTACATACCGTGATTGCAAGCATTGTTCTGTTGACCAACACACGCATGTTTAGAGCGTACTGTTTCCTGCGGTCTTCAACATAAGCAAGTTCTCATTTCTGCTGCATTGTTCGGTCCCCAGTAAAATTATCTTAATTTTGTTTGTCGGAACCCTGCCCGATTATTTCAGCTGCTGTTTTCATACATAGAGGCAGGCGCGAAGCAGACTGCTGTCGGGGTTCCTCAGAGCTTGCGTTTGATACTTATTCGTCAGTTTTAGAAGGGCGTACACAGAGCTAGCGTTCATCCCAGCCGCCCGCTGTTTCCGGCACCTAACGGGGACTCGCAAGAGAATGACGTACAATGCATGCGCAGTCAAGGAAAACGTCAACACGGAGCTTTGCATACGCTACTTTATGACCGCCCATTAACGAAACAAATGAAGGTCAGGAGTACGACAGTGCAGTCTTACGCTCAACGTTACACGTATCTAGTTTATGTGAATAGATTGTATGTTCCTTTTTTAAAAAGGAACAATATCTGAAAACGTCATACTGTGTGTATTTAGAAAAAGTGGTTAACGATTTAGAGTACTGGGTACTCTACTATGGGAGGTCTGAAGTCATCCAGTGGGCCTCACACTTGATCAGGCTGCATCGACAAAAATTATATGCAGGTGAGTTTACAAATATTTGTTCGCGATTTAGAGTACTTGGTACTCTACTATGGGAGAGCCAGAAACTGTCCTGAGGGTGGAATGCGCCCGACCTGTTTAGAAAAAATGTTAAACGATTTCAAGTACTTGGTACTCAACTATGGGAGAACAGTTAGCCGTCCCTAAAACAGAACAACCTTAATAAAACCAAGTAAATTACGCCCAGCGAGTTTCTTGTGCTTGAAGAAATGCTTAAATTCTTTGAGTACTTGCTTATCGACTATGATAGAGCAGTAAGCCGTGCCCCCGAATCAAGGAATTGTGTTTCAAAAAACTGTTTAACGATTTCGAGTACTCCATAGTCAACTATAGCAGAGCACTGAGCCGTACCGCTAAGAGCCTCCATATTGAAGGGCCATGAAACTGTGTGTTTAGAAAAAGTGCCTAACAATTTGGAGTACTTAGTACTCTACTATGGGAGAGCTGAAAGCCGTCCCAAAAATATAAGGAGCACCCAGTGTATGTACTGGTAGCGAGAACGCATCATGCGTAACCGGCATACTTTGGCGTCATACGCGCCAACACCCGGCCTAAGGGAACTTAAAAAAGCGCGACTATAAAAGGCGCGCTGGTTACATGCGCATTTGTATGCACCGCTTTCAAATAATCGAAGCTATCTTGATGGTAGATTTCTCGGTGATCAGCAGCTTCTAATATGGCAGTGTGATCTTTTATCGGGTTTCCAAGTCGTTTCACACCAACGAATTATATTGTGGCCTGAGTATGAACGCAAGGCTGTCGTTGCTTGTTGCAGCAAAGGAACTGTTGCGCTTCCATGCATGTGTCATACGGTCCAGTTCAGGCATAAAGGAAAGTTTAGCATGGAGCTGTATGCAATACGGCAGTAAGAAACAATGCCCCCATCTCCCCAAAGGATGCATTGCGGATGCATTCGGATGCATTGCGTAACGTCAATAACGGCGTTTTGCACGTGAGAACCCAAAGATAGAATAATATTCTGCCTTTTTTTTTTAAATGCGAAGCATTTCATAGCGAAATTTGGCGACTTAGACCGTATATCTATATCCACCTATCTAGCCGCCCACGACATTTAGCTCCCCTGGCCGTTCCGATAATCGTATCAATACCAAACTTAGTATGGCATAACATGACTAAATTAAGAACATATTTGACTAGTCATGACATCAAAATCATGACAAGTATGTCATGAATGTTATAATTTACATTTCAAGGTGCTGCTGCTTTTGCGGTGGTTTCGTTCACATGACATGTTGCAAAATTGGTATGCTATCACATGATTGCATGGCAAACGCAAGCAAGAGACCCTAACAAGAAAATCATGACATGTGTGTCTCGTAGCATGACTACATGCCACGGTCATGATGCGCTCGCGGCCGTTTCGCTAGCTAGCTTCACATATGCCAAATTGGTATTACGTGACATCAATGAATGACGAAGGTATGTGACTGGTGCAAACATAATATTCATGAGATGAGTGTCATAAAAAAACATCACTACATGCCACACTTATGATGCCCTCGCAGCCGTTTGCCTAGCTTCACATATGCCAAATTTGGTATTACGTGACGCCATTGAATGACGAAGGTATGTGACTGGTGCAAGCTTCATAATCCTGAGAAGCGTGTCATGTGAGAATATGACTACATGCCACAGTCATGGCGCCAGTACATTCCGACATGACGCGGTGCGCATGCTCGCCGGCGTTGCCACGCCAGGCGCCGGTCCTGCTATATACTCTCAGGCGCGCGCCGCACTGCGTTGCTTTGACGCATACGCGTTTCAGCGCGTCCGGCGACCCTCCTTCACGAAAAGAAGCAGACGCTGTTCTGTCTGGGTAACCCATCGGCGCGAAATGCAGCATGTCGCATTTCGAGCCGGTTGCCGTCGGCGCGCCGACGGACGCTGGTCGCGCCTGGCGTCAGACCATAAGTGCTCGCGTTTTGCTAACGTAGCGTCGCTGTGCCCAGCGTGCGCGCGCGTCAACGCTACATAGGAGTATAATGGGCCCTTCATGATGCACTCTCGGCCGTTTCGCTAGCTCCGCATATACCAAATTTGGTGTTAAGTGACCTCAATGGATGACGAAAAATAGGACTGGTTCAAATATGATAATCCTGAAACGCGCGTCATGTAAGAACACAACAACATACGACGCTCATAGCGTGCTCGCAGCCGTTTCGCTAGCTCCACATATACTAAATTTCGTATCACGTCACGTGAATATATGACGGAGGTAAACGACACATCCAAACTTGATAATCATGACACGGAAGTCACGTGTGGCATCATTTACCTCCGCCTCGTTGCGTAGAGCTGATTTTAAAGTGACATATCAACCTTTCTCAAGCGTGCTTCACGTATCGTAGATTCCTACTGTACGTGGGATATGCCAATTTTTTTCTTACTCCATGCAGGCAATAGCGCCGTTTGCCGTACGTGACGTTTTTCTGTCGCGAGAAACGCGGTATGCGTATCCACCTCTGGTATCTAGCGTGCCCGGTTAAAATAGGCGCGCGTGCCCGCAGCTGTTGCTGACAGCTGCCGACACCGAAGCATGACGTGGTGGTGGCTCCGGTTGCTAGAGGCGCGCGCGCCCACAACTGTTGATATAGGAGGTTGACGGCCTAGAGTTTCTTAAAACTAACTAGAGGAGACTCTGGCGCTGTGATCGTTCAGCGGCCAAAAGAATGGTGGGTAGTACGCGGATTTGCTATAGTCTTCGTACTTGCGGGCGGCGAATCGTACTTGTAGCTTCGTTTATTGCTGTGCTTCGGTTTTTGTTTCTAAGAAAAGCGAACCCTTTTGAACTTCGTGACCCTATTTGAAAAAAGTAAGCCTAAAAGAATAAGGTGGTGAAGCGTAGCCGCTGAACATATGCTGATTTTTGTTTAGTGAGAAAAGAGCCTCAAGCCACACAAACACACACGGAGCAAGAAGTAGGAAGATTAGTCAAATGCGTGCGTTGCAGATCCCATAGACACTAGCGCCAGAGTTCCCTCTATTGTATATTAGGAAACTCTATGGTGGACGGACCCCTACGGACGTCTGACATAACCCGGCTAAAAAATGCTTTCGCATTTAAAAGTCGTGTGCCAGGTACGCAGACCCTCGGCATCGTTTGCCCCCATTTTAACTGATAGGGTGAGGGTCCCTCAATTAGTTTTCATTTCATAGTGCTCTGTCCGGAAATATTACTCTTCAGTCGTTTTCCTCTTGCACGCTTCAGAGAGCAAACGGGCTGAAACACACTTGTCATTTTACTAAGCGTCGCACCCCAATTAATTCCTAACGAGCACTTCATAATAGGACGTTATTTTCCATCTCATAATCAATCCAGCAACTTCCTAAGCGGTAAACATGATGTGCTTAATCAGCACTATGAATGTTCTAAGCGAGTGATGTCCGCAGATAAACAGAATTATGAATCAGTGGAGGAGATAACTTTCAATGCTATCAAAAAACACACACGGTCATCTGTGGCTTACAGACGCAGTTTATGTGGTCGATCGTGTAAGGAACCATTTTTTTTTTACGTTTCTTGCGCACTGTGCAGAATTGCAATCAACAGTTCACAAAAGATAGGGCGTGATAATTGACTGCTGAATGAAGTAGTCAAAAATAGACAACAGGGCGTGTGCTGCAGTTTTGAATACATTTCTTGTGCTGCTGTGGACGCTGGTCATGCAGATTCATGTCGCACGTCAAGCCGCTTCGTCTATGCACGGGATTAGGCTGTGCGTTATTGAAAATTGCTTCTTTAATTGTGACAACGCCTTTCTAGGAAGCGTTGATTATTAGAACACACTGCTGCCCGAAGTTCCTTGTGGCTACACACATGGTTCAATGAATAGACACCAAACTTCATTGGAAAGTCCTGAAGTGCACGAGTAAGCGTGTTGCGGTGTCAAATTATAATATGAATTGGTAATGTAATACTGACTCAATATTTCATGGCTGAGGTTGCCTGCGTGATCAACTGTCGTGAGCATGCGTATTTGATCTACCTTATAAAAACAGCAAATAAAGTTTACAAAGTAAATTTTATTAGTTTCGAAATTCGTATGCTTGGAACAGCGCTATACGCTGCAACAAGTGACTTGCAAGTAATCTAAAGTGACCTAAATAGAACCCGTAAACTTCAGCGACGTCAACACTGCGGTCAAGATAGGAAATGAATAGATAAATTGTGACCTCATAGATGCCACTGAACATTTACCGCGCCTTCGCCAGCAGGATACCACTTGGCGGCTGCTCATAAGTCCTTGAGAAAGAGAGAGAGAGAGGTTGAGGAAAAGAAAAGATGCAACTTCTGCAGTCATAATAGACTTCTCCCTGTTTGTAAACAGTGTGACGTCACTGCGGGCACCCGCCCCGCATACCCTCTTTCGGAGCCGCTGCTGGTTGGCAAGAAAGTTCCTCCGGCG
Organism: Rhipicephalus microplus; assembly: GCF_043290135.1. Lineage (NCBI taxonomy): Eukaryota > Metazoa > Arthropoda > Arachnida > Ixodida > Ixodidae > Rhipicephalus > Rhipicephalus microplus. The sequence continues at coordinate 104,583,321 of NC_134702.1, read as the reverse complement.
GCATCTTTCTGCATAGCAGAGCTGCGTGTCTGCATTCATTCGACAGAAATTTCTGCATTGCTATGTTCTAACAGCTTCTGAAAGAATGGGGTCACCGAAGGGTCACTACTGATAGTGTGGAAATTCGCTCTTCGTAGCTTGATGGATGGACAAACTTTGTTTAGAGTACTGAGAGACGCGACTAGCACGCAATGGGCTTCACCCACGTAAATGGCAGCCATAAAAAAAATCTGATCTTTTCCGAAAGCGAACGTTTTGAATGTACACGTTTACTTGCACTTTGAGAAATATTTGCATGGCATGGATGCAAACTCATTCAATTTCCATCGTGGCATGTGCAATGAAGTTTTAAACGAGGTACAGCATTGGCGGCAGCATGGTTGTGAGCTGCAGTGCGCGTCGTCACGGACAAGATTCTCACTGATCAGCCACAAGTCTGATCGGAAATGAATAAAAAAAAAAGAAACACTTCTTGCCGTGGGTTTGGCTGAGGTTAACATATCCTCGTGAAAATCAAATAGACATTCTGCCACTGCGTTTTTCAATAACCCAGTGAAAATTCATGTGATGTAAAACCCGACATCTTAATAATATATAATATCATCTGGAACACTTACCTTTCTGCATTTAACACCTATAACGTGCTTTCGTACATACATATTGCTCCTTTAGGCCTGATACACACTTCTAATGCGTATTGTCACAGGACTGAGCCGTAAAAGTACAAAGTGTATAAGAAACGAAAATCTCCACCGTATTTATTAACACGTATCAGGTATTCAATAATACAAGTTATAGCCGTGGTGAAGCATATATGCAGAATCAGCAACGCTACAACATCCTTATAGCTCATGCGTACTCGTATATATCACCCGGAGATCATGAACTTTTATTTTTCTGCACGCCACGCACACGCTGAGATGTACCCAATCGCAGATGATCGCGTCAAATGTATTTTTATCTTGACTACAATGTCAGATCGTAAAGTTCCATTGACAACCGGTTACTGAAACCGACCCACAACGAATACCAGTGTATTCGCAAACAGGACGCACTGCGTTATTCACACTGCACACACCACGCACAATATTCCAGTTTCCCCGTCCGTAAAGGTGAACCAATATTATCGATGCCTTTCAACGCGCACTACACGCCATAGTCAACACTACACATTTTCGAAGGCGATGCCACTGTTCCTCGCACAGGCTGCCACGTGTGTTCACTTCTCCGAGATAAACAGCCAGCCAGCGTGGCGAATATTTCATCACGCACTTTATCACACACCTAGAGTTTCTCTGACACATACCACAGCTAATGTTGCCTCTGTGAGATGAAAATTGAGCTTTCAAAAAGAAAAAATTACCCCAAGCACCTAGCGACTGCACCCCACTTAGCCACCAGTGGGAATGTTTTGCCAACCACCGCCTTGCACGTGCATCGGTGACGTCACGCTGTGACGTACTTCGGTAGAGGTCTATTGGGAACATGGCTCAGCGCCTGTATGAGTGGGGTGAGGGTATTAAACGTGTGGAGAAGAGAAACGGCGTCTACGACCGAACAAGAATCGGGTGGTTTACATAGCCGGTAGTCCAGTCCAGTGTCCCTAAGCGAGTGAAGAAGCGCCATGAAGACCTCTTCCCTCTGCTAGCCACGTGCAGACCGCGGCGATGGCGTGCGGTGAGCCAGACCGCTGGTTGTGCGTGAAGCACTTGGCGAACACACAACAGGTGCTCGATGGTGTTCTGTCCTGCACACAGTGCGCGCAATTGAGGGACGAGGCTCTGCCAAGCCGATGACTGCGGGCCGCAGGCTGGGAGCAGCTGATGCGCATAAGCAGTAGGAAAGACCTCACCCCTCTGGTAATAAAGTTCTTGTACGCGGCGAACTTGGGAGAGGCATAAGACTGTCTGTGCCAAAATGTCACGATGATGAAGGTGACAGCAATGACGTCGCCCTGCGCATGCCGTATGAAAAAGCATGCAGGCTGTGCGGAAGTGCGTCCCAATTCGGTGTGCCGTTCCACACACTAAATGGCGTTCATTGGCAAGGCGGGTTGGTCTCGGTAACTCTCCGAAACCGAAACTGAGAATGACGGGTAATAAAGAAACTTTAATTATATGTGGCGCGCTGCAGCAAACAATGGGACGTGTTATGACTAGCACACTTCCAGATATATATTGAATTAATAAAACGCTACCCCTAAAATTATAAGTTTAACGTTGCCGCTATCGGTGTGGCCGTCCAGGGATGCAGCGCACATTCTAAAAGCTGACGGGCACTGGACACCTGCTCCGGTGACACACTGGTTATGGTGCCAAGCCGCTGACATGAAGTAGAGTGATCTATAATACGGAAACTGTCCAAAGCGCCGGCTCTCACGTGGGCCTTTGCGGTGAACTGCCGCACCGCGCCGCTGCTGCGCCTGACCCACGGGCTTTACCCTCTCGGGTGGTAGGTGTTCTGTGACTCAGGAGCGAGCCGAAAGTGAGGGGCGTCTGCTACGCGCTGCAGGTTTTTGCGCTGTGTTTCCACACGGGGCGCTTTAACCCTTTCAGCCCTGGATTTTTTGTTTTGGTCGGATAAACATTTTGTGCGCGTTTTTCTCGTATTTGGGACATCAGAAGACCACAAACCAAAAATTGAGCTACTGGTACAAACATTTTTGGATTAATTAACGAGGCATCAAATTAGGTAATTAAGGCTCAGTGATTGGAGAATGAAAACATGGCTTCTTTCTTCCTGCTAATCAATGGTGTACACAAAATGGAAACCATCCTCTTACTTTTCAGGGTAATAATCACTAAAACAGCTTCGTTACGCCGTCCTGAAAATGGCGCTTACCCGCCTCATATAACGCGCCTCGGCTTCACGGAAGACCTCGGTCCGTTACAGAACAGCTCAGCGGAAATATAGAAGATCCCCACTATAAAGCTGCCAAACCTGTTATATGTATCGCGAATCGCTACAGTATAGTGTTGGAGTGACGCAATAATGAATAGGCTTCATCTTACCGCAATGTTAGCTAACATCAGCCGAAATAACGGGCGCGTAGTAGACGCCCGCTGCTTTGAGTTGGCCCACACTGCGGAGAAAGCTCACGGGTCCACGGGTGGATGGATTGGCTGAATTGATGTGGCTGTACCCTTTAGATCGGGCAGCGGCTAAGGGCACCTAGCCGTAATTCTTTGTGAACTAACAACTAGGTTTTTCTTTTTTTTTTCTTTAAATAGTGAAGTTGAGGACCGGTACTTTGTAGTGAAGGGTTTGACTCGTGCCTTGACTTTAGCCAACAATCAGATAACCTCCTTTTAGTTAATTCTACCTGCTTAAAGTCCATATTGCCCTTCCTGTCACTAAACCCTAGTGCTTTTAAAAACTCTGCACCATCATCCTGAACTATAGGGTGAAGCCCTTCACAAAACATTATCAAGTGTTCCGCAGTTTCCTCTTCCTCTCCACAAGCACTGCATACCATGTCTACCCCTTCGTATTTGTCCCAATATGTCTTGTTTCGCAATACTCCCGTCCTGGCCTCAAGCAGTACAGAACTACCCCAAATGTTATTAATGATCCTTTCCTTGGCAATTCCCTGCTTAAAAGATCAATATATCTCTAATGCGGACTTCTTAATCATGCCTATTCTTCACATATCGGTCTCAGCTTCCTTCACCTTCTTTTTAACCGATAATTCTTTTTAGTTTGGCCCCCTGCTGTTTTCTAAGTATATTTACCAGTCAATTTTCTGGTTCGCTTCCTCTATTTTTATTGACATTCTTCATGTACAAGTAGCTGAATAACTTCTTAGCCCAACGCTTCTCCCAATTTCTTTCAATCGCTTCTCAAATTTTATCTTGCTGCTAGCTTCCCTGCCCTCAAATGATGTCTATCCCATATCACCTTGTACTCCCTGATTTGGTGTATTCCCGTGAGCTCCTAAAGCAAACCTACTTATTCCACGTTGCATAATTTGTAATCTTGCTTGAACTTCTGATCTCATGCACAAGACAGCATTGCCAAACGTCAGACCAGGAACCATAACCACTTTTCATATTCTTCTCACAACATCATACCTATTGTAATTCCACAGTGCCCTATTTTTCATCACTGCTGCATTCCTATTACCTTTAGTCGTCACGTATATTTCGTGTTCCCTTAGGTACTCGGTCCCATTGCTTATCCATACGCCCAGATATTTGTATTTATCTGTTATCTCTAGCGTAACGTCCTGTATATTAAGCTCACTACCTTCATTATCATAAATCATGACTGCTCATTTTTTCTTACTGAATCTGAAATCTAACCTATCTCCCTCATTACCACAGATGTTCATCAATCTCTCCAAATCTTCATTGTTGTCGGCCATTAGGACTATATCATCTGCGTATATCAATCTTGGTAGTGCCGGTCCAACGAGTTTTTTTGTTTGACGAAAGAGAGGTTGAAGCCCAGTCCACTTCCCTCTAATTTGGCCTCTAATCTTTGTAGGTACATCATGAATAACAAGGGTGACAGAGGGCAACGCTGCCTAAGCCCCCATTTTGCCTCTGCGGGCTTTGATACCTGTTTTTCTCACTTTATAACTGCCTTGTTACCTTTAGAGATATCCTTTAAAAAATTAGTGACTCCATCTTCCACACCTAGCGTGTACAGTATTCCCCACAAGTCCTCTTGAACCACGCTATCGTACGCTCCCTTCATATCCAAAAATGTTAGCCTCAGGGGCCTGTGTTCCCTTTCTGCTATTTCGATGCACTGCGTCAGTGAGAACAGATTGTCTTCCAACCTCCTGTGTTTGTGAAACCCATTCTGCAGTTCCCCCAGCACCCCCTCATCCTCTATCCCTGCCTGCAGTCTTTCCTTTATGATCTGCATCACCAACCTGTAGACCACTGATGTCACTGTTATAGGACGGTAGTTGTTTATGTCAGCTTTGTCCCCCTTTCTTTATAGATCATGCTCATCCTGCTAAGTTTCCATCTATCGGGGACTTAACCATCGATTATTATTTTGCTCACTGCCTCTCTCAAAGCCTGCTTAAATTTCGGACCTAATGTCTTTATTAGCATAATTGGAATGCAATGTGGGCCTGTTGATGTACTACTAGGAACCCTCTTCTCAGCCCTTTCCCACTCTCGTTGTGAAAATGGAGCCATTGTGCCACTTGATTCATCCTTGTCTATTGTGGTGCATCAATCACTTCTTTGTTGAAATTTTTCTGTCACCCTTGTTCTTATATATTCAATAGCTTCGTACCCTTCTAGTCTAGCACCTTGAGCTGTAGTTATAAACCTCTGCTCTAGGCTCGTCTCATTTCTAAGGGAGTTTAGATAGTTTCAAAATTTCGCAGCTCCCTTTCTATATTTTTTATGTATTTCTGCCAGCCACTGAACTCCCTTTCTTCTCATCTTTTCATTCATCAAAAGGATTGCTTCCTTTCTACAGCTTAGAAAGATGTCCCATTTTCTTTCAACATCATTGGCTTTCCCCGCTTTGCTTCACCCCGCTGCTTAGCATGTCTGTTCCCTAGAGGCTTCCTGCCATTTTTCTATGGCTCTCTTAACTTCCTCATCGCACCACTCTTGGGCTTGTGTCTTCTTTTCCGGGTGACTTGTCACGTGCCTTAGCAAGCTCTAGTTCTAACAGTCTAATCATTTTCGTGTATGTCCACACTGTTTTATTATCTTCAGTGATTACTTTCTCAATTTGTTTAGAAGCTATTTCTATTTGCCTTTCTGAATCAAAATTTTTTTTAGTTGCTCATCTTGTCTCCTTCCCAGTTTCACTGCTCTTCCAACACTTAGCTTGATACGTTTGTGATTACTACCCAGACTTCTGGAGCCACATTCATCTGTGTGCATTCCCCTGAGCCTATCATGCATCCTATGTGACATCAGTGCCTCATTTATCATCGATTGCAGCCTTCCTACCTCCCATGTTATTTGCCCTTCACACTTCTCGGTACTGTTGCAAATGATCAAATCATGCCTTTCACACATATCCATGATCATTTTGCCTGTTGGGGTTGGTATACCCATCTATATATTTTACATGCGCATTCATATCTCCTAGTATAGTTATCTCGCACTCTCCTCCTAATTCCTCAATGTCCTTTGATACACACTCTACCATTGCCTCGTTTTCCACTCTAGTCTTTGCTCCCGTCCACAAGTACACCAAACCAAGGAGTGTCATTTGCCCTGCCACTTTTCATTTTAGGCATAAATGTTCCGTGCACTCCTGCTTGACCCTTTGCCAGTCTCTACTTTTATGAATGAATGCCCCAATACCACCCCCTTTCTGCTGCATTTTGTTCTATTACAATATTCCCACGTGTAGTCTGGATTAATTGGACGTAGTTCCATGTCCCTAAGATGTGTTTCTACAAAACCGTATACCATCGGCCTTTCCTCCCTTAGCTGTTCTTTTATCTCTTTCCGCTTCAGCCTGTTCCTGCCACCCTGCATGTTAATATACTCTGTCTGAATTGGCTCGGCCCTCGTGGCTATGTCTATTTCTGCCCCGGACTCTACCTATCTTCGATACTGGTACCACTTTGGAATCGTATCTGTCCATACCCCCTGTCAAAGAGTCTCTCTGGTTGTTTTCCTCGTTACTGGCTATCCTGCACCCCGAACGGCAGGGCTTGCGTGCCCCCAAAAAAGCTACTGCGCGTCCTGCAAGTCGCCAACCCACCTCATGACCTAGCCGCCCATCGAAGTGAATTCTGTCTCCTTGAAAACCACCCCACCTATGCACCTCTCTGCTTATTTCCACCACCTCCAAGCCTTTCTCTCGACTCATCCGCCATATCTTTTGGTTTGCGTTGACAACCGCTCTTTGCAAGTTGCCGTCATGCACCGGTACCTCCGGTATTGTGCATATCACTACCTGTACCTGAGGAGAAGTGGCGGGTCCAGCACGGCCGCGCCACGGCGCGGAGTTCACCGCAAAAGGCCCTCACTCCTCCCATGTATTGGCACGTCACTTTGGACACTCCCCCTATTCTAGGTTAATCTACCCGAAGAGCGGCACGGCGGTCGTGCGTTCATATCAGGGCGAAAATGAGATGTGGCAACGTAAAACGGTCACTTCGATAAAAGATGACTTTGTCATATCAGCAATGTTCCATTACCCGCAAGTTCACAATCTAGGCAGCATCAATTATTAGAAAATAGCACATGCAAATAGCATGTGACTGGCGCCCCCTTTTCGATCATAATTCTTCGGGCTCGTGGGTGCCTTATTTCATATCATTGGTGAACTCAACGATTTCAACGAGACTTAAAAGCAACCACGGGACAGTTTTTTTTCTCTCCCATAGTAGAACACCTCGTGCTCTAAATTGTGAACTCCTTTTTTTTAACACAGAGAAGGGTCATGGGATGGATTTATGCTCTCCCTTCAAAGAGTACACAGTACTTTATTCTCTAAGTCGTTACCCACTTTTAAATGCGAAGCATTTCCTGCGAGTTGTGCTTGCCTAACACCTCGCAACGCTCAAAGAGGGGCACGCAGCCGAAGTCTCGGCTGTGGATTCCGAGGTGTCCTTGAACCACATTGTGCACATTATTATTGTGCTCTCTTAAACGGTCATTGAGGCACCTTCCGGTTCAACACTTTGGGAGTTGGTGAATAATCCAGCTGCAATTAGAGTAAGATGCACTGTGGAACACAAAACGCGCTTTGTCCATTGTGTTATTGGTGTTGTATTTTATTCCGCTATCGTGTAGAATTATATACATAGAGCAAACCGGAAGGTGCCTCAATTACCGTTCAAGACCGGTCAACGACCGTTTAAGTGAAGAAAAAAGATGTTGCTTTCTGGTTCGGTTCTGGGCGAAACGTCAACTCCTGGCCGTCTGTTATTTCGCTGGTAGCAATATATCTTCGTGTATAGAAACGCCGAATGTATATATAGCCTGGGAGGTTGGATATATGCGCTGCCAAAAGTTGTAACCACTGCATTTCCGGGACGTGTTCAGAACCACCAGAGTCATTGAAGAACTTTGTATTGTACACAAATGTTTAAAAAATCAGCATTGTTATATAGCGGCAGCATATCTTACAGTGGAAACAACATGCCACCTAATTTCTAGCTTCAATGCCTCATTCGACGCTAAATTTCACTGTATTAGAACTTCCCCAAATTTCCTTCAAACTAACATCACTCTGAATACGTATTCAACCGTCCCGACCACATTTACGATGTTTCGCAGCTCCAGCTCTCTGGCCAGTAACAGTATTCAAGAACTCTAGCAACACGAGCAGATGCTTCAAACGCGAACAATAGAGCTCGTGTGGAAGATATACATAGAGCAAACCGGAAGGGGCGTTCAATATGGTATAACTGAGCCTAATAGTGCAGGCAGGCGGCCTTCCGCCCTTGTCCGCACGTTCTCGCATATATTTCTTACGCCGAGTGCGGGGCTACTCATGCCCCCGCCACGTGATTTGATGACTTTCTTTTTGTTTACTTTTGTTGCGTTTATTGGAATAAAAATTCAGTTTAGAGTCGGCACATGTGGTGTGCACTTGTTCTAGTCCTTTGTCCTTTTTGTGGGCGCTGCACAATCCTAAACATGCTTTTTTTGCTCAGGCGATAACTACTATGCTGCAGCGTATCTCAGAAATAAGCAAACGGTTGTCGAACAACAAGCCATCATATATCAAGACAAAACGCTTATTTTGTTGATCACACTTTCATAAGGAATAGAGGAGCCAGAGCGGTATATTCATCTGATGGAAGCTATACAGAAAATAGAAAAGGTGTACAGGACGCTTAACGAAATCATGAGCCAACCCCCCTCCCTCTTTTTAAATGCGAAACATTTCTCTGGCAACTTCGGTCACTTTGAGCGTGTATATATATATATATATATATATATATATATATATATATATATATATATATATATATATATATATATATATATATATATATATATATATATATATATTCACCTACCACCTTTAGCTCATGACATCTATGTCATGATTTACATTTCTTGGTCTTGCTGCTCTTGCAGTGGTTTCGTTCGCATGACGTTTTGCGAAACTAGTATGGTATGACATGACTGCATGGCGAACATAAGAGATGGATTCTAACGTGCAAGTCCTGATATGCATGTCACTATTTTCATTTAATGATTTTATGACTGGTCATGACTACACGCCACGCTCATGGTGCGCTGGTGGTCGTTTCGCTAGCGTCACATATACCGAACTTGGTATTACGGGACGTGAATGGAGGAGGAATGTACATGACTGGTGCAAACACAGTAATCATGAAATGCGTGTCATGTAAGAGCATGACTGTAATATTGACTGATATACAGAGTTTAACGTCCCAAAACCACCATATGATTCTGGGAGACACTCCAGTGGAGGGCTCCGGAAATTTCGACCACCTGGGGTTCTTTGACGTGCCCCCAAATCTGAGCACATGGGCCTACAGCATTTTCGCCTTCTTCGAAAATGCAGCCGCCACAGCCAAGCTTCGATCCCGCGACCTGCGGGTCAGCCGCCGAGTACCTTAGCCACTAGAGCACCGCGGCGCGGAAGAACATGACATTATGTCACGCTCACATATACCAAATTTGGTGTTACGTGACGTCAATGAATGACAAAGGTATATGACTGGCGCAAACATGACAATCATCACATGAGTGTTATGTAAGAACATGACACCATACCATGCTCATTATGCGCTCGCGGCTCTTTCGCTAGCTTCACATATACTGCACTAGGTATTACGGGACGTCAATGGATGACGAAGGTAAATGACACGTCCAAACATGATAATCCATACATGCATGTCATGTAAAATATCACTACATGCTACGCCCATAGCGTGCTCGCGTTCGTTTCACTTGCTCCACATATACGAAATTGGGTATTGCTTGACGTGAATGGACAGCGAAGGTAAATTACAATCTTAATATGCGTGTCATGTAAAACATGAATACATTTTACGCTCATTGCGCGCTCGCAGCCATTTTGCTTGCTCCACATATACCAAATTCGCTATCGCGTGACGTGAATAGACGACGAAGGTGAATGACCCGTCTAAACATGGTAATCTTGGGATGCGTGTAATGTAAAACATGTCTACATGCCACGCTCATGATGCGCTCGTGGCCATTTAGATAGCTTCACATATACCAAATTTGGTGTTACGTTACGTCAATGGATTGCAAGAGTATATGACTGCTGCAAACATGATAATCATGACATGAGTGTCATGTAAGAACATGAAAACATACCACGCTCATGATGCGCTCGCGGCCCTTTCACTAGCTTCACGTACACAAAATTTGGTATTAAGTGACGTGAATAAACGACGAAGGTAAATGACACGTCCATACATCATAATCTTAATATGCGTGTCATGTAAAACATGAATACATGCAACGCTCATTGCGCGCTGGCGGTCGTTTCACTAGCTCCACCAATACCACATTTGGCATCTCTTCACCTGAATAGACGACGCAGATAAATGACACGTCCAAACATGATAATCATGACATGGGTGTGATTTAAAACGTGACCACTTGTTACGCTTACAGCATGCTCGCAGCCGTTTTGCCAGGTCCACATACCACGACACTTGAATTACAGTGCCAGTGATACTAAATTTAGTATCACGTGACGTGAATAGTGCTGCTACACTTCTTCGAAGAAACGAAGATTTGTGACTACTACTGAGCGGACTATAGATAAAAGTGAGCGTGATGACTACGTGTTCTGCCCATAGGAGATCTTTTGCACTGACATATGCAGGACTGTATATATGTATATATGCTATTTTGCTTTCTTTTCTATTCTTCATTTGTAACAATCAAGTGAAAAGGGGTAGCCGTGTCACCAAGTAACTGGCACTAAAACTACTTCGTTTACTTTCTATTTCAATAAAAGTTAGTAAAGGCCACGAGGATAAATGACACATACAAACATAATAGTCATGGCACTGAAGGCAGGAACGGCATGATTTACGTCCGCCTCGTAACGTTGTGCTGGTCTTAAAGTGACATATCAACCTCCCTCATTCGTTCTTCGCGTATCATCGATTCCGACAGTACCTAGAATCTGCCAATGTTTTCTCTGCTGCAGGGACTGCGCTTATACATAAAATACTTTTGTTTTTAAAGCTCGTGTAAGATCACTGTACAAGACAAAATCATTGGTCGTTCCACTGCATGAAGATGGTCTATAAGAGAAGATGAGTAATGTTTCTTTGAAACGCTTACATGTCGCATTCAGCGCCCCGTCAATGCCAACAGTTAACTGAAATCTTTTTTCGGATGGTGAAGCTCCCTATGCCATGGGTCGTGTGCCCGCGATGTATTTAGTAGTAGTAATAGTAGTGGTAGTAGTTCTAGTAGTAGTTAGCCACGTGCACAGCCGGATGCGCGGCACACATGCACCCTTTTCAATTGAGGAAACCCAGGCACGTCAATCATAAACAAAAAGATAGTTGTTGCTGATGAAGTAACTTAAAGAGATGAGTATTGGTGATTTGATCTCCAATAAAACTTGCCTTGAGTTTGATGCTATCTAAAAAAACTAGTCTCAGAAGGACGCACTTAGAGCGCTATCTGACCAGAAAAGGGTACCACGTTAAACTCGCTGGGCGTAACCTTTTTGGTTTTAGCAAGCGATGGTTGCGCCGCAGTGCCATGGATATAGTGAACTATAGTATATAACCAAGAACTAGAGGCGGTGAAAGGTAGGAAGTAGACACGAAACGCAGGCCCAAAGAAAGTGCACGAGTGTCACCTCTCGTTTGGTCTTTGGAATGTCCGCTGGGTGGCGGTACTTTTATATGCTGAATATATGATGAAAACATGCGAAATGGCGGTGCTTGGAGTGTTCACTAGATGGGTGGATGGACGGACGCAGGGACGGACGCACGAATGAACGTGCGAACGTACGGATAGATGAACGCTTCGCCCCACTCATTATCATGCACTCGGTTGATATGATGTGACTTTTTTTTTTAGTAGGCAATTATGTAGGGCTTGCCCGGTTTCTGCGGCACGTACCCGCTGCAAGCTTCCTGTGAACACCACGGACGTTAAGGCTAGATATAGAGAGGTTCACTCGGAAAATATTGTACATACAGGCACGAATGTTTGAGCAAGATATTTTGAAGACTAAGAAATAACTAATGTTTGTTCTAGTGTTGCATTATATTCAATGTGGAAGTACGTGTACCTATTATGGAGCTAATATTTACTTGAACACTCTACCCACATTCGATACTTCTTACCAACTTTGCGAATATAAACACTTAAATATAGCCATATATAGTGGGCTGATTCTCGCGAGTGTAGGCAACACTATTTTTGTTTTTACGAGCACTCTTTCCTTCTGTGTTTTATCCACGTTCGACAGTCTATATTTTAATATGTTAACATAGTTTGTCCGGAAACAAACAGGCTTGCGATAATTACCAATGCATGCTGATCAAGTTTTTCTTTGAATCCCCGCTCTGGCACAGCCCTGCGGCCGCCGGCTCGACGTCATGAGCTGGCGCAGTGCCAACAGGCCAAAGGACTACTACGAGGAACGTCATCGAAACGGGGCCGGCAGGGAAGACCTTGAAGAGCCCTGCTATTGCGGACCACCGTCATCTCACGGGCAAAGATTTGGTGGTCAGACAAGTTGGCGAGCTCACGGTCCCCCAAACAGGTTCGTCGACTACCTTCAGCGTTTGCAGTCATCCACCGTTGGTTCGTGACCTAGGCAAGCCTGTTAAATCATTGAACACATGATGACGATTTTTTTACGCGTTTGCAAGGAACAAGTATGTATGATGGATATGGCGATGTATTCTAAATGAAGGAAGGTCTTACTCATGCAAGGTAAGCGTCCGCGAGAAGTTTATCTTTCCCGTAATAAATAACGCGATTAGAATATGCCTGATAGTGGGTGTCCGTTCTGAGACGATTAGGAATCATGGATGGCGCTTCATTACTCGCATCTGTCATATTCAACCTTTTACCCCAACCCATATGCTTTCATTTTCGCTGAATTCCTCATAATTTATTTTTTAGTCATCACTGAATTTCGTTTTGTTGGGGTTCGTTGCTCATCAAAACACGGCTGACCTCTCTTTTTAAGAATTGATGTAACACAGAAGTGACACGTGTCTTCCCAGAGGTAGTTGAGAATTTATTAGATGTAAAGCAGTTATTTGACTCACGTGTGTAACGCCGTACGTACTTACGTCCATACGAACGCGCCGCAACGTGTTCCCTGCACCACAGATCTTGGAGCGGTGCCAAGTAGGTCACGCTGCTGCCGGGTGTTGACGTCACGCTCTTTTGGCAAGTGCGCGCTTACGTCACTCTCTCGCTCACCCGCAGCACGGTCACCGCAGCGCCCGCAGCTGCCGGCTCCTCCACCCACTCCTAACACAATTCTCTTTCACTTCACCCTCTCCACCACCCGAAAAGGTCGACCACACGTCGAGTGGAAACACTCTTTTGGCTCGTTTATCTGCGGTGAAACTTACATGAAACGCAACCCGCCACACATGTTTTTTTTTTCTGAGTTTCAGAGAAACGTACTCAAGTAAATGCTACATTGAGTTTCGCTTCACATCTTTCTTCTAGCCCCCGTGTTGACGCCCACTTCACCCGAATGAACGCCGTGCGCACCGCTGCTGCTTTGCATCCAATTACGGGTCCCTTTGGGGAGATAGTTCATAATTTTGTGCATTGTTTTGCCACAAGGGCGACAGAATGAATGCTAGAGCAACAAATAGACCTCTTTCTGTTTGCAAACAACGTGATATCACTGCCCCGCCCACCATCCCCTTTCTCGGAGCAGGTGCTGCTTGGTAAGAAAGTTCCGTCCGCGGGTTGATTCTGCATGGCAGCGCTACCTGTGTATGCATTCCTTCGACAGAAATATCTGTGGTTTGTTATTCTCTAAAGCCGCAGCTTTCAAAAAGAAGCGTTGCTGCATATGGTGCACAATTCTGTTGATTAAAACGTAGTAATTTGCGTGTCGTAGATGGCAGCCATACACATACTACCGCTAATGTAGCCATTGTGACATAAAGCTTAAGCTTTGAAAAAGAAAAAAAAAGACTAGCCCCAAACACCACACTACTATACCACGCTTAGCCACCAGCGTGGCTGCTTTGCCAACCACCGCCTTCATGAGCGCCGGTGACGTCACGCTGTGACGTGCCCCGGTAGAGGTCTATTCCGGCAAGCTTCTTGAAACTGTCACGCGCACCTCAAGCAGAAAGCACGCACGAAATTATCATACGCATGATGAGCGCTGACTAAGAGCTGTCACAGCTCTACACTTGAAGCGCGCTGTTCGAATAGAAAATAAGACGCACAAAATGAACACACAAGTATACACAGGACACGCATGAACAACAGTCACAATCCTTCTTCATGTATGAGCAGCGTGCTTCTTTTGCAAACGTGGCCACGGCAGCGAGCGGAATTTACTTTGTGCTCTCCTGATTGACGAGTTTGATAAGCGTGCGCGCAGGAGAGACCAGGCTAAACATGCTCCGTGGGGGTGGCACCCATTCAAACGCTAGAGTCATGAAGGAAGGAGGAGACAACCATCAGAGTGCGCACGACGCTACCCAACGCTACCCAACACCCAACGCTAGGCGCTGCGCCTTTCTCCCTACCAGGATGCAGAAATTAGGCGCCTTTTTTTTTCTTCTAACCACTACCACCACACCCAACGCTACTGAGTCTTCATATGCGTGCCGCCTCCGGCAGAGGCGCGCACATGAAGGCTCCCTTAATTTACTAGATGAAACAAGTTTCATCTAGAGACCTTAGGCTTCCTACCCAACGCTAAAGCACCTATATTTTGAAAAGATGGACAGAGTAAAGGTTCTTTTCTTCCCGTGAAGTTCACGCGAGAGATACTTGGTGATGAAGCTCGGCGGGGATGAAGTATTTGACAGGAGACTTTCAATGATTATAAGCAAACTGTATTACATTTACACCAGGTACGTACAAGTTGGAAGACTAATTTGCACTTAATAATGGGTGCAACAAAGAGGCCCTCACTCTTCTACAGATCACTTGATGTTAGAGCCCAGGGCCCTGCGAGGAAGTACGCAGGACAGAGCCTCGCCGTTCTACCACACCATGGTTACAAGCCCAGACTGCTCCTCAACGGTCCATTCCACGGTATTTACAATCAAAGAACACAAGGTGGTGGGAGAGAGAGAATAATACGAGGGACAAAGAGTTTGGCTTAGCGCGAATGGCGTTGCGCTTTCCCCTGCTGCTGACCACGGTCTCCAAGTGACCCCCGCCCGTGGCTCGCATTCTTAAGCGCATGCGTCTACCGGCTCGAGTCTCTCTTGCGCACACAGGCACACTCTCAAGTACGCTTATAGTTGGTGGGGGAGGGGGCAGTCGATTCTCCGATTTGTATGTGGGACAAGGCCTCAGTTACCGGCGACGAGTTTTGGGCCTGTAAACAGTTCATTGGGCTGACACTCAAGAGAGCGTGACTTCTGGTCGGCGCCATCCATTCCTGGTCCGAAGAACATGACGCTCTGTGGCGTAACTGAAGCCCGGCCCTACACGTTCCCCCTAAGTGTATAACTCAGCTCTGGGTCTGTTCAGTTAGCCTAAACATAACAGGCCAAGATACTGCAACTGTAAAGATTAGACGCTCTTACACTCCCCGTTCCAAGACGATGACGCTCCAGGGCATAACTCATGCCTGGCCTTACAGACCCTCTCCTGCGCGCACACGTTTTCCTCCAAGACTCTCATCAAATTTTTACCCTCTTTTGGACTGCGCAGCATTAAACCCTCCACTGACTCGCTGTAGCCGCTTTAGATACAATGCGCGTGCTTGTTTATTCGGCTCTTTGAAACATAATACAAAGTTCTGTCACTTGAAGAAAGCGCCTGGACGAAAGTAGGCTTCAGGTGGAACACAGTGGCTTATATTATTTTTATGGCGCTTGGGTGAATACAAGCGTAAGCACTTCAAAAAAAAAGTACCAACTAGCCACTGAGGGGTTTACGCCGTCCACGCTTCGGCTGTTTGTGAAGTGGAAGCGTGTTTCTGCGCTATAGTGTAAGCACATCAAAAGCTTAGACTGAATTGTTTATTTATCAATTGTTGTACTGCTGAGCTCAAAAAGGCAGACTAAAAACAATGTGGTAAGTTACCTAATAAACTCACCAAAACAAGAGGACCCGACGCCCTTTTATACCAGCATCGACGCGAAAAATTTATCTCGTTGTAGCGAAACTTCGAGATTGTTTAAGCTATAAACACATCTGAAGGCTATCGAGATGAAGAAATGTGAGCAATGTGCCTATTTCCAGAAACTGCTCTAGTTTTGTTCCGAAGCAGGACTCACGTGACCATGTAAAATTGTGTTGGGATTGGTTATCTTCGGCTTGGCTGATTGGTTTGTATACGCCGTTTTCCAATGGGTGCAAGACAGTGGTCTTCTGCGTGGTCCGCACACCCGTGGATGCTGAAAAACCCCATTTAGGCAGCGACTCTTGCTCTTTTTGGGCTGAGCGGGCTCGGGGTCAATAGCACATCTCACCACCGGAGACCACTGATGCAAGCCGAGGGGTATGCCATCATTTTCTATGTTTTGTATTTGTGACTCTGTGCATTGTGTAAATTTAAGTTGTATTAGATGAATAAACCGCCAATGACTGCTCCCCGAGATCATCATGTCGACTTGTCATCGCTTGCCTGTGCGGAATTGCTCCCACACTTCTTCATTTCGATGGTTTTTAGATGTGTCTAGCCTAAACAACCCCGAAGTTTCGCTACAAAGTGCATACTTATAAGCTTCTAAAAGAGAAAAGAAGAGAAAAGTGAGCCCCGTAACTGTCTGAATCGGAGTGCGACACCTCAACAGTAGCTCACTAGAGATAGGGGGTAAGGAGGAATTAAAAGCTAGGATTAAAAGGTAGAGAGATAGAGAGGAAGGAGAGATTGAGGCGCAGGGACAGCGAACGACAGAAGACGACGGAAGTAAGAAGGAGATAGGAAAGATGGACACGGTCGGAGGAGTCCGGTCACAACTCGGCGAGAGCTTTTGGCGGTGTCAGGAGATGGCGTAGGGCGAGCCCAGTCGGCCAGAGCTGCGCTGTCGTCGGAGATCACGGGGGCACAACCGGTCGGCACGAAATCCAGAGAGTGAGTCCCCACAAAGTGCACACACCCGACTCGGGGTCAACAGCGCATTTCAATACCAGAGACCAGTCGTTCAAAGTGCGTACCCCTCGGCTTGCATGGCCGGTCCCTGGTATTGAGATGCGCTATTAACTCCGAGTCCGCTTAGCCTAAAGAGAACCCGAGTTACGACTTTTCTCCCTCTTCAAGAAAAGTCGCAAAATAGCGCCTCTAACAAGAGCGTCTGACAGAAAAAACTCCAGCAGTAGCTGAAAGAAAAAAAGCTTTCTGCGGGACATTTCCTTTGCAACACTCGTGTGAACGAATTGCCCGAGTAGAAATAATGCGCGTGCATGTAGTCCGTCTCAATGAAACGACGAGATATTGTATTCCATTATATCTGCGACTTACCTCAGTCTTCTGCCGCCGCCGCCGTGGTCTAGTAGCTAACGTACTCGGCTGCTGACCCTCAGGTCGCGGGATCGAATCCCGACTGCGGCGGTAACATTTTCGATGGAGGCGAAAATACTGTAGGCCCGTGCGCTCAGATTTGGGCGCACGTTAAAGAACCCCAGGTGGTCGAAATTTCCGGAGCCCTCCACTACGGCGTCTCTCATAATCATATGGTAGTTTCGGGACATTAAACCCTACATATCAACCAATACCCCTTGTCTCCTAAAAAGAAAAAAAAAGTAACGGACTGCTAATACAAAACCTTTCAACACTATCGTACCTTAATGTTAAATTCTATACTTACATAAATACATGCACTCTCTGGCGTGTATGTACACACGGAAATACGTGTGCAACGGCTTCGGGAGAGGAGACCAGTAGAAGGTAGCAAAAGTGAGGGCGAAATGTGTGATCTCGTCGTTTCGATAATCTAACGCATCTAACTACGTTATTACGGCACTGTTTCGAAAAATTATGTCGGCTACGTGTTCGTTATAGACCCGTGGAAAACTTCCCACCACAACTACATTTCGAACTCTGTATGGTGTAGGGGCCCTTCAAAGGTCGTCGCCCCATGCGTCGTGATGCGCACGCACCATGCACTATAGGGGGTGGTCGCTCGTCAGCACGCGCTTATTTCTTCGTGTGGGCAATTTGTATGTCTAGTGCTTTGACCACAAGTTTTCGTTGAAGTTACGAATCATGGAGGTCGCTTCGCTCGCTGCAGTAGCCGCTTTTCTGAAAGTATCGCTCTGCTCACACTCAAAGATCTAACAATTGTGAAATGTTAGTTCATGGCTTAGCGCTCATTCAGTGTTTACCTGTGCGTTCCTTTTGTGCGTCCTACTTTGTGTTTACACAGAGCGCTGTAAGTTTCCAGCTGTCATGGTTTTTGGCAACGTTGGTTGTTAGTTCGCGCTCGTGCCTGGTATGTTCTTTTTATGAGTGCTTGAAAAGCACGCTAAACGTTTCGAGCTTTTTGGCGTTCCCCGCGTGGCAATATAACTGCTGCTAAAGCATTTATTCTGTCACCCTCGGGGTGAAACAGTGTACAATAAACGCTCAACTACCTCTGCGAAAATACCTTTCACTTTCTTGTTAACTGGTTCGTACGCTGAGTGATCGGCGATGTTTTTTTTTTATTTCTTTGTGATTCTATCTTCCCAGAAACTTCCGTCTTATATGGGTTGCCAGTTATGTGGAGTCAATGCAGCTCGGCTTGGTTGACCTATCTGACTCTCTTCATGCCTC